>NC_092335.1:647033125-647395000 GCF_046630445.1 Rutidosis leptorrhynchoides
CCGTAAATTCCTCCGTAATCTACGAAATCTTTTGCTATATATATATATATATATATATATATATATATATATATATATATATATATATATATATATATATATATATATATATATATAGATATTCTATGTAATTAGAATACCATCCGATAGCCGAAAATAATTTCATATCGAAAAAAATCCTTTATTCAATCGTACGAAATGGAATTCGCAACTAGTTCAAGTCCTTCGGATTCCGATATGGAGTTTCACTCGAGCTCCGAAAGCAGTGTAAACAGAATGGATCAACCAATTAGCCATCATCTATTCTGGATGAATTAGGGATGGATTCGTAGCCTCCTCAGTCATTGGAGACAAGAAGAAGGTGATCCCTTCCATCCACCACATTGCCCTCTTGGCAAAGAACCTGAAGCACTTACCGGCGAACCTGTCCGAGACACCATTTTCTCTCTCATTTCCAGAGTATCTCATCACGATTATATATTATCTCAAATTCTAGATCTTATTCACCCGCTCGTTCGAACCACCAATCATTCCGGTGTAATAGAAGAAGTCAACAAGCTTTGTACTCGAGTATTAGCTTTGAAGAATATGGTGTAAAGATTACAAGCACCATTAACAACACCAGTACCACCAACAACATCTGCATCCCACACCTTGACATCACAATCTGTACCTCGAGCATCAACGTCATACACACCGTAGTTACCAAGAAGTACCAGCAACAATAACCGATGAAGTAATGCTTCATAACTTCATTGAAGAAACATTATGCGGCGATTATGTAATCTCTAAAGTCTTAGAGATTACCGATTCCATCCTTAATCATAAACTAGATAAGTGGGCGAATAGAAATGATGAAATGAAACCCTGATCGGAATGGTGCACGATTTACAAGCTAGACTTGTTTTACCAACAACATCAACAGTACCGTCAGCATCACCGGCACCATCAATACCGCCAGCATCACCATCAGTATTACCAACACCAGCAACACCAGTAACACTACAAGCTTCACCAGTTACATAACCACCAACGATATCAACACCACAATCACCTATGGATATATTGAAATAACGAGTTAAGAAGTATTAACTCATCATTTCCAAAGAATTTATATATTATATAAATTTTGGAAACATAATATATCTTTTCGTACTAAGCTATTATGTATGAATTGAAAAAGGGGTAGATACTACTCGGTTAATTCATATTCATATGACTAATATGCTACAATGTACATCCTTCATTAGCAACTTAACCATCATTAACTACAATCTCTGTTTCAAATTTAATGAATTCCGTTTCATAATATACTAAATGTATTATTCAATTACATATTTGATTTTACACTTTCGATATACTCGAAACTTTCTAGACAACATCATTCGTACCTTGCGAAGTTCACAAGAATCCCACGAACACCAACATCATTCACCGAGTAAATATTAATAAAAAGGAATAATAAATATTAATTCATAATTTCATTTACGTTGAAGTGATAATCCACGAAGATTACGAAATTTCTAAAGTTTTAGAGATTATTCATTTCTAGTTCCAGCTGAAAATAAAATGAGCTTAATATGATATTAACTCATTAAATCTGTATTACATTTGAAGAAAATATACATATTAATATTTTCATAAAAATTGTAATAAAATTCTCTCATACAAAAGATTACTTGTGAAACTTTTAACGGGTATGTAATACCCGAGAGGTATATAAATTCACAATTAATATGATTCTGATTCAACAAATCATCCACTATACTCCCTACTTTCACAATAATATACATAGAAATCAAAACAACCATACTCATTCAAATCCAATTACATATTACGATTTTGAAATCTCAGAATTCAATTCGAGATATAACCGGTATCATCACTCTTAGATTCCTACATCTTTCAAAGCTATACTTTGACTTCAAAACTGTGCTAGAACATCATTTCTATTCATAGAACCCAAAAAAATATTTGTATCATTCAACATCATATGTATATTAACGATTACAATCTGTGTGCAAACCCCTCGAAATTCCTGAAGACACTTCAAATAATGAACAATCAAGATGATGATCCAACCACATGTTACCCACAGTCATGCACCTGAAAAACTCTCGAAATCAAAGTCATAGTTTAACATGTATCCATGTCAGATCCTTTGGCATTTATTACCAAAAATAACTTTTCAATCCCTTTTCAAAATAGACAGTTTTGTCATAGCTTCAGCTAATCAACTTCAATTGTTCATTCGAATAAGCCTTATTATAACGATTACCCCTTCATCATCGTTACCGGGGAGCCATTTATGTCCCACCACATTAGCAGTAAACTTACCAACAATTTTGTTGATCTTTGACTTTCCGAAAAATCATTATATTTATCGAAACCCTATCATGTACGCATTTACATCTTGTAACGATAGTCGCCATACCAAAAAGCTTCAATCATTATTTTCGAATTTTGCAGCATTTCTATATCAACAATTATATATATACATATAACGTCTATCTCCTAGACTTACATACTTCGAATGTGAAGTTTCTGAAAACACCCTAAACTGCGAACTAGTTCTCGAAATTTTAAAAATGCTGATGAAGCAGAAAAAACTGTAAATGACCTTAACAGTCAAAAGTTTGATGATAAAGAATAGTGTGTTGGCAAAGCTCAGAAAAAAGAGAAGGTTTGGAACTGGAAAACGGATTGAGCAACTATGAAGGAGGCTGTGGACAAATCACAAAGACTAAACCTGCCTTCAAAGAATTCAAATGATTCAGTATTTGCTGAAGTCATTAACGAATACCTTGCTCCTGACTCTAAAATCTTGTGGACAATATTCTTCATCATCCTCTGATATTAAAAATTCTAAGATATCATCATATCTTTCATTATAAATATCCTCGATATTTCTGAAGATATTTTCATAACTATTCTTATCTGAAATCACTTATTTCTTCGCGATATCAGTATCACATCAGAAAGGAAACGATTTTAGTTTCTAATTTCTGAAACCTTCAAATTTAAAATATGAATGTTTTTGAAGTAGTGTTGGGAACTGAAGCATGAGTTAGTATAATATAACGACACTTGATCAACGTGATTATATTACAGTAAGTCATGTTGAGTTACTAATGAAACTTGATGATTCATAGACCATAACGTCATCAGGTGTCATGTTATACGACTCTTACATTCTACCAAATCTCCAAACATATCTTCTTGATAGTTCTATTTTTTCGGATATTCTGGTAATTTGACAAATCAAGATCGTACCATTACAATTTCCTTCTTAGAACATTAACTATGTTCATTTCGAAATCCATACCCAAGAATTCTGGACAATTACTTACTGTACTTAAGGTCAAGAAGAGAAGACAAAAACATGAAGCTTCGAAATATAAAGAGGAGTATAAATCACAGTAAATTGGAGAGAGTATTAACTGTGGATGTCAATGATTATAGAAAGACAGAAGCAGAGACATCGAAATATAAGAGAAGATATAAAACCCAACAACAACCTAGAATTTATAACCCGTATATATCGATGCATATAGCAATATAAAGACACGGGAGGACTATAGACACTATAAAACCAAGAGTATAGTAGAAGTAAATAGATTCTTCCGGCGGCAGATGAAAAAGAAGAATGACAGATATGAAAGTTAGGAGTATATCAAGAATCAGAACTGGATGGAGCATATTGATGAATGCTTTAAAGTATGAATTGAGGGAGCAAGGAAGAGAAGGTATGAGCTGTGAAAATAAGGAAACGAAGGGAGTGGATTTATAGTGAAATATCCGACAGAGCAATCAAAACAGATTATTGCATTTAACCAAAGAGGATCCTAATTTCCATAATTTCCGAAAAATCAAATCTTATTATAAAGATTTCCCCTAAATCCCTTTAACTCTGGAAATCAACCGTATCTACGTCAAAAGATATGACGAAACTTTATTTTCTCATTTCACTCTTTTGCGATAGCTTCACTCGTACTCTTCACATAATCAAATTGTATTATCTATACTACTCAATGATGATAAAACTATATTTATCAACTCATATTCGTCATAATAATATTCTTATCATTAGCCATGACGACCTCGATCAAATTTCGGGACGAAATTTCTTTAACGGGTAGGTACGGTGACAACCCAGAAATTTCTGACCAAATTTAAACTTGATCTTTATATGTTTCCGACATGATAAGCAAAGTCTGTAATGTTGAATCTCAAAATTTTGGAACTACATTCATGTAATCAATTACCCTTTGACCGTGCCTAACGATTCACGAACATTTATGTGTATATACATATGTATATATAATATATAGTTATATTAATTAAAAATGTTAACAAAGTATTTGATGAATAATACTTTACATGAACGTATTTGTTTCAATGACGGAAATTAAAAGATAATATCAAATGATTGAATTATTAGATACATGGTGATATGATTACGGGTCTCTGTTATGAGGTCCACTATGATTTAAGAAATCTATTCTTTTAACAACATTCGGAATAATTGGCAAAGTGGTACAAGTAAGAACAATATGTCAATTATCGAGAGTTAGACAAATGTTAGTGGAGATTCCTGCTTAACTTTAAATGCCTGCTTTACATTTTTCTCGTGACCCTTGTTAAGTTAAATACTTAGTTTTTATATTAGTTAATGTGAAAATGAAATTAGGGAATATAGATAACTTGGAATTGGGATATCGAAGAGTTATGTAAATTGACTTTTTAATGATTTCATACGTTTAATTATCCATTGGTTTTTAACTTTTGATTTATGAACAAACTGTAAGGTTAATAACTTGAAACCTGTTATGATTTTATTTTCTTGAACGAAAATGATTTTCAATATAATAGACTTTTATTATTAAAAACATTTTATGATATAACAACTTTTACTATTATAATTTTTTTAAAATGATATAATGTAATTTGATTATTAAAATGTGTTATTTAATAAAACATTGTGTATAAATGTGTTATATCGATTTTAAGCTTTAAAATGCAAACGTTACGGGATAATACTTTCTATTATTTAAATTATTTCAAAATATATATAATAAGACATACATATTTTCAAACGTTATTATATAGATATAATTTACAACGTAATAAAACATATTATTAGAAAATATTAACTTAAATGTAAAATGTTTCTTATTTTATCTTTCTTATAAAGATTTTAAACTTTAAATAAAATTATTTAATACATTTTAATAAATAACAAGTCGATGATTTATTGAAGCAAATGACCAAAACACTCGAACGTTAAAGTTATATTTTGAGTGGTATAGTTTATCAATGTTTTAAGCCTGATTATTTATAAAGTTACTTGTTGCGTAACGTAGAATGCTAATTTTCTAAGTGTACGAAACGTCGTTCGGAAAATCGAAATCGAGACGTAAGTCGAATGTTAACGTACAAGTTTTCGGAACTAAATTTACAAGTCAACTATGCATGTAAATATCATATAATATATAATTAGTTATATAAATTAAATATATTATATATATATATATATATATATATATATATATATATATATATATATATATATATATATATATATATATATATATATATATATATATATTATATATATATATATATTATAAAACTGCGGCCGCCCCCGAGTTAAACAAAGTTGGAGTGCAGGACAGCTAGGCCATGCGATCGCATGGCCATTGCCCTTCAGACCCATGCGATCTCATGGCAGGGAGGGTCAGGCCACATCTATAAATCTCGCTTGTTTTCTGATTCTAATTCATTCATCTCTTTTACCTCTCGATCTCTCACTATATAATATATATAAATATAAATATTATTATTATTATTATTTAAGATTAATATTATTATTATTAATCATATTATTAGAGGTATTAGAATTATTATAATTAGTATTACACATAAAATACTACGATGAGGTTATGTTTGAGTCATTTCAAAACAAGTTTCTCGAGCGAGATAAAGCTAAGGAAATTATAGGTTATAGCTATGGAATTTATGAATATGGTTCGGGGGTATTGCTCGTGAGTCAAACTAGTGTTTATCATCTCCGTTGCATCAACGTACTTTCCTGCAATATTGAATCACAATATTGATACGTGAGGATTCATATCTAATCTTTTATATATTAATAGTGTATCCCTGACTAGTGCTCGAGTGTATATATTTTTGCATGCTTGTATGCTTAGTTTAGTCATTAAATAGTTTATGATAAATCATGAATTTAATACATATGCTACTGAGATAGGGTATATGATATGCATGTCGTTGAAAAGCTGGCGAAAAATTAATAACTTTTCATTTAGAAATCGTGTGGTTTCGATGAACAGATTAAAATATATGGTCAACTGAATTATCATTAATTCTATTATTATTATTATTATTATTATTATTATTATTATTATTATTATTATTATTATTATTATTATTATTATTATTATTATTATTATTATTATTATTACTACTACTACTATCGTCGTTATTGTTATCATTATTATCTGATAATTATTATTATTGTTATCATTATCGTTATTAATATAAGTATTATCATTAAAAATTGTTATTGTTATTATTATTACTATCGTTATTATTGTTAAGGTAATTATTAATATTACCATTATTATTATTATTATTATTATTATTATTATTATTATTATTATTATTATTATTATTATTATTATTATTATTATTATTATTATTATTATTATTATTATCATTAATATTATTATAATATTTATTATTATCATTATCATTAAAATTAATATTAATATCATCTAATTATGATGATTACTATTATTACCATTATTATGAATGCGATGACTAAAAGCTATTAAACAAATCGATTAGGAAATAATGAGTATAAGTATCATGATGAAATTAAAATATTGTAAGATATTCATTTAGATTAAAATATTGTTTTCATTGTTTTTATCACTATTATTATTATTAAAAGTATCATTAATATTAAAACTATCATTTTTATTAAAATTATCGTTTTAAAAAGAAATATCATTGTTATTATAAAATATCATTATTATTATCATTTTAGTATTGTTATTATTTAAAAATATCATTTTGAACAACAATTATTATTTTTATATAAAATATTATTGTTGTTATAGTTAATATTAAAAATTATCTTTATTATTAAAATTTTCATGATTAGAATTATCATTTTATTATAATCATCATTAATAAATAAATATTGTTATTATTATTATTATTGTTATTAGTAGAATAATAATAATTATTATTATTACAAAATACAACTTTTACTCATTATTATTATTATCAACATTATTTTATCAAATAAATATGTGATACAAAGATATTTTTACCACACGTAATATAATTACATTAGTAATACATACCACTATATTTTATGATACTAAGTGAACTTTATAAATTTTATTACTTAAAATATATAAAAGTATATTTTCATCATATATAAATTTTAATATAAATTTTTGTTTATTAATAAATGACTTTTATTAATTACTTTAATAAAATCTGATAAATATATTTAAATATATAAAACAACTATATTTAAGTTATATAATACACACGTATAGATTTGGAAATTATTTTGGGTCAAGTTGACTTTTGTTGACTTTTGCATGATAATCTCGAGCATTAGGATTGTGATTCACTACGACTTGACCTAGGTTCGTGAATCCGAGGCCAACCCTGCACTTGTTCAGTGCCGTCATATGCATAATTGCTATGAAATACAGTATAGTGAGTTTCATTTGCTCCCTTTTTAAATGCTTTTGCAATATATATTTTTTGGACTGAGAATACATGCGCTGTTTTTTATAAATGTTTGACGAAATAGACACAAGTACTTAAAAACATTCTACGATTGAGTTACGAATACACCGAATATCACCCCTTTATAGTCTGGTAATCTAAGAATTAGGGAACAGACCCCCTAATTGACGCGAATCCTAAAGATAGATCTATGGGCCTTGACAAGCCCCAGTCAGAGAATTTGAGCTGCTTTAGTACTTCGATTTTAGTATACAACCATCAGCTTTAAAAGGAATGACCTGTTTGTGAGGTATACACAACCGTCATTTTTAAAAGAGTAGCCTGTTTGTATGTTGTTTGCATGCAGTTTGCAAAATTCCTGTATGCGGGGGATATTCTAGATGCATTTTGTTAATGTCGATTACCAGATGTTAAATTCGTATGAATGATTTTTACAGCAGTGAGCAGACCTGCACAGATTGTTTTCGAAATATGAGTATCTTGTGGTCTATTATGTTATTGGAAATAATTGATTATGATAAACTAATGAACTCACTAACCTTTTGGTTGACACTTGAAAGCATGTTTATTCTCAGGTATGAAAGAAATTTTCCGCTGTGCATTTGCTCATTTTAAAGATATTACTTGGAGTCATTCATGACATATTTCAAAAGAAGTTGCATTCGAGTCATTGAGTTCAACAAGGATTACTATTAAATTAAATGACAGATTAGGTCATTTATAGTTTGGATATTATGAAATGGTATGCATGCCTGTCAACTTTCGATGTAATGAAAGTTTGTCTTTCAAAAACGAATGCAATGTTTGTAAAATGTATCATGTAGAGGTCAAATACCTCGCAATGAAATCAATTATTATGTAACGTTTATAATCGATATGAATTGGGCTTTTCAATTAAAAGCCTTGCAATGTTGTTTGTAAGTCTTTAGTAGTATTGTATGCGTAATTACCTACGAAATGGTGTATTATATGTGTGTATTAAGTTCCCGAATCATCTTATGAAATTCATGAACTTGAAACTTTCAAAATGAACTTTTAATGATCCCTTGATGAGGATTCGATTAATGTAAATGATGTTTTTGTTTGATGAAATGTGTTTAGTTGTATTCCTCATTAAATTACCTTACGAACGATATAAGATACTTGTTTTAGATGTTTACGGTTTATAAATTGTGAAGGTTTTAAGTTTGGCTCGTGCATATAATAAATGCAGCAAACAGCTGCTGAAAAACCCCATTTCGCGATCGCGAAATTTAAAGGGGAAGGGGACTCGTGGTCGCGAGATTTCCCCTGACCAAACTCACTTTTGTGATTTTCAATTTTCGTTCCCGCTTACTCGCAACTCCGTTTAACATGAAATTTTGCCAACATGCTTATATATAACTACATTTTTATGTGTAATGGTCGGAAACCCGACCCCGTTGACTTTGACCAAGTTTGACTTTTAGTCAAACTTAACCGAACGCTTATGCAATCGTTCTAACTTGCGTTTATACTTATATCTTGCATGAAACTTGACAATTTGACTCAAACGCTATATTAATCGAGTCATAACGAGCCATAGGACTAATTGAACACTTGACCGACTTCATGCTTTGCCGATATTAATACAACCTATTGTTTAGGTCAAGATTAGCATTCGTTCTTACACACTTTTACTTTGCGAAGTACCCTTATACTCTTGCACTCAAGGTGAGATCATAGTCCCACTTTTACTCTTTTATACTTGGGATGAGAAAACATAAACGTTTCGTTTTACAAAGTGAACACAAGTACAAAAACAAACATTCTACGTACGAGTTAGAACAGAAATCCTCAAGTCCAATTATCATTAGTTACACTTGTAGGGTGTAAGCAAGAACTTATGTTGTGTGGCCATACGGGTTTAACGAACCCTCATTAAGATGAATGAAACGTATTTTCGGGGTATAGTGTAGGTTCTAACACTATGATGCAGAGGTACTATTCAGTTAAGTCTTGATAGTTGGGTGCTCGTGATACAAACAACAACTTTTGGAATGTAAACGATTTGGATAATCACTTTATACTAAATCTTGTGGTTCAATACAATATACTTACTAAACCTATGATTTCACCAACATTTTCGTTGACAGATTTTTTATGTTTTTCTCAGGTCCTTGAATGCTAAATGATACATGCTTCCGCACTCTATTTTGATACTTTCTTGGATGTCGAGTATACATGCATACATGGAGCGTCTTTTGACTTTACTTTGAATTGTGTCGCATGGGTTTCAATTGTACCTTAAAACGTTGTAACTTATTTAGTCGTTGAACTACTTTGAAACATCTTTACATTTGAAATGAATGCGACATATTTTGGTCAAACGTCATTTTAAAGACTTATGACCACGTAACGGGACCTAAGTAGACGGCGCCGTCAATGATGATTTTGTCGGGTCGCTACAAACAAGATGTATGGAGTTTCCTCCGTTGGTTGAAGGCGTGGCTCAATAATGGTTTAACAACCTTCCAGCACCCGCTATCAGCTGTTATGATGATCTTCGAACGCATTTTCTGCTTAATTTCCACAACATGCGCGCAACTCGGTGGACGCATGTGGAATGTCATGACATCAAACATGAACGAGGGGAGTCTTTGGGACAATTCATCGATGGGTACTGCTAAGAAGTAGCTAAAGTCCCTAATTGCGCTGAATCCCTGAAGGTATCTGGCTTCATACACGGAATATGCCGGGAGCGCCACTTAACGTTGTGGAAAAGACTTCGGAAGCGCCCACCATAAACGCTAGCGGAGGCCATTAGAGAAGCGCACGAACACATGTGCGCAGAAGAAGATACCACCAGGTATTCGTGCTACTGCGGCTCAGGAAATGGCCAGTGTAACGGATACGATTAACCAAGGGGCGGTCGTCAATCAGGCAGCTTCGGAATAAGTCAGCACGACTCCAGCCCATACCGCCACCATGGTAGCAACCATCACAGTGATAGGAAACACCAACGAAACCATCAAGGGAACAACAACAACAGCAATCAGTAACACCATCGAAACAGGGACAGCGACTCACGAGAAAACAAGCAGGCACTAATCAGGACTCTTACCAAAATCTTGAAGGAGATATATGTAACGGAGCCCATCTCCAAAACTTTTGACAAGCCAGCACGCATGTCTGAATACACGCGGCGCGATAAATCCAACTTCTGCTACTTTCACGATGATTTCGGACACGAAACCAATTGTTGCAAAGCGTTGGTGGACAAAGTGATCGTCTGTCTCAATCGTGGAGAATTAAAACATTTGAAGCCAGCAAAGGAGGAGTACAAGAAAAAAAATGAAGGTACTGAAAAGGACAAGATTATCTATGTCTTTTCGTGGCAGAAATGGAAGGATATTGAGAAGGAACCATTGTTGCCGTATGAATCCCTCAAGGCGCATCTTCCGCGTGAACCTATTCACGAAAGAAAATGTTCCCTGTTAGTTGTGGAAGGCTACTTGCCTGAGTGTGGCCAATACATCAACAACATTCTCATCAACACCGGTAGCTGCGTCAATGTTATGTTCTTCCACTGCTTCAATGACCTATCCTAAAAAATGAAGGGCAACATAAGAGAAGTGAAGCAACAGTTTAGAGGAATAAGTGGGGACCCCGCTTGGTTAAAAGGGATACTCGGAGCAGCGTTGACCTTGCGGGATGATCATGACAGGGAGAGGGAGCACACGTTGGTAGTTGACTTTAAAGTGATCCGCGCAGAATCAGAATACGATGCTATCCCTGGGCAACTGACGTTATCACACTTTGCCATCACCACCAACATTTCTCAAGGCATCATAGTGTTCCCTACCCTGCTAGGGAATACCACGCTCAAGTCCAAAGTAACAGCTGAGGACTATCGACTTCAGCAGGTACACATGTGCACATATATAACTAACAGCTTTGAAAATCAAAACTACAGATCATGCGTGGTCACACAAAGGAAAAATCATTACTTAAATACTTAACCGGATGGAGCGCAATAAACGCGCAACCAGTCTGCGCGCTTACCGCATTAAAACAAGCACAATCTTACATAATCCGAAACATAAGACGCATATTAGAGTGCATTTAAGCACACATACTCGCGCATTCATTGATTTTGTAACACAATTTGACTGGTGTTCACGGATCCGAAGTATTCAAGTCGCGGCGAAGGAGAAGAAAGATGGGGCAGCTCTTCAGGAGCTGCAAATGACGAGGGAGACGAAATCTCCGGCGTTGAGTATGAGTACGAGGAACACAAGAATGAGTTGCTGAGGGAGAGATCGTGGTAGTACGGTTGTGATTAGGATGGCTATTCCCATGTTCTGTTGTTGAAATATTTGGAAGTTTTTAAGCGCACCTTGTCTAGTGATATCGGCTAAAAAGTCACGTTTTCACCCCGGTATTAAGGCCCAAAAACAAGAAAGATTCGAACTTTATTGGAAAAATACCTACTTTGTCAGTTAAAATTGAAGAACAAGTAATTACGAAGATGATGCAAAAAGAATCAAGAGAATCGGAGCTAAAACGAAGATTCTAGAGCGAAAACGGTGAAAGACAAGAAATCAAGTTACGATCCAGGGAATCAGCAAGCCAAACGGCTTGCCAAATGGGTTGCCAAATGTCCTGCCAATGTGAAAAATGGCCTGCCAAATGACCAGATCAAACAGCCTCAGCAAACGGGCTGGGCAAAAGGACTGCCAAACGGGTTGCCAAATGGCCTGCCAGCCGTTTGCAGGCAAAAATCAACCTTATTTAAAGGGCATTTGTCATTTATTTTCAAAACACACTTCAATTTACTTCTTTCTCTCTCTCTTGTACAATATTAGTCATACTTTCGAGGTCTTTGACTCCGTGCGGATAACCTAGTACCGGAGAAGAACGCCGAAGATTGAATTAGGAGCGGTCTGGAGTCTTGAAGTTGTCATTTTTGTATTCAAAACTCGTTTAATCTACTAGTACTTATATCCCTTGTCTTTATATAATGTTTTCCATTATTATGCTTTGTGTATGTTATGACGTAATCAGTTATAATGCCGAAATTATATTATGGCTTGTGTATGTTGTCAAAATGCTTTCCGATTATGCTTTGAACTCAATCACTTTTCCAACTAATAGAACGTAGTTATTGGCTCTGTTATTGGGAAGTCGCGAACCTCGATTCAGAGTACACTATCTGTGTCACCCCTTGGTAAGAGAAGTCTATCGGATACAACGTGAGTTTGACTGAGGCACACCGGTTGTAGTAAATCCATCGAGTCTTGGATTCTGACTGAGGACTCTTTCGTAGTGAAACATCTGACTAGACCCCTAGTACATTGTTGGTCCTAGACCATGCTAGTGTAGTCACCAAGCATATAAACTTCGTACGTGCAAGCTGAAGCACAACAGTTGTTGTAAGTTGTACCTCTGCTAAGTAAGGCCATGGAACACGGTTAGTGTTGACTAGTACACTTCACCATAATGCAGTCTCAAGCATTGCACCCCGCTTGAGGGATTCTTAGTTAATTAAGGAACTGTTTGTTAGAACACATAAAGGATTGAACCTTTAGGATAACCGAACGTATTCCTGGAAGTCAGCTTGACTTGGTCATGGTGTTCGTTATGGTTGAACTCTTTTAAGGGCCTAACTATCTTCTAAATTAATCATTAACGAAAGCATTACGACCCATCATGTCTCTCGGACATGGAAAACCATGTATTCTAATATACTTAAGAAAGTTTAGATCATTTCGGAATGTTAATACGTCACCCAACCGAGTCGCTCAATTGGATGAGCTGTCTTAACGTGTATGCCTGTAGTCAGACTGTACAGGCGTCGAGGGTAAGGGACGTTGCTGTCTATTCAGAATCTTCAAGCCTATTGCATTTCCCAATGACATGTCTTATGACAGGGGCGTTTAGGACTAGTGTAGTAAAAACAAGGTCACTGTCTATCCATGAGCCAGCATTCCATAATACCGGCAAAGTAACTAATGAGCACTTGTTTTAGCCTTATCTGAATTACAAATTTTATCGTATTTACTTTACTTTACTTTAATCTAGAAAACCCAAAATTAGGTAATCACCCACTACTCCTGCACCTTATAATTATCTTAAGTTTTAGATATAGGTTCGATTCTACTGACATCTCAAAAATATAACTCTAGGTCATACTTCCCTTACTCATAATAAGGAGTAGTACGATTTAGGCCCCGCTAAATATAAATTTAAAACAAGTACCCCCTCTTGGTGGCTGACTCTGACGCGCCGTGACCTAACGACATCGTGCGAAATAATACCGTCCGTTTCGGCAATATCAAGAGGGAACCCAGTTTTTGGCACCGCTGCCGGGGAACTGGTATCAGACAGTACTGCTTTCTATCAAACTCATTCACAAACATTTAAGTGGTGTCTAAGAAAGACAATTATACATGGACTTGGTTGTTGGATTTTCCGAACAGTCTCCAATTATATTGGAACCAAAAGGATCCTGCCTCTCCATAGTCGGCCTGGCCACTTGGTTTATTGAATAGTTCGTGCGAAGCTCTGTTATCGAAATACTAGGGAATCAGTAGCAAGAACCAAAAACATATCTATAATTAGGATAATTAGAATACTTTAGCTTAGAATACCTTAGACTACTTTAGAATAAGATTACCTTAGACTACCTTAGATTAATCATTAGCTTGTCTTAGACTAAATTAGGAACCTAGTTTATCTGTTTAAAAATTTAAAAACAACAAAAAGAGGCATACCCAGTGTATGAACCAAACCCGATCTAGACGAGGGCCGTTGTTATTCGTACCGGATCCAGACGCCATAATCTCTAAAGCACGCAAGGAAGCAAGAATCAGAAAACAAATGGCGTTATGCGTTACTTTAGCAGAAAACACTAAACCCTCGATTGAAGGTCGAGGAGGGCCAATCAGATTCCCAGAGATTCAAGGACACTCGTTGGAGTTAAAACATCACATCATTCAACTCATCCAGAATGGCTGTCAATTCCATGGATTACCAAATGACGATCCTAATTCTCACCTTGATAAATTCATATCTCTTTCGAACTCCTACAAGCAGCTAGGGATAGGACAAGATATAGTCCGACTATACTTGTTCCCCTATTCCCTCACTCATCATGCACATACATGGTTCGAAGGACTGGAAAAAGATTCCATCACGTCGTGGACGGAGATGGCTACTAAATTCCTAACCAAATATTTCCCCCCTTCTAAACAAACCAAGCTAAAGAATGACATCATTAACTTTAAACAAAGTTATGATGAATCTCTTTACACTGCATGGGAGTGATTTAAAACCCTGCTGAAGAAATGCCCTAATCACAAGTTAGAACGGTCAGCCCAAATCTGCACCTTCTACAATGGTCTTACGGTAAATCATAGGACGATGATTGATGTGTCAAGACGTAACCTTTAAAATGAAGACAATATGCTTAATAATTAACATATAATACAGGCAACTAAAACTCAATCATGCAGTAACTAGCAAGTAAATTGACCAGTTCAATCCACAGGGAGAAGTTTGTTTTAAGGATTTTACAACGATTAATTATTCTAAAGGGGGGAGTTTGTGTTTGAAGTTGTATTTTCGTTTAACGAAACAGTAAATAAATATAATGAATAACAAGAATGAGAATGCGGTGTTTACTTCTATTCTTGTTAAATGACAGGATTGTTCTTTTATAATTAAAACCGTTATGTGATAGTTACAATAGAGTAGTTTATATCAATTTCACAATTTCTATAAACTTAAGAGCTATGTTTAATCAACAAGATTCTTTCATGGTTGAATTCACATAAAACCTAGTTTACTAAGATCACTCTAAGTAAACTACATGATTGTATATCCTAAATATCGTTCAATTAACATCCTATACTCACATATAGGTGGCTAGATCACTAGGTGTTGAAGTATAAGCTATGGTCTTTGATAAACTCACATAAATCAAGTCATAACTTACATAATTGAACTAGGATACAAGGATGATTACAACAATGGATATTTTAAAAGAATATGGTGATTTAGATTGATTAACTAACTAGATCCAACCCGGTTAAACTCACGTGAAACCTAAATCACAACAATCACTTGAGGTAATTTCATAACTATGTTGCTTTGGAACTCATTCAATTACCGAATTAAATACATAACAAAATCACTTAAGTTATTGCATCTAATCGTCTAGATTACTAGGTGTATTGAAGTATAGATTATTTTTCTAGTTAACTCACATTAATAGGTTTGCAATCTATATAATTGAAGTAATGAACTAAGCAAGCATAACAATGGTTCTTGTAGTTGGACTAGATGATTTAATCAATCAAACAAATATATAACTAGCATAACATCAAAGTATAGAACAATCCCAAGCCATAAATCTTACATTGAAGTAAACACACAAGGCTTTTAGCCAAACATAATCATAGTAGAACTAATGAAACAGTAAATACAAGTTGAATTCATGTTTAAAAGATATAGAACAATAATACCAATAGTGATGAATGATCCTAGCTTAATCTTGATGTTGAAAGAGTGGAGATTGACTTGTAGCCTTCCTTGAACCTTGAAAATCGTATTAGAACTGAGGGAAAATGTAGTAGTGAAGGTGTATCTAGTATTTAACCAAAGGCTCCATTAAATAGGCTCAAAAGTTAGGTAAAATGGCCAGAAATTGACCAGATGCGCCGCATCTCTTTGGGATGCACCACATCTCTTTACGATCAGTAGATTCCAGCTCGATTCTGCACTCAGAACTGTCGGCAGGGGAGCAGATGCGCCGTATCTGGGACAGATGTGCCGCATCTGGCTTGGATGCACCGCATCCCTCTCAGATGCACTGCATCTGAGGCTGTTTTGGTCCAAAAGTCTTTATGCTCCGCATCTGAAACTGTCGGGAGTTATTTGGTGAAGAGATGCGCCGCATCTAAGAGAGATGCGCCGCATTTGGACCTGTTTCAGTGGTTTCAGGTTATTTTACGCATTCAATCTTCGTTTTAACTCTGTTTTCGCTGTTGGTCTTCATTTAATCATTCACAATGGACTTTTACAAATATACACAAATTACAATACATACATACAACAATTACATACAAATGGAACAACTTTGGATAGAAATAACGGCAATAAACATGTATAATTTTGGCGTTATCAAAATTCTCGCACTTAAACCTTGCTTGTCCTCAAGCAAGACTTACAAGAAATCGAATTTTACTACAGTAAACACACTTATTTAATTGAGAATACAAAAATGGGAATCACACTCACTCGATATAGTACACAAGATACACAAGTTATTTTGGAACACAATAACCCACGCTATATGGAACACACACTCGGGGTCACAATATATACACACTCACACTTTTTATTTCACACACGAATCAAACTCACGCGTTTTGAGTATACACACACCTTTTTAGTATACACACGAAATGAAATCACACCAAAGTCGAAAGGTGGTTTTAAAGTCCACATTTCTTAAAAATTTGGATCCTTAGGGAAATTGGGACCTTTGCGAAAAACCTTTTATATTTTGAAAATTAGACATGTTAGTTTTTACACTAACAAGTTTTTCGGTTTTAACCTCAAAGTTCGGTTGAGGGTAACTGAAAACCGAAGCCTCAGTCGGCGCTTAGCAAGCTACTCGCCCCCATGATTGAAGTATCATGGAACTTGAAACCGGATGTCCTAAAAATGGATTTACACAATATAGTTCATAAAATAGCATAAGTTTTTAGACGAAACTATATCATGTCCAAATATCATCGGTGAACCATGAGTTTGCACACCTCAATTTGTTATGGCATATGTATGTTAGCCGCAGTCAACATAGATGCGGTCGATCTTTTCGGAGATCATCCATCTGGAGATTAGATTCATTAGTCTTAAAAGCTAATTTGCAATGTGCCCCCCCCCCCCCCCCAATTGTACGAGACATATCCATCTCATGGTTAGGATAAGTCTGACCACCAAAATCCCTGTTTGATGCTGAGGTGAGGTGGATTTCCAGCCGATGATAGAGATGACTTTTCAAGATTTTTTGTCAACCTACAGCTGTTCTGGACTACATCTTCTAACATAAGTTAGCAAGTGTGTCATATTAGAAGACTTGACTTCCTTCACAATCATTACATAGATGAGCATTGGATTAGATTGTTAGAACAACAAATTACTTGATGATTCTTTTTCATTCATAATGTGGCATAGCATGATGATTATATCTTTTATATGACTACTAGTTTTATGATTTTTAAAAAAATAAATTCAATCATTTGGTTGTTTCTTAATTTGTTTTGTGATAATAATTTCGGTGTATACACCTAGTTTTAAAATCTACAAATTTTAAACAAAATTTGAATTTATGAAGATAAAAGTTTAAATTTTTTTACCATTTTAAGCCTTTTTAACCAAAATCAAAAAACCCGAAAGAATTTATAACTTCCTCCCCACACTTGAGTTCATGTATCGCCCTCGTTACATGAAATCAGAAAAATTTAAATTCAAGAGGGTTAAAGAGTGTAAGAGAGTTTATTACTTTCAAGGTCTTTAACCGAAGTTCACGGGATGATGGCGCTGAACTGAATGCCAGCATAAGAACATCATCCACTTCTTGCAACCACAAAACAATCACCAATCAAGTATGTGCTGAACTTACTGCCAGTCTTTGTAAAAATGCCGCATATAGCACAATTCTCACCTGTATCAATTCAAACAAAGCAAACATACGATTCACACAAATAAATGGGGGTGTACTCCATGTACTAAAAACCCCACTGATAATTATCTAAAATATTCAAATTACAATCATCCAAAATACTATCAAGTTATTACACACCAAACATAAAGATAAATTGTTTTTGAAACAAACCAACATCAATCAAACCGTTCATATACTTCACCAATAATCATGTCAACTTTAGAAGAATCCACAAAAAGAGTTACTTGCGCCAGCTCCGCCTTCATTTTGGTTTCCCGCATCGTCATCCTGAAATATTGAGGGGTTGTACCCCTGATAAGTTGCTTGAGCAGGGACAACAGCAGTGTCTTCAGTAGGCGGGTTAGGAGGAGGAGGATAAGGCACAGGATATGGATCACCCATTCGAACCCATGGTTCGTATGCAGGCCAAGGAGAGGGGGTATAGTTAGCGGGATCTGCAGCGTATGACACTGTCTGTTCATGTATCCAATTAAGCTGATTTTGCTGCCCCGCTTGAGTGTACCACGTTCGATCATTCCCTACATCAATGTAATGTTGCATCTCCCTGTTACCTGTATCGTAGTGATCAATTACCTTTTGGGTGTTTCGATCATTATGGAGTCGCAAATCTGAAAACTATCGCGCCATGTAAGCCTCCCAATCATTTCCCGGACCGGAACTACTTCCAACATTCGGCTGTGGATCTGGCTGCGGTTGGGGTTGTTCTGGTTGCCTGTTCTCGGGATCCACATACCTAGTTAGAAGGCCATTCAACCCCCTCATCAAAATGTTTGCCCTTGTATAACTTACTCTATCAAAGGAAATCATATGTTTCTCCTCTAACCCACTTGTATTGATACGAAAATGTTGGGCAATCCTGGTTACAAAATGGCCGCCCATGATTGGTGTAATCTTTTTCCTTTCTTCGAGAAGGAAAGTGAGAATCATTCGTGGAATATGAACATGGGTGTGATCCATTATCGCGTGAATGTACCAGATATCCAGGTTGGTAACTTTTACACTACTGTCTTTTCGACAGTTTATGGTACTTGAAATGAATCTTTGGACGCATTGATGCTGGTAAGTACGTAGCTTGCTACAAGTCTGCTTGCTTGCATTGTATGCGCTATTGCTCATGTCCACCCATGCTTCTGAATGATTAAAAGAAGAAACATAGTATATACATTGATTAAAGTAATTTTGCATCAATTGGTGTGGCAACCCTTCATAGATATCCAACGCCTTTACAAATTGTAGCAGTGTTAATGTTCGGTCTTGTCCTCCAAGATGAAATCTCATAGAGGTAACGGATGTTGGTGACGTGTAATCAACCCTAAGTGAACCAACGAATTCTTTGACTAAAAGTGGGTACACTCTTTCTTGCATTCTGAACAGGTTTTCCCATGCATATATTCGATGGCCTTGATACGTTACTCGGAAAAGGTTGCGAAAATTTTGATATTCGCCGGCTTCTTCTATTGGTGTCCAATCGATATATTTCCCTGGATATACGTCTTTGTGTAGAAGTGCCTTCATCCGTTCATGATATTCCGGATGCCTCAAAACTGCATTGATCCATGGATCCAGAGTGGTTAATCCACGGACATTTAATTTCCGGTTGTCAATATCCATTTCTTCTTCTTCAACGGCATTTTCTTCCTCACTTGTTTCCTCATCTATAATTGCCGGTGCTTTTTGCTTCTTTGATTTTGGGTTTGATGATGATGCTCTAATCTACAAAAACACAACAAAACCAAACAAACAAAACAACAAACCAAGTTGATTAGCGTTAAAGTTATTCAAAACATCTTTCATATTGCACAAGTCAAAACCATGTAGAACACGTTATATCGTACGCATTACACAAACTCTCATGTCAAACAAACATGTACTAATATGACTCATAATCTTTATCACTTCATAAGTTCAATCATATCTAGCATAATTATTTTCACCAAAAAAAGTATATGAAACCATTAGCATTCATCAATAAGCATGTCAAACAATATGCAATCAATGGTTATCATACATTTAGACATTAAAGTCGACTCAAGCATACAATTTCATCAAAAAGCCTAAGCATACAATCCTTAACTTTCACAAACAAAACTTTTGAATTCGAACAAACACTAAGTTAAGGCGTATATGAGTTTAGCATAATCAATGAATTGCTTTAATTCCACTTAGAACACTCACTTAGTCAACAAAAGTTAAAATCCCCAATTTAAGAACCCTACAATTCAATAATTTGTGTAATCGTGTAATTCAACTAAGGTTCATGCGGATTTGCCAATGTATACTAGTAATTGAACTCTAAAACATCCCAATTTAAACAAGTAATGGTCATTCTTTCAAAATCCCCAAATTCATGAAGAACCCCAATTTCTAAAGTAAATTTTTGAGCAATTAAGCATGAAATTCGAGCATGAATAAGGATTAGTAACAACAATACAAACATATAATGACCAAAATATGAAGATTTAACCATCCCCACACTTAGAACAAGCTAAATCCGAATTTGAGAATGAAGAACACAAGAACCATGAAGAAATGAAGATTAATCTTACCTTTTTCATGTTGATAGACGGATTAGATGCTCAAAGATGGGTTTAATCGGTTGATTTAGTGTTTAGAGATGAAATCCTTGAGAGAAAATGAGATGAAAGTCGGAGTTGTAGGTGAAAAATTGAATAAAAATGATAAACTCCCGTATTTGTGCAAAAAAAAAATAGGCAGAATCCAACATTCAGACACAGATGCGGCGCATCTGGAGCAGATGCGGCGCATCTGGCTCAGATGCGGTGCATCTGAAGCAGATGCGGCCCATCTGGTGGCCCTAAAGTGGCGCATGACCTATTCTCGGTACATTTAAAACTGTCGGCTTTTTTCTTGTGTTCAGATGCGGCGCATCCAGCCTAGATGCGGCGCATCTGACTCTGTTTCATCAGTTTTTGCTATTTTTTCGCGTTTTAAGCATTGCGGAAGGTCCGTAAACAACTTGGTTCGTACTAAAGCTCAAAAAATCACTCAAATCACTCAAAACAATCAATCCTAAGAAACGAACACACGAAAGGAACTATGTACAATTTGTGAAGTTTATTAACGAGTCGTTCACGCGACTCCTTCCCAAGCTAATTAGCGTTGGGGGAGAAGGTGATGTCATCTTGAACCGTGGTATCAACTCCATCAAAATAGAGTTTTAATCGATGACCATTCACTTTAAAAGTATTTCCGTTTCCAAACAACTCAACATATCCCGATGGAAATGCTTGTTTCACCAAATAAGGTCCCGTTCATCGGGACTTCAACTTTTCGGGAGGAAATTTAAACTGCGAGTTAAAAACCAAAACCTTATCACCGGTTTTAAACTCTTTCACTTCTTTCAATCGGGCATCATGCCACCTTTTCGTTTTCTCCTTATGTGACAACCCGGAAATTTTTGACCAAATTTAAACTTTATCTTTAAATGATTTAACATTTTCGACACGATAAGTAAAGTCTGTAAAACCGAATCTCAAAATTTTTGAACTATTCAAGTACCCTTCGGTTGTTCTCAACGATTCGCGAACCATTATATGTAAATAGATACATATATATACTATAACTTGAAAACGTAACAAAGTTTTAATTGTTTAATACCGTACATTAAACTTATTGGTTTAAATATTTATTTGAATATATATGATAAGTTGGAATATTAATTGTATGAATAACTTGCGACGTATATTTAAAACGTGTTTATGAATGTTAAAAATATATATTAACTTGGTCATAAAACGATTTGTTATTATATATATATCAACAAATAGGGAGGCAATGATTTATAGAAGTAAATGACCAAAATACTCGAAAGTTTAAGATATACTTTGAGTGGTATAGTTTAGGGATAATTTAAGGCTATATTTTGACAAAGGTACGAGTCACAAAACGTAAAATACAAGTTTTCTCAGCGTACGAAAGGACATTTGAAAAACCGGAACCGGGACATAAGTCGAGTGATGACGTACTAATTATTGGAACAAAAATTACAAGTCAACTATGCATGTGAATTTAATATAATATATAATTAATTATATAAATTAAATATATTATATATATAATATAAAATTATGTCAACAAACAAAACAACAAAAAATTGTGAGCTGGATTTTGGGGTCATGCGATCGCATGAGAAATAGGCATAAAACCCATGCGATCGCATGGCAGTCAGGATTCAGAAACATGCTATAAAAGGCCAGTTTCTGCTCGAATATTTACATGGTGTGATATCTCTCTGCTTTATAAAAATATATATATAAATTATTATTATTATTATTATTATTATTATTATTATTATTATTATTATTATTATTATTATTATTATTATTATTATTATTATTATTATTATTATTAATATTAATATTATTATTAATCTTATTATTATTAATATTATTAATTAGTATTATACATAAAATACTACGATGAGGTTATGAGCGTGTCACTTTCAAAATGGGTTTTCGAGCGGGATAGAGCTAAGGAAAGTATGTGTTATAGCTATGGAGGTTATGGGTAATGTTCATGGGTAATATTCGCAAGTCAAACCTAGTGTTTATCATCTCCGTTACGTCTACGTACTTTTCTGAAATATTGAATCACAATATTGATACGTAAGCATTTATATTTTATCTTTTATATACTAATAGTGTATCCATGTCTAGTGCTCGAGTATATATATTTATACAAGCTTGTATGCTAAATTTCGTCGTTAAACAGTTTATGATGAATCACGAATTAAATACATATATTACTGGTAAAAGGTATATGATATACATGTTTTTGGAAAGCTGGAGAAAAATCAATAACTTTTCATTTAGACACCGAATAGTTTCGATGAACGGATTAAAAGATATGATCAACTGAATTATGATTGACGTTAATTGAAATTGCTTTTAAATCTGCAATTAAGATTTAAACAACTTGTTTACGAGATTGATAAAATGGATTTTTTTGAATATTACCAACCAAGTAAATGAATCTTTATATAAGGTACATCTCGTTTTGTTGAACTTTTGTCAAAATTGATTTTTTGAAATGACTTTTGATAACTTTTGTATGTCGATCTCGAGCATTAGGATTATGATACACTATGATCAGACCTAGCTTGATAAACATTTATTGACCAACATATGTTCTCTAGGTTGAGATCTACGATTAATTGGTAATCCGAGTTTCGGTCACATTTTGGTGAACAACTTTATATGCTGCTAAGGTGAGTTTCATTGCTCCCTTTTTAATTGCTTTTGAATCTATATTTTTATATTTTTGGGCTGAGAATACATGCAATTTATTTTAAACGCAATGGATACAAGTACATACTAAATTCTACACTGAGTTTGAACCAAAAATCCCTTAGCTTTGGTAACTAGTAGCTGCCAGTACATAGGATATGGACTGGTGGGCGCGAATAACAGTATATGGATCCATAGGGCTTGACATCCCCGTCCGAGCTAGAGCGCTAGTCTTTTAACGGACGTTTGTTATTTGAGTTTATTACACGTTGGTTTGCGTGTATTAAAACGAATGGGGTATTTATCATTATAATGTTAAAGCTTAGTTACCAGGGTGCTCTGTTATGTAGAATCTATTGATAAACGTTTCTGGATGAAACAACTGAAATCTTGTGATCCACTTTTATATACAGATTATGCGAAACACTAAAACTATGAACTCACCAACCTTTGTGTTGACACTTGTTAGCATGTTTATTCTCAGGTTCCCTAGAAGTCTTCCGCTGTTTGCTTATATGTTAGACAAGCTATGTGCATGGAGTCTTACATGGCATATTTTTCAAGGAAACGTTGCATTCACCAAATCATCACCATGTATCTTATTTTGACTGCATTGTCAACAGAAGTACTGTTGTAAACTATTATTTATGGTGATTGTTTATATGTAGAAATAATCAGATGTCGAAAACCTTTGATTTAAATATTCATTTATGGTGTGCCTTTTTAAAAGAATGCAATGTTTACAAAACGTATCATATATAGGTCAAATACCTCGCAATGAAATCGATGAATGACGTGTTCGTCCATATGGATTTGGAGCAATCGTCACAGTTGGTATCAGAGCGTTGGTCCTAGTGAACCAGGTCTTGCATAAGTGTATCTAACTGATAGTTGTTAGGATGCATTCGTAAGTCTGGACTTCGACTGTGTCTGCATGTCAAAAGTTTTGCTTATCATTTCTTGTCGAAAATTACATGCTTATCATTCTTAAGTCTAGACATGTTTTCCTGCATTTATTGCATAAATAGTGTATAGACAAAAATTCATATCTTAGCGTATCTGTTACTGTAAACTTTTCCTGACATCTTCCGAAAATTCCTCCGTGATTTATGGAATTTTGGTATTATATATACATATATAAATTATGTATTGAAGAGTACCAATCTAAATTCTATAATCTACTTCATATCAAAAATCATCTCTCTAATTATACAAGATGGATCCCGTATCTAGTTCAAATTCCTTAAACTCCGACAGCTATTCTGATATGGATATTCACCTGAATTCCGAAGACAGTGTAACCGGAATGGATCAACCAATCAGCCATCATCTATTCTGGATGAATTGGGGATGGGTTCGTAGCCTACTTAATTATTGGAGACAAAAAGAAGGCGATCCCTTCTATCCACCACATTGCCCTCTTGGCGAAGAACCTGAATCACTTACCGGCGAACCTGTTCGTAATACCATTTTCTCTCTCATCTCCAGAATATCTCGTCATAATCATATACTCTCTCAAATTCTGGATCTTATTCATCCGCTCGTTCGAACCGCCAATCATCCCGGTGTAGTAGAAGAAGTCAACGAGCTTCGCGCTCGGGTAGTGGCTTTGGAGAATATGGTGCAAAGGTTACAAGCACGAGCAGAATCACCGGCATCAACAGTACCACCGACAACAACACCAACAATACCATTACCACCACCAACAACATCCGCACCGCAAGCCTCCACATCACAATATGTACCTCGAACATCAACGTCATACGCATCGTAGTTACCAAAAAATACCAGCAACAATAACCGATGAAGTATTAACTCATTTCCCCTGAAGAAATTTTATGTATATTTAATATATATGAATTTTGAAATCAAAATAAATCTTTTCGTACTAAAATATTACGTGTGAATCTTAACTGGTAGGTACTACTCGGTTAGTTCATATTACTAATATGCAATGATGTACATCCTTCCTTAACAACTTAACCATTGTTAACTACAATGTCTGTTTCAACTTAATGAATTCCATTTCATAATAAACCAAGTGTATTATTCAATTACATAATTGATTTTACATTTTCATTTTCGATGTACTCGAAACTTTCCAGAAAACATCATCTGTGCCTTGTAAGGTTCACAAAGATTCCACAAGCATCAACATCCTTCACCGAGAAATAAGAATAAATAATGAAGTATCAATTACATTAGCGAAATAATCCGCAAAGATTATGTAATCTTTAATGTTTTAGAGTTTAATCATTTCTAAGTCAAGCCGAAAATCAAATGAGCTTAATATGATATTAACTCATTAAATCTGTATTAGATCTGAAGAAAATATACATACATATATTTTCATAAAGACGGTAATAAAAATTCTTTTATACAAAGTATTAATTGTGAAATCTTTAACGGGTAGGTACTACTTGAGAAATATTTAAGTTCACAATTAATATGTTACACTGTACATTCTTCAATTTTGATTCAAAAATCATTAACTATACTCACTATCTTCACAATAATACATAATCATTTCATACAAATTCAATCACATATTCTGATATCGACGTATCAGAATCTAAGCCATAACTCTGAACCGGTGACATCATTCTTAGATCTCTACATCTTTCAAAGCTATACTTTAACTTTAAAACTGTGAAAGATCTTTTAGCATTGTTATTACCGAAAATAATCTTGCAATCCCTGTTCAAAGTATCCAGTTTTACCACACTTCCAACCAGTCAACTTCGACTTTTCAGATTAGACTTATTATAACCTTGATATATACGTTTTTGTTACTGGGGAACCTTTCATGTTCCACCACATTAGTAGTAAATTTACCAACAACTTCATTGATCTTTGACCTTCCGAAAAATCCTTATACTCATTGAAACCGTATCATGTACTCATCCACATCTTGTAACGGCAATTGACATACCAACTATCGGGAATTAGCAATCAGTATTTTGAAATCTTGTAGCACGTCTACGCCAACAGTTATATGTGTACATATAACGTCTACCTCATGGACTTACATACTTCGAATGTGAAGTTTCCGAAAAACACCCCAAACTACGAAACTAGTTCTCCGAATTTTGGAAAAATGTTGATGAAGCAGCAAAAACTATAAACGACCTTAACAGTCAAAAGTTTGATGATAAAGAATAGTATGGTGGTAAAGCTGAGAAAAAGAGAAGGTTTGGAACTGGAAAACGGATTGAGCAGACCATGAAGGAGGCTGTGGACAAATCACAAAGACGAAATCTAGCTTCAAAGAATCCAAATGATTCAGTATCTGCTGAAACCATTAGTAAGAACCTTACTTCTTATTCTAAACCTTCACAGACAGATTTTCTGCATCATCCTCTGATATTAGAAATTCTAAGATATCATCGTATCTTTCATTATAAATATCCTCCATATTTCTGAAGATATTTTCATAACTATTCTTATCTGAAATCATTTATCTCTTCACGCTATCTTTGTTACATCATAAAAGAAACTATTTTAGTTTCTAAAATCTGAAAAATTCTAAAAATGGATGTTTTGAAGTAATGTTGGGAACTGAAGCATGAGTTAGTATAATATAATGACACTTGATCAACGTGATTATATTATAGTAAGTCATGCTGAGTTTCTAATGGAACGTGATAAAGGTTCACAGATCATACCCTCATCATGAACCATGTTACATAACTCTTTCATTCTATTTAACCTCTAAACATATCAAGAAAATATTTTTCTTGATGATTCGGTCTTTTTTGGATATTCTAGTAATTTGACAAGTCAGATTGTGCCATTACTGTTTCTTTCTTAGAACATTAACTATGATCATTTCAAAATCCATACCTACGAATTTTGGACTATTATTCGCTTGACTTAAAGTCGGGAAGAGAAAACGAAATCATGAAGCTCCGAAATATAATGAAAAATATAAAGCCCAAAAACAACCCCGAAATTACAAACCGTGTATATCGATGCGTATAGCAATATAAAGACACGGGAGAATGAAAAACACTATAACCCCAAGGTAATAGTAGAAGAAAATAACCTCCTCTGGTGGTAGATGAAAAAGAAGAATGAAGGATACGATAGCCAAGAAAATATCAAGAATCAGAACTGGATTAAGCATTTTCACAATCTATTAAGAAGTATGAAATAAGAAAGAAGATTATAGGAGTGGTGAAAATAAATGAAACGGAAGAGGTCAATTTATAGCAAAATATCAGACATAGCAATCGAGGCAGATTACGCATTTAATCAAAGGAAATCCTAATTTCCTTAAATTTCGAAGAATCAAATCTTATTTAAATTATGAAAATTTTCTATTCCTTAAATTCCGGAAATCAATCGTTACTACATCAACAGATAAGACGAATCTCTATTCTCCATTTCACTCTATTACGATAACTTCTCTCATACGCTTCGAGTAATCGGATTGTTTTATCCATATTATTCAATGGTGAAAAATAAAAAAATTCTATTTACCAACTCATATTCGTCATGAAAACATTTTTATTATTAGCCATGATGACCTCACTCAAATTTCAGGACGAAATTTCTTTAACGGGTAGGTACGGTGACAACCCGGAAATTTTTGACCAAATTTAAACTTTATCTTTAAATGATTTAACGTTTTCGACACGATAAGCAAAGTCTGTAAAATCGAATCTCAAAATTTTTGAACTATTCAAGTACCCTTCGGTTGTTCTCAACGATTCGCGAACCATTATATGTAAATAGATACATATATATACTATAACTTGAAAACGTAACAAAGTTTTAATTGTTTAATACCGTACATTAAACTTATTGGTTTAAATATTTATTTGAATATATATGATAAGTTGGAATATTAATTGTATGAATAACTTGCGACGTATATTTAAAACGTGTTTATGAATGTTAAAAATATATATTAACTTGGTCATAAAACGATTTGTTATTATATATATATATCAACAAATAGCGAGGCAATGATTTATAGAAGTAAATGACCAAAATACTCAAAAGTTTAAGATATACTTTGAGTGGTATAGTTTAGGGACAATTTAAGGCTATATTTTGACAAAGGTACGAGTCACAAAACGTAAAATACAAGTTTTCTCAGCGTACGAAAGGATATTTGAAAAACCGGAACCGGGACATAAGTCGAGTGATGACGTACGACTTATCGGAACAAAAATTACAAGTCAACTATGCATGTGAATTTAATATAATATATAATTAATTATATAAATTAAATATATTATATATATAATATAAAATTATGTCGACAAACAAAACAACAAAAAATTGTGAGCTGGATTTTGGGGTCATGCGATCGCATGAGAAATAGGCATAAAACCCATGCAATCGCATTGCAGTCAGGATTCAGAAACATGCTATAAAAGGCCAGTTTCTGCTCGAATTTTTAATGGTGTGATATCTCTCTGCTTTATAAAAATATATATATAAATTATTATTATTATTATTATTATTATTATTATTATTATTATTATTATTATTATTATTATTATTATTATTATTATTATTATTATTATTATTATTATTATTAATAATATTATTATTAATCTTATTATTATTAATATTATTAATTAGTATTATACATAAAATACTACGATGAGGTTATGAGCGTGTCACTTTCAAAATGGGTTTTCGAGCGGGATAGAGCTAAGGAAAGTATGGGTTATAGCTATGGAGGTTATGGGTAATGTTCATGGGTAATATTCGCAAGTCAAACCTAGTATTTATCATCTCCGTTACGTCTACGTACTTTTCTGAAATATTGAATCACAATATTGATACGTAAGCATTTATATTTTATCTTTTATATACTAATAGTGTATCCATATCTAGTGCTCGAGTATATATATTTATACAATCTTGTATGCTAAATTTCGTCGTTAAACTGTAACGCCCCATACTAAATCATCATGTACGGACCATCAACAACAGGATCATTACAAGGTCAAACACTATATGCGTTTTCAAAACAAGTTTGCATTCATATCAAAATGTGACGTCATAACTAATGTCAATTGTTTTACATCAAAAGTATACTTCAATGAACAAAAGCAAAGGTAATAGCACGTGACCCATAGGTCGTTACAATTCATAGTTCAAAAGTAATTAAGTTTGAATGCAAGATAAAGTAATTCATGCGGAGATAACTCTAGAGCAGCGGGTGTCTACAGCAAGACTAGTACACAGCGGAAGCTAACCTTAAGCACCTAAGAAAAACATGCTTAAAAATATCAACACAAAGGTTGGTGAGCTATAGTTTAAGTATAACAGTAATGTAAGTAGGCCATGAGATTTCAGTGCTACAAAGAGCGTTTCAAATGGTAATCCAAATCAGTATGTTTAAGTATATGCTCAACCGTGGGCACCCGGTAACTAACTTAACGTTTAATAATATATCACCCCCTGAAAGTGCACTTGGCAAGTGCGTATGTTTACAAAGTATTAAACACTCGTTAAATGCTAGAGCGACTAGCCCGAGTGGGGATGTCAAACCCTATGGATCCATATCAAAGATTCGCTTTCACGGTTCAAAAACTAATGATTAAACGTTACCGAGCTAAAGGGAATGTTTATGCCGTTGTATAACCCACACATATATAAGTTTAAGTACTCGTGCCTAGTATGTAAAACATAAAATCCGCATGTATTCTCAGTTCCCAAAATAAGTTAAAGTAAAAAAGGAATGCTATAACTCACAATGATAATGTAGTCGTAAAGTTGGTTCGGAAAAGGTGTGCAAGTAATCGGTCCGAAAGTCCTCAACCTAAGTCAAATAGTACTAAGTCAGTAAATCGTCTTAATAGGTTTAAAATTATGTAAATAAGGTCTTAAGGGTCATCATCATTCATCAGCAAGCAAAAGGCGTAAAGTAAGTTTCGTTTATGAAAGTAGTTTAAAACAAAGGCTGAATTCAGTCAGTCACCACGGCCTCTACCCTCACTGAAATAAGGTGAGACCAGTGGCCATGGCTCCGTATATGAGTCCTTTAAGTGTGGTAAAATTTACAGAAGCAAAATCATCTTCTCTTGACCGTGGCGACGGTCTAAGTTCGAGTAGGTCAGAAATTTCTGCACAACGTTAAAGGACATAGTGACGATCGGAGGGCCATAAATCCTAAACCGTAACTCGGATTAAGACGAGTCCTATATGAAAAGTTATCTACTCGAAAAGAACTATTTGAAATGCATAATCACAACAGCCCAAGTCTATTGGTCTGTTACAGAAACAGAAAAACAGTAGGTAGAAGACAGAAGGCAGTAAAATAATGGGTTCCGGTGGGTTTGGTGCTTGATGTTCATCATGGTTCTCATCCTTGATGCCTATAACTTCAAGTGTACAACTCATTGATGTGTTTACATCATCTTTACCAAGTTTTGGCCATCATAACCCTTGTGCAAGTCTAAGACATGTAGCACAACTTCACTTAAGAGTTGTAAGTGTTTTGATGAACCAAAGTTACATCAAAGTCTTAGGTTTAACACATACATGAAATATAAAAGGTAATATTGAACTATAAACTTGAAAGTAAGCTAACTAATCAAGATCTTAAGGTGTAGAACATGGTTCTTAGTTAGATCTTGAAGATCCAAGACTCAAAAGTCTAGATCAAGCATAAGTATACAAAGTTATATTTAAAGAAAACTTATTTGTGTGTCCTTGAACTTTCAAAGTTAACTTTTAGTTCAAGATTAATGAGATCAAGACTAACTTGTAGTACTTGACCATTTAAACTAATTACATGAAATTAAAGTGCAAGAATGAAGAAGTAAACTAAGTAAACAAGTAATTAGTTCATGGTTTGTTTATACTTTAAAGATTCAAACCAAAGTTTGATCTTTAAGAAAGTAAACTTTAAAGTTTACTAACATGACTTACAAGTATGAATTTAACAACTATGAACTTACAAACTTTTGATACTTTAAGTGTAGAACATAAACTAGAGAGTTTATGTTCTTGTTTGTTCTTGTAAATACAAGAAAAATGAAGAATAAACTACCAAGTTTGATTCTTGAAAACATGTAAGTAAAGAAAGATAGCAACTAGTAAGTAAGTAACAATAATCAAGTAACAACTACAACTAACAAAAAATTATAACAATCAAAGAATGATGATGATTATGGGGTGTCTTGGTCACGGTTTTGGGACAAAGAAAAAGAGAGGAGAAAGCCTTGAAAGAACTCACAAATTAGAGAGCAAAAGAGAGAAAAGTTGAGAGGATTTTGTGTGTGTTTTGGAATGAAGAATACAAGTGTAAGTGAAATGAGGAAATGAGAGCAAAAACCCATCTAAGCCAATGAAGGCCGATGGTTACAGCAGCCCCCACAAGGGGAAGGGTTAAACTCAAGGGTCACTTGCAAGTAAAGCTTCAAAGGTGGGATAAAAGGGGTGGTTACATGGGGATTAAGAGCTAACAAGATTCCATTTGATCTAACCAACTAGTTACATGTTCTAAGTAATACTTACAAGGAAGAGTGGGCTAACTAAGTCCACTAATAATGTAGGGTGGGCTTATAAGCCCAAAGTCATAAGTCCATAACACTAATAAAGCCCAAGTTCACTTAATTAACAAATAAACCCAATCAAAGCCCAAGTAATTAACTAGTATCCATAGTTAATTAAAATGATTAATAAATTAATCATGAATGTAAATAATATTCAAAAATATTATTAGTAAAAGTTTCGTGTGTCACAAAGACGTTCGGGCCATTAAAGTCAAGTACGGGCAATTATGGCAACATGTAAATATAATAACATACATTCGTTTAATCACACGTATTAATAATAATAATTATTAATAAATAAAAGTTGGAATTTCCAGGGTCGTTACATTACCCACCTGTTAAAGAAAATTTCGTCCCGAAATTTTAAGGAGTGACCAACAATGGTACCGTATTCGAATAAGAAAGAGCGTATCATAGTTCTGTGAGACCCGTGGGCTCAGAAGTAAGTTATCTTCCTTGAAAGGTACTTCGGCGTATGAAAGTGAGAATAGGTATATGCCGTTAATTAAGCCTCATGTCCTAAGAGGTCAACAAATTGATTTTATTTCTGATTAACAGGAGTATGTCATCTGAATGTATATCCACAAAAAGGAAAGATGGTGTGTTTAGCCTTACATGCATCTTCAGTAAGCTGGATGCGTGAAATGCATCATGAATGTTTCTAAGCTCATCTAAAACATTGAACGTGTATGTCGTAATATAGGCTGACAGGTAGAATGGGAAACATAGTGATTACAACCATGCGATTTGATGTATGGATAGCGTTAGCTACGGATTTTTCCAACCCCTTGGTTTCGAAAGGAGGCCATAGGCATAGGAACTCAATATTTAAGAACGTTTCATTTGAGTAAGTGAATCGAAATTTTAGCTGAAAGTGACCAACCGAACTTGCAAGCCATAATTATTCATAGTGTCTTCAGGACGGTCTGAACGAACAAGAAGGGACATTACCTAGTTTACCATACTACAGGTGAACCTATCCTTGGATGAAATGAAAACACGGTTCCGCAATGTAACTTCATCCTTTCAGTTACATGTTGAAGTTAGGGTTAATGTTAACTAGAGCAACATACAGTTGCAACCAATGAAGGAAGAAATATATAGAGTATCCACATGAGTGTCATAAATGTTTTAAACAGTCCCCTCCCAAGGGGTAACAAGATTCATAGGCTCCCAAAGTTTCTTATGTTACATTTCCGAAAGAAAGTCGTACGTAAGGTGTGGTCGTTGAACGAGAGTGAACCCTTCGAGCGGTTCGTTCTGGATTTATCCGTGTACTTAAGGGGATGTGCAGATGAGATGATACGTGAACCCTTGGTCCTAACAAATGGTTTACTTCGAGTGAAAAGAATATCCAAAAAGTAATTTCTTGTACCACAATATACTGATTCGTAGAGATGAGGTTTACGAGGGTGTTGCGTTTAGCCGTGAAGTTTAGAGAGTAGAAACTCACCTAGTGCTTTTCCTACAACGGGGTGACTACTGAGTGTACTCTGGAAAACTGATTTATCGGCCCGTGTTTTTGTCATGTCTAGCTTTAAAAAGAACATTTTATAGGCGCAAGGATTTTCTAACAAATTTTATAAAACCGCCATTTAAAGTGGCTCGAGAATTTTTAACAAAGATCTTAATAGTAGGTTTCATTCCTAACGGAGGGCGAGAGAAAGTGTGATCCTTACATGGTGTAGTCTAATACGAAAGCCTTTAATAAAGTCAACCGAGGGAGTTTTGAAAAGCAAAACCTTTAAACGTTTGTTGTGATCACATAAACGGACGAAGTTCCTAGTAAATTTAGAAGTAGGTACAACGTGTACCATTTTGCTCAAAATTATTTGACTCAAGTTGAATAACTCGGTAAAGGAGCGGTTTTTAAATAATTTGAAGATATAACTTAGTATCAAAATAAGTACGTATAAATTTATACATATATGATTTTATAAATCGTTTAAGTGACCGAAAAGTTTCTAGTACTTTCATTGTCTGTAAATCTTGTGAGGACTGCACAAATAAACGACGTGTAATTTTTTTTTTTGATAAACATAGTTTTTCGTATTTCAAAGGTTACGAGTTGAAAAGATTGAGTGAAAAAGCTTGGAATCCTTGGGTGACCAGTTACTAGGTAATGAAAACTAATGACATAAATGCAGTTTTAGGTAATTATCAGGACACAAGTCTTTGGGCCAAAAATATTTACGTGCGAAGCCGTTGCTAAAAAGTGAGGTACGAAGAATAGAGCACGAGGATGAGAAGTTAGTCGCTTCTTGAATTTGCAAAATGCCAAACAGGTCGTGACTAATAATGAAGTCAGAATACCGATGGTGTTAATGTTACTAAATGAGAGTTTCTTGGGATGAGTTAGGACTTAGAGTTATGTAAGAAAGAGCATTGTTCTAACTGGTGTGGTGAAATAAATCCATGGGGTAACGGAATAGTTTTGAATGGTTTATGTGGACGTCCGAAGGCCTTGCATGACGTGGTAGTCAGTGACTTTATCACATATACATGAATTTCTCGATTTCGATGGTTATAAAGCCTTTATGATGATTTGGATACGGATAAGCAACAAAAATTTTATATAAGCAACGAAGGTTTTATAAAAATCGTTTATGGTGACAATGTAAGAGAAGGGACGAAGTTCTTAGTGAATTAGGGTTACGTACAACACGTACCGTTCAAAGTATGATATCCTTTGAATAAAAGATTTGATTTGTAAAAGTGAAGGTGAAGTTTCATATGTACTTGTCAAAAATAAGTACTCATTTACTTTATTTTATATAACGGGTACGTTTTCAAAAATTTGCATGAATGGCAAACAAAATAAGTTTATTTTCATAAAGCTTTGAGAGGATATCATAGTAAAAATAATGTGTGTAAAGTTTTGGCAAACAAAATTTCATAATTCGGAGGTTACAAGTTGGAAAAGATTGATGAGGACCGAGTAAAAGACTTTTGAAAATGTCGAGTGATATTTGAGGTAATAAAAACCATTGAATTTATATATGTTTGACGACTATTAGTAGGACATAAGTCCTTTGACCAAAAATGCTTAGGTGTTAAGTTGTTGCTTATAGGTGAGATACGAATGGGAGAGTATGAGGATGAGAGTTAACCACTCATTGATATTAGGAAAAATTTCGAACTGGTATGACTAATATCGAAGTAAGAAGGATGATGATGTGGTTATCATCGAATAAGAGTTTCTCGTAATAAGTTAGGATTTGCGTAAGAATGAGTATCAAATGAGATTCTTGGGTAATCTTTAACATAGAGTTTGAATTGCTGAAGTGACGGAATACAATTTCCTTTAAGTATCGTTGTGCAAGTTCATCCATTGTATCGGTTTCTTTCATGGCTAAAAAGTGAGCAGTTTTGGCGAGATGGTCAATAATAACCCAGATGATGTCCTAACCGCATACCGTCTCTGGTAGTTAAGTGATGGATTTCTTCCCATTTCCATTGTGGGACTTCGGGTTGTTGTCATGTAACTAATAAGGTTCAGTTTTCGGGCTACATCTCTTCCCATAATAGTTTCACCATTCTTGTGAGGTATACGAATAAATTTTCCTCATTATAAATAATTTCTGCTTTCATCCTTGAAAGTTAGTTCGTTCCAACTATTTCATCAAAGCTTCCTAGCTCGATGAGTATTAGGTTAATCTTAACGTTCATCCTAAATCAAATCTTACTGTACTACTGTGATAAATTCTATCGATCTTCTCAAATGGCATATGCCTGTACGTAGGTAACTAATCCTTTCAACTACTACAATAAAACTCCCAAGTTTGGTTAATATGAGGTCATCTCCAAATGATCCACTTATTAATCTTAAGGTACTACCTTAAATTATTCCTCTATCTTCCTCAGTTTACCATTGGCTTGTGTCCTATGTAATACTTAATTCCCATGGTTGTTGATGGTTTATTATTCATGATAATGCTAAGGTGCTTAGATATAAGGTTTCTATCTTTCTAGTATTAAAAAACTCCAAAACAATAAAACGTTGTGATGAAATGTACCCTAACCAAAATCAGGATCCATGCGAGTTCCTATAACTGAGATAACGATTGCTCTACCACAAGTTAGTACAAAGTTTTTCCTTAAATGTCCAGGGTGTCGATCTCTAATGCAAATCTTCAGGTTATCAATTCTGCAATCAAGGCCCATCTTGTACAGTATCTGGGCTACGTGGTTATTCCTTCCCTACCTTTAACAGACTATAATGCTTATGCTCTAGTGATCCCTGCCAAAGTTTCCCTGGATCACCTCATATTCCTCATGTAGTAACATTGGAACTTCTGCATGATTTACTTCAATATAATCACGCTGGCCTGGCGTCATTATATTGTACTAAATCGTACGTTCATTCCAATATCATTTCATATGGTCAATGTAACGTGATCACTTCCAATTATACTCAATTTCATCTAACGGTGCTTTATTTATGTCATTTCAAAACAGAATCTACATAACTAATCTCACAGTTTCTCGGTGTGGGTGCGTAGGTTCCGTAGATCATGCATTAATACCTAAATGTCCTGAAGTTTCTTCAAAGGTTCGGATTCAGGTAACATTGTTAGGTTCCTTCTAGATATTCAATCCGGGTCTCGCGTCGGGTTGTACGTGTAGTAAGTAGTAATACGATGTGTTTGAGCATCAGTAGAAGATACTATGACCTTGGAAAAGGAGATGTCCTCCCGACTTATCCAATGTCTGGAAGTGTTAGGGACTTAAGTCCAAAAGTGTCGTTAGATCATCGAGTAGTGGTGAAGAATGAAAGAGATAAGTGACGGTCATGAAAGCGTACAGGATATGTGTCAAATGAACAATCTTCTAGATTGCGTGGAGTAATGTTTTGATCTCTAGAACGGTGGAGCAGTAGTAACAGGTGGATTACACTACTAGTTCTTAGGGTTAGACGAGTGGGAAAGTAGTTCAGGAAAACATTTGAACTGGGAAGGATAAGTTCTCCAAGTCGGTATAGCGAATATTGGGCATGTAGCGAGAGCGTAATCAGGCATATCAACTACAGTTGCCTAGATCGTTTACAGCAGCACGTGGCATGACAATAGTAACAGTATCATACCGAATTAACATACTAGAAGCAGATAGTAGCGCGCAGTAGCAAGAATAGGCAAATGCATACAGCGAGTTTACATAGCAGTAAAAGGAAACGGTAGCATGCAGTAAGTTCATACAGCGGTAAAAGTATGCAGTGGCATGCAGTAGTGGTAAACGGTAACATGCAGTAATATAACACAGTAGCATGCAATCGAAAGCAGATAATAGCATGCAGTAGTGAAAACAAGTAGTAGCATACGGCATATAGCAGTAAAAGTAAGCAGCAGCATGCAGTAAGTTCAGCGGAAACAAGTAAACTAGCAAGTTGTAGATTAGTCCTATTAGTGAATCCTACTCGGGTCGGTCTTAGACTCACTAATGCAACCTAATTCCCTACAACTAATGCTCTGATACCAAATGTGACGCCCCGTACTAAATCATCATGTACGGACCATCAACAACAGGATCATTACAAGGTCAAACACTATATGCGTTTTCAAAACAAGTTTGCATTCATATCAAAAGGTGATGTCATAACTAACGTCAATTGTTTTACATCAAAAGTATACTTCAATGAACAAAAGCAAAGGTAATAGCACGTGACCCTTAGGTCGTTACAATTCATATTTCAAAAGTAATTAAGTTTGAATGCAAGATAAAGTAATTCATGCGGAGATAACTCTAGAGCAGCGGGTGTCTACAGCAAGACTAGTACACAGCGGAAGCTAACATTAAGCACCTGAGAAAAACATGCGTAAAAATGTCAACACAAAGGTTGGTGAGCTATAGTTTAAGTATAACAGTAATGTAAGTAGGCCATGAGATTTCAGTGCTACAAAGAGCGTTTCAAATGGTAATCCAAATCAGTATGTTTAAGTATATGCTCAACCGTGGGCACCCGGTAACTAACTTAACGTTTAATAATATATCACCCCCTGAAAGTGCACTTGGCAAGTGCGTATGTTTACAAAGTATTAAACACTCGTTAAATGCTAGAGCGACTAGCCCGAGTGGGGATGTCAAACCCTATGGATCCATATCTAAGATTCGCGTTCACGGTTCAAAAACTAATGATTAAACGTTACCGAGCTAAAGGGAATGTTTATGCCGTTGTATAACCCACGCATATATAAGTTTAAGTACTCGTGCCTAGTATGTAAAACATAAAATCCGCATGTATTCTCAGTTCCCAAAATAAGTTAAAGTAAAAAGGGAATGCTATAACTCACAATGATAATGTAGTCGTAAAGTTGGTTCGAAAAAGGTGTGCACGTAATCGGTCCGAAAGTCCTCAACCTAAGTCAAATAGTACTAAGTCAGTAAATCATCTTAATAGGTTTAAAATTATGTAAATAAGGTCTTAAGGGTCATCATCATTCATCATCAAGCAAAAGGCGTAAAGTAAGTTTCGTTTATGAAAGTAGTTTAAAACAAAGGCTGACTTCAGTCAGTCACCACGGCCTCTACCCTCACTGAAATAAGGTGAGACCAGTGGCCATGGATCCGTATATGAGTCCTTTAAGTGTGGTAAAATTTACAGAAGCAAACTCATCTTCTCTTGACCGTGGCGACAGTCTAAGTTCGAGTAGGTCAGAAATTTCTGCACAACGTTAAAGGACATAGTGACGATCGGAGGGCCATAAATCCTAAACCGTAACTCGGATTAAGACGAGTCCTATATGAAAAGTTATCTACTCGAAAAGATCTATTTGAAATGCATAATCACAACAGAACAGGTCTATTGGTCTGTTACAGAAACAGAAAAACAGTAGGTAGAAGACAGAAGGCAGTAAAATAATGGGTTCCGGTGGGTTTGGTGCTTGATGTTCATCATGGTTCTCATCCTTGATGCCTATAACTTCAAGTGTACAACTCATTGATGTGTTTACATCATCTTTACCAAGTTTTGGCCATCATAACCCTTGTGCAAGTCTAAGACATGTAGCACAACTTCACTTAAGAGTTGTAAGTGTTTTGATGAACCAAAGTTACATCAAAGTCTTAGGTTTAACACATACATGAAATATAAAAGGTAATATTGAACTATAAACTTGAAAGTAAGCTAACTAATCAAGATCTTAAGGTGTAGAACATGGTTCTTAGTTAGATCTTGAAGATCCAAGACTCAAAAGTCTAGATCAAGCATAAGTATACAAAGTTATATTTAAAGAAAACTTATTTGTGTGTTCTTGAACTTTCAAAGTTAACTTTTAGTTCAAGATTAATGAGATCAAGACTAACTTGTAGTACTTGACCATTTAAACTAATTACATGAAATTAAAGTGCAAGAATGAAGAAGTAAACTAAGTAAATAAGTAATTAGTTCATGGTTTGTTCATACTTTAAAGATTCAAACCAAAGTTTGATCTTTAAGAAAGTAAACTTTAAAGTTTACTAACATGACTTACAAGTATGAATTTAACAACTATGAACTTACAAACTTTTGATACTTTAAGTGTAGAACATAAACTAGAGAGTTTATGTTCTTGTTTGTTCTTGTAAATACAAGAAAAATGAAGAATAAACTACCAAGTTTGATTCTTGAAAACATGTAAGTAAAGAAAGATAGCAACTAGTAAGTAAGTAACAATAATCAAGTAACAACTACAACTAACAAAAGATTATAACAATCAAAGAATGATGATGATTATGGGGTGTCTTGGTCACGGTTTTGGGACAAAGAAAAAGAGAGGAGAAAGCCTTGAAAGAACTCACAAATTAGAGAGCAAAAGAGAGAAAAGTTGAGAGGATTTTGTGTGTGTTTTGGAATGAAGAATGCAAGTGTAAGTGAAATGAGGAAATGAGAGCAAAAACCCATCTAAGCCAATGAAGGCCGATGGTTACAGCAGCCCCCACAAGGGGAAGGGTTAAACTCAAGGGTCACTTGCAAGTAAAGCTTCAAAGGTGGGATAAAAGGGGTGGTTACATGGGGATTAAGAGCTAACAAGATTCCATTTGATCTAACCAACTAGTTACATGTTCTAAGTAATACTTACAAGGAAGAGTGGGCTAACTAAGTCCACTAATAATGTAGGGTGGGCTTATAAGCCCAAAGTCATAAGTCCATAACACTAATAAAGCCCAAGTTCACTTAATTAACAAATAAACCCAATCAAAGCCCAAGTAATTAACTAGTATCCATAGTTAATTAAAATGATTAATAAATTAATCATGAATGTAAATAATATTCAAAAATATTATTCGTAAAAGTTTCGTGTGTCACAAAGAAGTTCGGGCCATTAAAGTCAAGTACGGGCAATTATGGCAACATGTAAATGTAATAACATACATTCGTTTAATCACACGTATTAATAATAATAATTATTAATAAATAAAAGTTGGAATTTCCAGGGTCGTTACATAAACAGTTTATGATGAATCACGAATTAAATACATATATTACTGGTAAAAGGTATATGATATACATGTTTTTGGAAAGCTGGAGAAAAATCAATAACTTTTCATTTAGACACCGAATAGTTTCGATGAACGGATTAAAAGATATGATCAACTGAATTATGATTGACGTTAATTGAAATTGCTTTTAAATCTGCAATTAAGATTTAAACAACTTATTTACGAGATTGATAAAATGGATTTTTTTGAATATTACCAACCGAGTAAATGAATCCTTATATAAGGTACATCTCGTTTTGTTGAACTTTTGTCAAAATTGACTTTTTGAAATGACTTTTGATAACTTTTGTATGTCGATCTCGAGCATTAGGATTATGATACACTATGACCAGACCTAGCTTGATAAACATTTATTGACCAACATATGTTCTCTAGGTTGAGATCTACGATTAATTGGTAATCCGAGTTTCGGTCATATTTTGGTGAACAACTTTATATGCTGCTAAGGTGAGTTTCATTGCTCCCTTTTTAATTGCTTTTGAATCTATATTTTTGGGCTGAGAATACATGCAATTTATTTTAACACAATGGATACAAGTACATACTAAATTCTACACTGAGTTTGAACCGAAAATCCCTTAGCTTTGGTAACTAGTAGCTGCCAGTACATAGGATATGGACTGGTGGGTGCGAATAACAGTATATGGATCCATAGGGCTTGACATCCCCGTCCAAGCTAGAGCGCTAGCCTTTTAACGGACGTTTGTTATTTTAGTTTAGGACACGTTGGTTTGCGTGTATTAAAACGAATGGGGTATTTATCATTATAACGTTAAAGATTAGTTACCAGGGTGCTCTGTTATGTAGAATCTATTGATAAACGTTTCTGGATGAAACAACTGAAATCTTGTGATCCACTTTTATATACAGATTATGCGAAACACTAAAACTATGAACTCACCAACCTTTGTGTTGACACTTGTTAGCATGTTTATTCTCAGGTTCCCTAGAAGTCTTCCGCTGTTTGCTTATATGTTAGACAAGCTATGTGCATGGAGTCTTACATGGCATATTTTTCAAGGAAACGTTGCATTCACCAAATCATCACCATGTATCTTATTTTGACTGCATTGTCAACAGAAGTACTCTTGTAAACTATTATTTATGGTGATTGTTTATATGTAGAAATAATCAGATGTCGAAAACCTTTGATTTAAATATTCATTTATGGTGTGTCTTTTTAAAAGAATGCAATGTTTACAAAACGTATCATATAGAGGTCAAATACCTCGCAATGAAATCGATGAATGATGTGTTCGTCCATATGGATTTGGAGCGATCGTCACACCTTATACGAGCTCGAATTCTCATACGCCTCTAACCTCAACTCTTCCAATTCATGCATTTGCATGAATCGGTTTTCACCAGCCTTTTCCATGTCTAAATTACAAAGCTTCAATGCCCAGTATGCTCTATGTTCCACTTCAACTGGAAGATGGCACGCTTTACCATATACAAGTCTAAATGGTGTGGTACCGATTGGTGTTTTAAAAGCAGTCCTAAAGGCCCACAACGCATCTTCTAACTTGCATTGCCAAATCTTAGGGTTGTTATCAACCGTCTTCTCAAGTATACGTTTCAAGGCACGATTTGTGTTCTCCACTTGACCACTCGTTTGTGGGTGGTACGGAGTAGAGAAACGATGAGTTACGCCATACTTCTTCAACACCTTTTCAAGAAGGTTGTTGGCAAAATGTGTTCCTCGATCGGATATGAGCGCTTTTGGGATTCCAAAGCGCGAGAAGAGATTTTTCAAGAAGTTCACCACCACCCTAGCATCATTCGTAGGTAAAGCTTTCGCTTCAGCCCACTTAGATACATAGTCAATGGCTACTAGGATGTACTTGCACTTATGGGAACTTGGAAATGGTCCCATGAAATCGATTCCCCAAATATCAAAGATTTCACAAACTTGGATGCCGGTTTGAGGCATCTCATCCTTTTTCGTGATGTTACCCGTTCGTTGGCATGCATTACAAGTCCGAACGAAATTATGGGCATCTTTAAAGATCGTGGGCCAATAAAAGCCCGAGTCAAGGATTTTTCTTGCGGTGTGGTTTGGTCCAAAATGACCGCCGGTGGGACCTTGATGGCAATGCTCAAGAATTTGTTGAGTCTCTTTTCCGTACACACAACGGCGAATCATTTGATCCGCACCAACACGAAATAGGTCGGGATGTTCCCAGAAATAGGACTTCAAATCCGCAAAGAATTTCTTCTTTTGTTGATAAGAAAGTCCTTTTTGAAGAATGCCTGACGCAAGATAGTTTGCAAAATGGGCAAACCACAGGATTTCAGATTCCTTGTCAACCCTCATTAGAGATTCGTCAGGAAATGTGACCTTGATAATTGTATCATCGAGTTTTTCTAATTCGGGGTTTTCAAGTCGGGATAAATGGTCGGCGGCTAGATTCTTGGCTCCTTTCTTGTCACGTATCTCAATGTCAAACTCTTGAAGTAAAAGAACCCAACGTATGTGACGATGCTTTGCATCTAGTTTCGAGAATAAGTACCTAAGGGCCGAATGGTCCGTGCAAACAATGGTTTTGGACAACACCAAATATGACCGAAATTTATCAAATGCATAAACAACCGCCAGGAGCTCCTTTTCCGTGGTGGTATAATTAATTTTAGCTCCCGTTAGAGTTTTGCTCGCATAATAAATTGGACGAAAATGATTATCGGGTCGTTATCCTAAGACAGCACCTAAGGCATAGTCGCTCACGTCACACATTAACTCAAAAGGCATACTCCAATCCAGAGATACGATAATGGGAGCTTGTGTGAGTTTTGACTTTAGAATGGAGAATGCATTCTTGCAATTGGAATCGAAGTCAAATGGAGCATCCTTTTCAAGAAGTTTGGTCATTGGGCGGGCGATTTTAGAAAAATCTTTGATAAATCGTCTGTAGAATCCCGCGTGACCAAGAAAGCTTCTAATGGCCTTGACATTCATCGGTATAGGTAGCTTAGAGATAACTTCAATTTTAGCTTTATCTACCTCTATTCCCGCACGAGATATCTTCTGACCAAGTACAATGCCCTCCTTTACCATAAAGTGGCATTTTTCCCAATTTAGGACCAAGTTTGCTTTTTCACATCGGATAAGCATATGTTCAAGGTTAAAAAGACACGATTCAAAGGAGTCTCCAAACACGGAAAAGTCATCCATGAAGACTTCCATACAATCCTCTACCATATCATCAAAAATTTCCATCATGCACCTTTGAAAGGTTCCGGGTGCATTGCATAAACCAAATGGCATACGGCAATAGGCAAAGGTCCCGAAAGGACAAGTGAATGTGGTCTTTTCTTGGTCGTTGGGATCAATTGGAATTTGGAAGTAACCGGAGAAACTATCTAGAAAGCAATAGTATTCTTTCCCCGCTAATCGTTCAATCATTTGATCAATAAAAGGCAACAGGAAATGATCCTTTCTAGTGGCATCATTGAGACGCCTGTAATCAATACAGACTCTCCAGCCGGTAACCGTTCAAGTTGGAACGAGTTCGTCCTTTTCATTTATAATAACGGTTGTACCCCCCTTTTGGGTACTACTTGTACTGGACTAACCCAAGGACTATCGGAGATGGGGTAGATTAACCCGGCGTCAAGAAGCTTGATTACCTCCTTTTTAACAACCTCTTTCATGTTGGGATTTAGCCTGCATTGTCTTTGTACTACTGGTTTGAAGTCATTCTCAAGGAGAATTTTATGTGTACAATAAGATAGGTTTATCCCTGGAATGTCGGTCGTTTTCCAGGCTATAGCCTTTTTATGGGTTTTTAAAACAGAGATTAACCTTTCCTTCTCGTTACCAGAAAGATGTGAGGCAATAATTACCAGTAATTGAGATGTACCTTCGAGATAAGCATACTCCAAGTGTTTGGGTAGCTCTTTAAGCTCTAGTACGGGTGGTTCTTCCAAGGAATTCTTTATTCGGAATCTATCTTTATTTCCGATATCTTCAAATGATTCATCGTCCTTGGGAATTTCTTCTTCCATGGTCTCATCATCTGTGACCACTTTCATCAACTCATCAAAAGCCTCATCAATATTGAAATATTCACTTTCACTTACCGGGGCAAACCCCGAGGTATCAATTTCAAGTAGCTCCTGCAATTCATCCTCAACACAAAGATTTATAACTTCAATTTGAAAACAAGAGTCATCGGTGGAAGTGGGTCTTTTCATGGCTTTGTCAATATGACAAATTATTCTCTCGTTTCCTATACCTAAACTTAATTGTTCTTTTTGGACATTAATGATAGCATCTGCGGTGTTAAGGAAAGGACGTCCTAAAATGATAGGAACTTTTGTGTCCTCTTGCATTTCTAGAATAACAAAGTCGACGGGAAAGACAAGTGAGCCAACTTTTACAAGAATATCCTCGGCTATACCTATGGGAGTATCAAATGATTGATTTGCTAATCGAATACCCATCCGGGTTGGTTTTAAGTCTCCTAAGTCAAGTTTCAAATATAACGAGTAAGGCATTAGGTTAACACTTGCACCTAGGTTGGCTAGTGCATCGTACACTACCGAATCACCCATCATACATGGGATGATAAAACTACCCGGATCTCCCAATTTTGGAGGTACATTTTGCTTTTTCAAGATGGCCGAACACTCCTCATGGAAGAATGTGGCAGAAACGTCGTGGTATTTACCCTTCGAGGATATGAGATCTTTCAAAAACTTCCCGTAATGGGGCATACCCTTAAGAACCTCCACGAGTGGCATGTTAATGCTGATTTGCTTGATAATATCCGCAAATTTCTGATATTGGCTCGCGAGTCTGTCTTTCTTCAATGCTTTTGGGTATGGAATAAGTGCCTTGTACACCTTCACTTGTGGTTCTTCACTTTTCTTCGATATGACCTCTGGTGGATCATCTTTCTCTTGTTCTTTTTCAACATGCTTATCTACATCAACAGGTACCTGCAAAACAGAAGGATACAAAGGAACTTCCGGGGACTTAAGGGTCTCCGGGTTAGTGGTTAAATCACTTCTAGTAGTTATAGCATTTACATGCTCATTCCTTGTTTGATTATTACTGGGATTCACTTGAGTATTTGAGGGGAGAGCACCAGGTGGTCTCTCTGCTAGTAACTGTGAGATCCTTCCAACATCCCTTTCTAAATTCTGAATCGTAGCTTGTTGATTTCGAATTTGCTGAGTTTGAAGTTCCGCATTTTGCTCGTGTTTAACCATAAAATCTCTCAAAAGATCTTCTAACCCAGATTTCTTCTCGGGTTGTGGTTGTACATGTGCTTGTGGTTGTGGTTGTGGTTGATTGTGTTGGAAATTATTTTGGTAATTTCGTGGAGGTTGATTACGATTGTTTATGTGATTGTAACCCGGTGGTGCATTTCTTTGATTTTGATTTGGGAAATTCCGGTTATTTTGGTAACCTGAATTTCCTCCGTGGTAATTGTTGTTTGAACTTGAAGGTCCTCCTATTTGATAACTGTTGACAGGAGGATATTTTCGGTTCATTGCTTCCACCGTCGGAAAGTCGTCAAAATTCATTTCACCTTTACACAAGTAACCTAAGAAATTTTCTTGCTCTTCCATTGTCGTTTGGTCGCAATCTCGAGTGAGATGGGGACCTTGGCACAATTCACACCCTACCCTGATAGCATGCATTTCTTTGGTTACCTTCTCAATTTGCCTTGCTTAATTTGCCAATTGAACTTTTAATGCAGCGATTTAATCGTTGCTTTCGACATTAGCAACCGTTGATGATCTAGAGAACTCCATCTCTTGATGCCAATTGTGAGAATGGACTGCTATATCGGCAATTATTGTGTGAGCTCTTCGGGCATTTTTTTCATGATTGATCCTCCTGCTGCAACATCTATATCCTTTTGGGTAGCCACATTGACTCCTTTGTAGAATATTTGGACATTTTGGAATGTATTCAACCCGTGTTGAGGACATACCCTAAGCATTTTATTAAATCAGGTCCAAGCTTCATAAAGAATCTCGTTAGACTTTTGCTTGAAGTGATTTATATCACTTTGCAATTTTGCTGCTTTTGAAGCAGGGAAGAATTCTGACAAAAACTTGTCCATCATGTCATTCCAATCTTCAATATAACCTTCCGGTAATGAGTCTATCCAATCTCTTGCATCATCCTTTAGGGACCATGGAAAGATTTTTAAACATGCAACTTCATCGGAGACATCTTTGATTTTGAAAAGCTTGCAAATGCTTACAAACTTACGAAGATGCTCGTTAGCATCCTCATTTGGGGCTCCACCAAATTGGCATGTATTAGTTACCATGTGGAGAAATTGACCCTTTATTTCAAAACCATCAGTCATCATAGGTTGAATAATTGCGTGGCCCTAACCTGTTCTTGTTGCCTTCATTAATGCATCCATCGTTTGATTTGTAGCAGTCATCTCTTCCTCTTCTTTAATAATTGGCTCGATGATTGGTTGAACAATTGGTTCAGAGCTAGAATCTAATGAAAGTGATTCTAAACCCTGAGCAAGAGATTCTACTTCTTGAGCTCTTAAGCGTTCGTGAAGTTCTCTTTCAGGCTCGGGATATGAAGGAATTATATTAGAGTTAGAAGAACGTAGATTCATGCACTAATACCTATCCTGCAATCACAACACCACAAACAAACCAATTGCAAAAACACAAGCTTACAATAAAAAGTAACTTTTCTAGGAATTGAATTCCTACAAAAGGATCGAATAATTCAAAGTTTATTAAAATCTTTTAACAAAACCGCTCCCCGGCAGCGGCGCCAAAAAGTTGATGTGTCAAGACGTAACCTTTAAAATGAAGACAATATGCTTAATACTTAACACATAATACAGGCAACTAAAACCCGATCATGCAGTAACTATCAAGTAAATTGACCAGTTCGATCCACAGGGAGAAGTTTGTTTTAAGGATTTTACAACGATTAATTATTCTAAAAGGGGGAGTTTGTGTTTGAAGTTGTATTTTCGCTTAACGAAACAGTAAATAAATATAATGAATAACAAGAATGAGAATGAGGTGTTTACTTCTATGCTTGATAAATGATAGGGATTGTTCTTTTATAATTAAAACCGTTATGTGATAGTTACAATAGAGCAGTTTATATCAATTTCACAATTTCTATAAACTTAAGAGCTATGTTTAATCAACAAGATTCTTTCGTGGTTGAATTCACATAAAACCTAGTTTACTAAGATCACTCTAAGTAAACTACATGATTGTATATCCTAAATATCGTTCAATTAACATCCTATACTCACATATAGGTGGCTAGATCACTAGGTGTTGAAGTATAAGCTATGGTCTTTGATAAACTCACATAAATCAAGTCATAACTTACATAATTGAACTAGGATACAAGGATGATTACAACAATGGATCTTTTGAAAGAACATGGTGATTTAGATTGATTAACTAACTAGATCCAACCCGGTTAAACTCACGTGAAACCTAAATCACAACAATCACTTGAGGTAATTTCATAACTATGTTGCTTTGGAACTTATTCAATTACCGAATTAAACACATAACAAAATCACTTAAGTTATTGCATCTAATCGTCTAGATTACTAGGTGTATTGAAGTATAGATTGTTTTCCTAGTTAACTCACATTAATAGGTTTGCAATCTATATAATTGAAGTAATGAACTAAGCAAGCATAATAATGGTTCTTGTAGTTGGACTAGATGATTTAATCAATCAAACATATATATAACTAGCATAACATCAAAGTATAGAACAATCCCAAGCCATAAAATCTTACATTGAAGCAAACACACAAGGCTTTTAGCCAAACATAATCATAGTAGAACTAATGAAACAGTAAATACAAGTTGAATTCATGTTTAAAAGATATAGAACAATAATACCAATAGTGATGAATGATCCTAGCTTAATCTTGATGTTGAAAGAGTGGAGATTGACTTGTAGCCTTCCTTGAACCTTGAAAATCATATTAGAACTGAGGGAAAACGTAGTAGTGAAGGTGTATCTAGTAGGTAACCAAAGGCTCCATTAAATAGGCTCAAAAGTTAGGTAAAATGGCCAGAAATTGACCAGATGCGCCGCATCTCTTTGGGATGTGCCGCATCTCTTTACGTTCAGTAGATTCCAGCTCGATTCTGCACTCAGAACTGTCGGCAGGGGAGCAGATGCGCCGCATCTGGGACATATGCGCCGCATCTGGCTTGGATGCGCAACATCCCTCTCAGATGCGCCGCATCTGAGGCAGTTTTGGTCCAGAAGTCTTTATGCTCCGCATCTGAAACTGTCGGGAGTTATTTGGTGCAGAGATGCGCCGCATCTAAGAGAGATGCGCCGCATTTGGACCTGTTTCAGTGGTTTCGGGCTGTTTTACGCATTCAATCTTCGTTTTAACTCTGTTTTCGCTGTTGGTCTTCATTTAATCATTCACAATGGACTTTTACAAATATACACGAATTACAATACATACATACAACAATTACATACAAATGGAACAACTTTGGATCGAAATAACGGCAATAAACATGTATAATTTTGGCGTTATCAACGATCGATGCCGCCGATTAAGGAAATTTGATGAACCAAACCGCAGACGACGCATGGGAGTTGCTCGAGAACATGACAATGCATCATCTTGACTGGAACAGTGGTGAAACAACTTCATCATCTGCACCACTCTCTGCGCTTAACAATCAAACGGAGGCCATCAAATCTCTCACAGACAAGATGGAGTCTCTTGCCAAACAACTCAGAGAATTGAAGATGCAACTGCAGCAAGTTAACCAGGTTCAGGCCTGTGTTAACTGTACCAACCCGCAACCCACTGAAGAATATCAAGTTGAGTACGAAAACCCTGACGGTTCAGTCTGTTACGTTCAATACCCATCTCGCCAATCAAATCTCGGCTTCAATCAACAAACTAGGGTTAACCAATTCCAAAGAAGCAACCAACCTTTTCGCTATCGTTACCCACCTTATCCACCCCAACAATCTCAATTTGAAATGTCCCGTTCTTATTGATTAAAAACGTTCCATATTAATTGATTTCGTTGCGAGGTTTTGACCTCTATATGAGACGTTTTTCAAAGACTGCATTCATTTTAAAACAAACCATAACCTTTATTTCATCAATAAAGGTTTAAAAAGTTTTATGTAGATTATCAAATAATGATAATCTAAAATATCCTGTTTACACACGACCATTACATAATGGTTTACAATACAAATATGTTACAACAAAATAAGTTTCTTGAATGCAGTTTTTACACAATATCATACAAGCATGGACTCCAAATCTCGTCCTTATTTAAGTATGCGACAGCGGAAGCTCTTAATAATCACCTGAGAATAAACATGCTTAAAACGTCAACAAAAATGTTGGTGAGTTATAGGTTTAACCTATATATATCAAATCGTAACAATAGACCACAAGATTTCATATTTCAATACACATCCCATACATAGAGATAAAAATCATTCATATGGTGAACACCTGGTAACCGACAATAACAAGATGCATTTTTAAGAATATCCCCATCATTCCGAGACACCCTTCGGATATGATATAAATTTCGAAGTACTAAAGCATCCGGTACTTTGGATGGGGTTTGTTAGGCCCAATAGATCTATCTTTAGGATTCGCGTCAATTAGGGTGTCTGTTCCCTAATTCTTAGATTACCAGACTTAATAAAAAGGGGCATATTCGATTTCGATAATTCAACCATAGAATGTAGTTTCACGTACTTGTGTCTATTTTGTAAATCATTTATAAAACCTGCATGTATTCTCATCCCAAAAATATTAGATTTTAAAAGTGGGACTATAACTCACTTTCACAGATTTTTACTTCGTCGGGAAGTAAGACTTGGCCACTGGTTGATTCACGAACCTATAACAATATATACATATATATCAAAGTATGTTAAAAATATATTTACAACACTTTTAATATATTTTGATGTTTTAAGTTTATTAAGTCAGCTGTCCTCGTTAGTAACCTACAACTAGTTGTCCACAGTTAGATGTACAGAAATAAATCGATAAATATTATCTTGAATCAATCCACGACCCAGTGTATACGTATCTCAGTATTGATCACAACTCAAACTATATATATTTTGGAATCAACCTCAACCCTGTATAGCTAACTCCAACATTCACATATAGAGTGTCTATGGTTGTTCCGAAATATATATAGATGTGTCGACATGATAGGTCGAAACATTGTATACGTGTCTATGGTATCTCAAGATTACATAATATACAATACAAGTTGATTAAGTTATGGTTGGAATAGATTTGTTACCAATTTTCACGTAGCTAAAATGAGAAAAATTATCCAATCTTGTTTTACCCATAACTTCTTCATTTTAAATCCGTTTTGAGTGAATCAAATTGCTATGGTTTCATATTGAACTCTATTTTATGAATCTAAACAGAAAAAGTATAGGTTTATAGTCGGAAAAATAAGTTACAAGTCGTTTTTGTAAAGGTAGTCATTTCAGTCGAAAGAACGACGTCTAGATGACCATTTTAGAAAACATACTTCCACTTTGAGTTTAACCATAATTTTTGGATATAGTTTCATGTTCATAATAAGAATCATTTTCTCAGAATAACAACTTTTAAATCAAAGTTTATCATAGTTTTTAATTAACTAACCCAAAACAGCCCGCGGTGTTACTACGACGGCGTAAATCCGGTTTTACGGTGTTTTTCGTGTTTCCAGGTTTTAAATCATTAAGTTAGCATATCATATAGATATAGAACATGTGTTTAGTTGATTTTAAAAGTCAATTTAGAAGGATTAACTTTTGTTTGCGAACAAGTTTAGAATTAACTAAACTATGTTCTAGTGATTACAAGTTTAAACCTTCGAATAAGATAGCTTTATATGTATGAATCGAATGATGTTATGAACATCATTACTACCTTAAGTTCCTTGGATAAACCTACTGGAAAAGTGAAAAAATGGATCTAGCTTCAACGGATCCTTGGATGGCTCGAAGTTCTTGAAGCAGAATCATGACACGAAAACAAGTTCAAGTAAGATCATCACTTGAAATAAGATTGTTATAGTTATAGAAATTGAACCAAAGTTTGAATATGATTATTACCTTGTATTAGAATGATAACCTACTGTAAGAAACAAATATTTCTTGAGGTTGGATGATCACCTTACAAGATTGGAAGTGAGCTAGCAAACTTGAAAGTATTCTTGATTTTATGAAACTAGAACTTTTGGAATTTATGAAGAACACTTAGAACTTGAAGATAGAACTTGAGAGAGATCAATTAGATGAAGAAAATTGAAGAATGAAAGTGTTTGTAGGTGTTTTTGGTCGTTGGTGTATGGATTAGATATAAAAGATATGTTATTTTGTTTTCATGTAAATAAGTCATGAATGATTACTCATATTTTTGTAATTTTATGAGATATTTCATGCTAGTTGCCAAATGATGGTTCCCACATGTGTTAGGTGACTCACATGGGCTGCTAAGAGCTGATCATTGGAGTGTATATACCAATAGTACATACATCTAAAAGCTGTGTATTGTACGAGTACGAATACGGGTGCATACGAGTAGAATTGTTGATGAAACTGAACGAGGATGTAATTGTAAGCATTTTTGTTAAGTAGAAGTATTTTGATAAGTGTCTTGAAGTCTTTCAAAAGTGTATGAATACATATTAAAACACTACATGTATATACATTTTAACTGAGTCGTTAAGTCATCGTTAGTCGTTACATGTAAATGTTGTTTTGAAACCTTTAGGTTAACGATCTTGTTAAATGTTGTTAACCCAATGTTAATAATATCAAAAGAGATTTTAAATTATTATATTATCATGATATTATGATGTATGAATATCTCTTAATATGATATATATACATTAAATGTCGTTACAACGATAAACGTTACATATATGTCTCGTTTCAAAATCATTAAGTTAGTAGTCTTGTTTTTACATATGTAGTTCATTGTTAATATAATTAATGATATGTTTACTTATCATAATATCATGTTAACTATATATATAACCATATATATGTCATCATATAGTTTTTTTACAAGTTTTAACGTTCGTGAATCACCGGTCAACTTGGGTGGTCAATTGTCTATATGAAACCTATTTCAATTAATCAAGTCTTAACAAGTTTGATTGCTTAACATGTTGGAAACATTTAATCATGTAAATATCAATCTCAATTAATATATATAAACATGGAAAAGTTCGGGTCACTACAGTACCTACCCGTTAAATAAATTTCGTCCCGAAATTTTAAGCTGTTGAAGGTGTTGACGAATCTTCTGGAAATAGATGCGGGTATTTCTTCTTCATCTGATCTTCCCGCTCCCAGGTGAACTCGGGTCCTCTACGAGCATTCCATCGAACCTTAACAATTGGTATCTTGTTTTGCTTAAGTCTTTTAACCTCACGATCCATTATTTCGACGGGTTCTTCGATGAATTGAAGTTTTTCGTTGATTTGGATTTCATCTAACGGAATAGTGAGATCTTCTTTAGCAAAACATTTCTTCAAATTCGAGACGTGGAAAGTGTTATGTACAGCCGCGAGTTGTTGAGGTAACTCAAGTCGGTAAGCTACTGGTCCGACACGATCAATAATCTTGAATGGTCCAATATACCTTGGATTTAATTTCCCTCGTTTACCAAATCGAACAATGCCTTTCCAAGGTGCAACTTTAAGCATGACCATCTCTCCAATTTCAAATTCTATATCTTTTCTTTTAATGTCAGCGTAGCTCTTTTGTCGACTTTGGGCGGTTTTCAACCGTTGTTGAATTTGGATGATCTTCTCGGTAGTTTCTTGTATAATCTCCGGACCCGTAATCTGTCTATCCCCCACTTCACTCCAACAAATTGGAGACCTGCACTTTCTACTATAAAGTGCTTCAAACGGCGCCATCTCAATGCTTGAATGGTAGCTGTTGTTGTAGGAAAATTCTGCTAATGGTAGATGTCGATCCCAACTGTTTCTGAAATCAATAACACATGCTCGTAGCATGTCTTCAAGCGTTTGTATCGTCCTTTCGCTCTGCCCATCAGTTTATGGATGATACGCAGTACTCATGTCTAGACGAGTTCCCAATGCTTGCTGTAATGTCTGCCAGAATCTTGAAATAAATCTGCCATCCCTATCAGAGATAATAGAGATTGGTATTCCATGTCTGGAGACGACTTCCTTCAAATACAGTCGTGCTAACTTCTCCATCTTGTCATCTTCTCTTATTGGTAGGAAGTGTGCTGATTTGGTGAGACGATCAACTATTACCCAAATAGTATCAAAACCACTTGCAGTCCTTGGCAATTTAGTGATGAAATCCATGGTAATGTTTTCCCATTTCCATTCCGGGATTTCGGGTTGTTGAAGTAGACCTGATGGTTTCTGATGCTCAGCTTTGACCTTAGAACACGTCAAACAGTCTCCTACGTATTTAGCAACATCGGCTTTCATACCCGGCCACCAAAAATGTTTCTTGAGATCCTTGTACATCTTCCCCGTTCCAGGATGTATTGAGTATCTGGTTTTATGAGCTTCTCTAAGTACCATTTCTCTCATATCTCCAAATTTTGGTACCCAAATCCTTTCAGCCCTATACCGGGTTCCGTCTTCCCGAATATTAAGATGCTTCTCCGATCCCTTGGGTATTTTATCCTTTAAATTTCCCTCTTTTAAAACTCCTTGTTGCGCCTCCTTTATTTGAGTAGTAAGGTTATTATGAATCATTATATTCATAGATTTTACTCAAATGGGTTCTCTGTCCTTCCTGCTCAAGGCATCGGCTACCACATTTGCCTTCCCCGGGTGGTAACGAATCTCAAAGTCGTAATCATTCAACAATTCAATCCACCTACGCTGCCTCATATTCAGTTGTTTCTGATTAAATATGTGTTGAAGACTTTTGTGGTCGGTATATATAATACTTTTGACCCCATATAAGTAGTGCCTCCAAGTCTTTAATGCAAAAACAACCGCGCCTAATTCCAAATCATGCGTCGTATAATTTTGCTCGTGAATCTTCAATTGTCTAGACGCATAAGCAATCACCTTCGTTCGTTGCATTAATACACAACCGAGACCTTGCTTTGATGCATCACAATAAATCACAAAATCATCATTCCCTTCAGGCAATGACAATATAGGTGCCGTAGTTAGCTTTTTCTTCAATAACTGAAACGCTTTCTCTTGTTCATCATTCCATTCTAATTTCTTCCCTTTATGCGTTAATGCAGTCAAGGGTTTTGCTATTCTGGAAAAGTCTTGGATGAACCTTCTGTAGTAACCAGCTAGTCCTAAAAACTGGCGTATGTGTTTTGGAGTTTTCGGGGTTTCCCACTTTTCAACAGTTTCTATCTTTGCCAGATCCACCTTAATACCTTCTTTGTTCACTATGTGACCGAGGAATTGAACTTCTTCCAACCAAAATGCACACTTTGAAAACTTAGCGTACAATTTTTCCTTCCTCAATACTTCTAACACCTTTCTCAAATGTTCACCGTGTTCTTGGTCATTCTTTGAGTAAATAAGTATGTCATCAATGAAAACAATGACAAACTTATCAAGGTATGGTCCACACACTCGGTTCATAAGGTCCATGAACACAGCTGGTGCATTAGTTAAACCAAACGGCATGACCATAAACTCGTAATGACCGTAACGTGTTCTGAAAGCAGTCTTTGGAATATCATCTTCTTTCACCCGCATTTGATGATACCCGGAACGTAAGTCAATCTTTGAATAAACAGACGAGCCTTGTAGTTGATCAAATAAGTCGTCGATTCTCGATAGTGGGTAGCGGTTCTTGATGGTAAGTTTATTCAACTCTCGGTAGTCGATACACAACCTGAATGTACCATCTTTCTTCTTGACAAACAAAACAGGAGCTCCCCACGGTGATGTGCTTGGTCGAATGAAACCACGCTCTAAAAGTTCTTGTAATTGGCTTTGCAGTTCTTTCATCTCGCTGGGTGCGAGTCTGTAAGGAGCACGAGCTATTGGTGCAGCTCCTGGTACAAGATCTATTTGAAATTCAACGGATCGATGTGGGGGTAATCCCGGTAATTCTTTCGGAAATACATCGGGAAATTCTTTTGCAATGGGAACATCATTGATGCTCTTTTCTTCAGTTTGTACTTTCTCGACGTGTGCTAGAACAGCGTAGCAACCTTTTCTTATTAGTTTTTATGCCTTCAAATTACTAATAAGATGTAGCTTCGTGTTGCCCTTTTCTCCGTACACCATTAAGGGTTTTCCTTTTTCTCGTATAATGCGAATTGTATTTTTGTAACAAACGATCTCCGCTTTCACTTCTTTCAACCAGTCCATACCGATTATCACATCAAAACTCCCTAACTCTACTGGTATCAAATCAATCTTAAATGTTTCGCTAACCAGTTTAATTTCTCGATTCCGACATATATTATCTGCTGAAATTAATTTACCATTTGCTAATTCGAGTAAAAATTTACTATCCAAAGGCGTCAATGGACAACTTAATTTAGCACAAAAATCTCTACTCATATAGCTTCTATCCGCACCCGAATCAAATAAAACGTAAGCAGATTTATTGTCAATAAGAAACGTACCCGTAACAAGCTCCGGGTCTTCCTGTGCCTCTGCCGCATTAATATTGAAAACTCTTCCACGGCCTTGTCCATTCGTGTTCTCCTGGTTCGGGCAATTTCTAATAATGTGGCCCGGTTTTCCACATTTATAACAAACTACATTGGCATAACTTGCTCCGACACTACTTGCTCCGCCATTACTCGTTCCGACACCATTTGTTCCTTTCGTTCTATTAACCCCTGGTCCGTAGACCTCACACTTCGCCGCGCTATGACCATTTCTTTTACACTTGTTGCAAAATTTGGTGCAGAACCCCGAGTGATTCTTTTCACACCTTTGGCATAGCTGCTTCTGATTGTTGTTGTTGCGGTTATTATTGTTGTTGGGATGATTGTTGTAGTTGCTGTTGTTGTTGTTGTTGGGCCGTTTGTTGTAGTTGCGATTGATGTTGCGATTGTTGGGATAATTGTTGCGATTATTGTTGTAATTGCTGTTGTTGTTGTATTGGTGATTCTTATCACCGTTTTCCTCCCACTTTCTTTTGACTTGCTTCACATTGGCCTCTTCAGCAGTCTGTTCTTTAATTCTTTCTTCAATTTGGTTCACGAGTTTGTGAGCCATTCTACATTCCTGTTGTATGGAGGCGGGCTCGTGTGAACTTATATCTTCTTGGATTCTTTCCGGTAATCCTTTCACAAACGCGTCGATCTTCTCTTCCTCATCTTCGAATGCTCCCGGACACAATAGGCACAATTCTGTGAATCGTCTTTCGTACGTGGTAATATCAAATCCTTGGGTTCGTAACCCTCTAAGTTCTGTCTTGAGCTTATTGACCTCGGTTCTGGGACGGTACTTCTCGTTCATCAAGTGCTTGAATGCTGACCACGGTAGTGCGTACGCATCGTCTTGTCCCACTTGCTCTAGATAGGTATTCCACCATGTTAACGCAGAACCTGTGAAGGTATGCGTAGCGTACTTTACTTTGTCCTCTTCAGTACACTTACTTATGGCAAACACCGATTCGACCTTCTCGGTCCACCGTTTCAATCCGATCGGTCCTTCGGTTCCATCAAATTCCAAAGGTTTGCAGGCAGTGAATTCTTTGTAGGTGCATCCTACACGATTTCCTGTACTGCTAGATCCAAGGTTATTGTTGGTATGTAGCGCAGCCTGTACTGCGGCTATGTTTGAAGCTAGAAAAGTACGGAATTCCTCTTCATTCATATTCACGGTGTGTCGAGTAGTCGGTGCCATTTCCTTCAAAATAGTCAAATGGAACAAGTTAATCATACAGAATATTAAGAGTAGTTAATAGTATTTCGTAGCATAATATGAACTCATTTATAAAAGCTTTTTCTTCATATTAGCGTTTTATAAGTTTAAATTCGGGTAGTACCTACCCGTTAAGTTCATACTTAGTAGCTAATATACAATTCAACTACTACAATTCTATATGAAAAACTGATTATAATAATATTTCGCGTTCAAACTTTTATACAATATTTTACAAACTTACAATACCGCTTATTTTACATAAAGTATGAAATATAGCACACAATAACTTTGATACAAGATAGTTGTGAAGATAATTCTAGCTAGTACACAAGTCGTTCAGCAAAGGCAATAAAGACACGTAATTCATACGTCCAGAAACAAGTCATGCATTCTGGTTTTACTAGGACTACTTCCCATCCTTGGTCTTGTGGAACATAACCGTTATGGCCGTTGATAAGACAGCGTGTTGTAACGTCATCAAAGGGACGAGGGTTACGTAATGACCAACAGTCTCGTAATAACCTAAAAACCTCATTTCTTACCCCAATTACCGACTCCGTCACTTGTGGGAACGTTTTGTTTAATAGTTGTAGCCCGATGTTCTTATTCTCACTTTGGTGAGAAGCGAACATTACTAACCCGTAAGCATAACATGCTTCTTTATGTTGCATGTTAGCCGCTTTTTCTAAATCACGAAGTCCTATATTCGGATATACTGAGTCAAAATAATTTCTTAACCCGTTGCGTAAAATAGCATTTGGGTTCCCCGCAATATATGCGTCAAAGTAAACACATCGTAACTTATGGATTTCCCAATGTGATATTCCCCATCTTCCGAACGAAAGCCTTTTATAAACCAAGGCATTCTTGGAACGTTCTTCGAATGTCTTACAAACTGATCTTGCCTTAAATAGTTGTGCCGAGGAATTCTGACCGACTCTAGACAAGATTTCATCAATCATGTCTCCGGGTAGGTCTCTTAAAATATTGGGTTGTCTATCCATTTTGTGTTTTTATACTGTAAAATAGACAAGAGTTAGATTCATAAAAAAATACTTATTAATACAAGCAATTTTTACATATATCATAAAGCATAAGCACACTATATTACATATATTACACCACACGAATATAACTATCTTATTCCGACTCGCTCGTTTCTTCTTGTTCGGTTTTGGTTCGTTTTGCCAAGTTTCTAGGGATATATGATGTTCCCCTAATACGAGCCGTCGTTATCCACATTGGTTTAGAAAAACCTGGTGGTTTAGAGGTTCCCGGGTCATTGTTACAACTTAAGGACTTCAGGCGTTGACGATACATATAAAGTTCATCGGGGTTGGAATTAGATTTCTCTATTTTTATGCCCTTTCCCTTATTATTTTCTTTTGCCTTCTTAAATTCAGTTGGGGTAATATCATCGGAATTCTCGTCGGAATCCGATTCATCGGAGAATTGGTAATCCTCCCAATATTTTGCTTCCTTGGCGGAAACACCATTGACCATAATTAACCTTGGTCGGTTGGTTGAGGATTTTCTTTTACTTAACCGTTTTATTATTTCCCCCACCGGTTCTATTTCTTCATCCGGTTCCGATTCTTCTTCCGGTTCCGATTCTTCTTCTGGTTCCGACTCTTCTTCCGGTTCCTCTTCGGGAACTTGTGAATCAGTCCACGAATCATTCCAATTTACATTTGACTCTTCATTATTATTAGGTGAGTCAATGGGACGTGTTCTAGAGGTAGACATCTATCACATAATATCAAACGCGTTAAGAGATTAATATATCACATAATATTCACATGTTAAAAATATATAGTTTCCAACAAAATTTGTTAAGCAATCATTTTTCAAGTAAACACGGTCGAAGTCCAGACTCACTAATGCATCCTAACAAACTCGATAAGACACACTAATGCAAAATTCTGGTTCTCTAAGACCAACGCTCTGATACCAACTGAAATGTCCCGTTCTTATTGATTAAAAACGTTCCATATTAATTGATTTCGTTGCGAGGTTTTGACCTCTATATGAGACGTTTTTCAAAGACTGCATTCATTTTAAAACAAACCATAACCTTTATTTCATCAATAAAGGTTTAAAAAGTTTTATGTAGATTATCAAATAATGATAATCTAAAATATCCTGTTTACACACGACCATTACATAATGGTTTACAATACAAATATGTTACAACAAAATAAGTTTCTTGAATGCAGTTTTTACACAATATCATACAAGCATGGACTCCAAATCTCGTCCTTATTTAAGTATGCGACAGCGGAAGCTCTTAATAATCACCTGAGAATAAACATGCTTAAAACGTCAACAAAAATGTTGGTGAGTTATAGGTTTAACCTATATATATCAAATCGTAACAATAGACCACAAGATTTCATATTTCAATACACATCCCATACATAGAGATAAAAATCATTCATATGGTGAACACCTGGTAACCGACAATAACAAGATGCATTTTTAAGAATATCCCCATCATTCCGAGACACCCTTCGGATATGATATAAATTTCGAAGTACTAAAGCATCCGGTACTTTGGATGGGGTTTGTTAGGCCCAATAGATCTATCTTTAGGATTCGCGTCAATTAGGGTGTCTGTTCCCTAATTCTTAGATTACCAGACTTAATAAAAAGGGGCATATTCGATTTCGATAATTCAACCATAGAATGTAGTTTCACGTACTTGTGTCTATTTTGTAAATCATTTATAAAACCTGCATGTATTCTCATCCCAAAAATATTAGATTTTAAAAGTGGGACTATAACTCACTTTCACAGATTTTTACTTCGTCGGGAAGTAAGACTTGGCCACTGGTTGATTCACGAACCTATAATAATATATACATATATATCAAAGTATGTTCAAAATATATTTACAACACTTTTAATATATTTTGATGTTTTAAGTTTATTAAGTCAGCTGTCCTCGTTAGTAACCTACAACTAGTTGTCCACAGTTAGATGTACAGAAATAAATCGATAAATATTATCTTGAATCAATCCACGACCCAGTGTATACGTATCTCAGTATTGATCACAACTCAAACTATATATATTTTGGAATCAACCTCAACCCTGTATAGCTAACTCCAACATTCACATATAGAGTGTCTATGGTTGTTCCGAAATATATATAGATGTGTCGACATGATAGGTCGAAACATTGTATACGTGTCTATGGTATCTCAAGATTACATAATATACAATACAAGTTGATTAAGTTATGGTTGGAATAGATTTGTTACCAATTTTCACGTAGCTAAAATGAGAAAAATTATCCAATCTTGTTTTACCCATAACTTCTTCATTTTAAATCCGTTTTGAGTGAATCAAATTGCTATGGTTTCATATTGAACTCTATTTTATGAATCTAAATAGAAAAAGTATAGGTTTATAGTCGGAAAAATAAGTTACAAGTCGTTTTTGTAAAGGTAGTCATTTCAGTCGAAAGAACGACGTCTAGATGACCATTTTAGAAAACATACTTCCACTTTGAGTTTAACCATAATTTTTGGATATAGTTTCATGTTCATAATAAGAATCATTTTCTCAGAATAACAACTTTTAAATCAAAGTTTATCATAGTTTTTAATTAACTAACCCAAAACAGCCCGCGGTGTTACTACGACGGCGTAAATCCGGTTTGACGGTGTTTTTCGTGTTTCCAGGTTTTAAATCATTAAGTTAGCATATCATATAGATATAGAACATGTGTTTAGTTGATTTTAAAAGTCAAGTTAGAAGGATTAACTTTTGTTTGCGAACAAGTTTAGAATTAACTAAACTATGTTCTAGTGATTACAAGTTTAAACCTTCGAATAAGATAGCTTTATATGTATGAATCGAATGATGTTATGAACATCATTACTACCTTAAGTTCCTTGGATAAACCTACTGGAAAAGTGAAAAAATGGATCTAGCTTCAACGGATCCTTGGATGGCTCGAAGTTCTTGAAGCAGAATCATGACACGAAAACAAGTTCAAGTAAGATCATCACTTGAAATAAGATTGTTATAGTTATAGAAATTGAACCAAAGTTTGAATATGATTCTTACCTTGTATTAGAATGATAACCTACTGTAAGAAACAAATATTTCTTGAGGTTGGATGATCACCTTACAAGATTGGAAGTGAGCTAGCAAACTTGAAAGTATTCTTGATTTTATGAAACTAGAACTTTTGGAATTTATGAAGAACACTTAGAACTTGAAGATAGAACTTGAGAGAGATTAATTAGATGAAGAAAATTGAAGAATGAAAGTGTTTGTAGGTGTTTTTGGTCGTTGGTGTATGGATTAGATATAAAAGATATGTTATTTTGTTTTCATGTAAATAAGTCATGAATGATTACTCATATTTTTGTAATTTTATGAGATATTTCATGCTAGTTGCCAAATGATGGTTCCCACATGTGTTAGGTGACTCACATGGGCTGCTAAGAGCTGATCATTGGAGTGTATATACCAATAGTACATACATCTAAAAGCTGTGTATTGTACGAGTACGAATACGGGTGCATACGAGTAGAATTGTTGATGAAACTGAACGAGGATGTAATTGTAAGCATTTTTGTTAAGTAGAAGTATTTTGATAAGTGTCTTGAAGTCTTTCAAAAGTGTATGAATACATATTAAAACACTACATGTATATACATTTTAACTGAGTCGTTAAGTCATCGTTAGTCGTTACATGTAAATGTTGTTTTGAAACCTTTAGGTTAACGATCTTGTTAAATGTTGTTAACCCAATGTTTATAATATCAAAAGAGATTTTAAATTATTATATTATCATGATATTATGATGTACGAATATCTCTTAATATGATATATATACATTAAATGTCGTTACAACGATAAACGTTACATATATGTCTCGTTTCAAAATCATTAAGTTAGTAGTCTTGTTTTTACATATGTAGTTCATTGTTAATATAATTAATGATATGTTTACTTATCATAATATCATGTTAACTATATATATAACCATATATATGTCATCATATAGTTTTTTTACAAGTTTTAACGTTCGTGAATCACCGGTCAACTTGGGTGGTCAATTGTCTATATGAAACCTATTTCAATTAATCAAGTCTTAACAAGTTTGATTGCTTAACATGTTGGAAACATTTAATCATGTAAATATCAATCTCAATTAATATATATAAACATGGAAAAGTTCGGGTCACTACACAATTGACCTACAATCAACCACTTCCACTCACTGGTCCACCAGCTGAGGAAAATTCCTCAACCACCCAGATTACAAAAGTAACCAACCCCACTCTCGGAACTGATGATCAGTTGACACAGTTCATTCAAGGACAACAATAGCTTAATCAGAGAACTGCATCTAGACAAGACCAGACATAAATACTAATAAGATATCAACTGGCTCTTCTCAAAAGCCTAGAAACGCAGCTCTGACAGTTATCACAACGCCTTGAAACCCGACCTCAGGGAAGGTTACCTAGTAATACTATCCAAAATCCCCACATAGAGGAAGCTAAGCAAATGGATTCAGTAATCCCAGGAGAAAAACCACGGAGGAGGTCAGCTAGAATCAAGAACAAATTGACGTATACTCAACAGTTGCCCACAGCAACTCCGTTCGTATACCCTATCCTAGAATGTTACAAGAAGAACCATCCAAGCTTGATTCCTTCAAACTTGATGGAAGATTCCTGGACACAGTATCCAAAGTGCCTAATCAAAAGTGATATATCCGAAGACTTCTCTCTATAAAGGAAAAGATATCAGATTCTAACAAAATTCCACTGAGTGAAGACTGCTCGGCAATACTCAGAAACTCTCTACCATAGAAGCTAGGAGATACGGGCCGCTTCATTTTCTCGTGTTCAATCTACCAATCTGGAACCATTCATGTGCTAGCAGATTTAAGAGCAAGTATCAACCTAATCTCCTACTCTCTCTACAAGAGATTAGAGTTAGGAGACTTGTTACCAACCAAAACGACAATCCAACTTGCCGATCATACAATTCGATATCCTAAGGGCATAGTTGAGAACGTCTTGGTGAAAGTCGACAAATTCTTGTATCCTACGAATTTCTTAGTGATGGACATTCAAGACATACACACACCAATAGTGTTAGGAAGACCTTTCATGAATACGGCTAGGACAGTTATTGATGTGTACAATCAAACCCTGATCTTACGATCACATGGGGAGAGCGTTACCTTCAAAATTGACCAACCTACTGATCTTTCTGGACAGGCAGAGATGTTTGCTATTTCCACCAGACGGATCACTTCCGATGATGAGTCCCCACCACCAGCCGAAGATATCGATATGGGTATCGATTCACAGTCTGTTGACGACCCAGAAATGGAAGAAGAGGATCCCAGCGAAGAAATAGAGGAAGAGGAAGAACCTGAGGAGGAAGAGGAAATGGAAGACGTAAAAGAAACTGCGATAATACCATCTCCAAGCCCGGAGCGTCATGAAGAATTAATGAGGCTTGAGACTAAAGATCACAGTTTAATCATTCGCTTCAAGAAGAAGACTGATAAGGTTGACGTTAAGAACATAGAAATTGACCCAAAGAGTATCAAAGTGAAGAACCAAGATACTGTAGAGACCCGTTCATCGGATAACTCTTCAGACGATTATTCCACCGATGATGACGGGGAGGAGCAACACGAAGACATTTCGGATAACTCATATTATCCATCTGAATCTGATCAGGAGGAGCCGGACTCTTCTTCGGATAAAATTCCGATCATATCCACTCACGCCGACATGATAACCTTCATCAATGACACTGATGAGTTTGAAAAGATTCTCGAGGCCATCCATAAGTAAACAATCGATTACACGCTACGCTTAACCGAAAGAATCACGACTATCAAGTACGAATACGATCGTTATCTCCAGAGAGAAGACGATAATGCCGAATTCCTAGAAGAACGCATTCAAGACTTTATCAATACCCTTCACGATCATATCTACAGCGAAGAAAGGCAACGAGAGCACGACTCAGTAGTTCGCACTATCCTAGAGACAAGATTTTATCGAGATCAGAAGATCATTTACTCTAAGGTTTACAACGCCTTAGCCGGATCTGCACTTCCGTTCTCAGCAAACCAACGAGCACTACTGACTCTCATCCGAAAGCATATGGATCATTCCACCGGACGCCTGACTTATCTGTAGTGACCCGAACTTTTCCATGTTTATATATATTAATTGAGATTGATATTTACATGATTAAATGTTTCCAACATGTTAAGCAATCAAACTTGTTAAGACTTGATTAATTGAAATATGTTTCATATAGACAATTGACCACCCAAGTTGACCGATGATTCACGAACGTTAAAACTTGTAAAAACTATATGATGACATATATATGGATATATATATAGTTAACATGATACTATGATAAGTAAACATATCATTAAGTATATTAACAATGAACTACATATGTAAAAACAAGACTACTAACTTAATGATTTTTAAACGAGACATATATGTAACGATTATCGTTGTAAAGACATTTAATGTATATATATCATATTAAGAGATATTCATACATGATAATATCATGATAATATAATAATTTAAAATCTCATTTGATATTATAAACATTGGGTTAACAACATTTAACAAGATCGTTAACCTAAAGGTTTCAAAACAACACTTACATGTAACGACTAACGATGACTTAACGACTCAGTTAAAATGTATATACATGTAGTGTTTTAATATGTATTTATACACTTTTGAAAGACTTCAATACACTTATCAAAATACTTCTACTTAACAAAAATGCTTACAATTACATCCTCGTTCAGTTTCATCAACAATTCTACTCGTATGCACCCGTATTCGTACTCGTACAATACACAGCTTTTAGATGTATGTACTATTGGTATATACACTCCAATGATCAGCTCTTAGCAGCCCATGTGAGTCACCTAACACATATGGGAACCATCATTTGGCAACTAGCATGAAATATCTCATAAAATTACAAAAATATGAGTAATCATTCATGACTTATTTACATGAAAACAAAATTACATATCCTTTATATCTAATCCATACACCAACGACCAAAAACACCTACAAACACTTTAATTCTTCAATTTTCTTCATCTAATTGATCTCTCTCAAGTTCTATCTTCAAGTTCTAAGTGTTCTTCATATATTCTACAAGTTCTAGTTACATAAAATCAAGAATACTTTCAAGTTTGCTAGCTCACTTCCAATCTTGTAAGGTGATCATCCAACCTCAAGAAATCTTTGTTTCTTACAGTAGGTTATCATTCTAATACAAGGTAATAATCATATTCAAACTTTGGTTCAATTTCTATAACTATAACAATCTTATTTCAAGTGATGATCTTACTTGAACTTGTTTTCGTGTCATGATTCTACTTCAAGAACTTCGAGCCATCCAAGGATCCGTTGAAGCTAGATCCATTTTTCTATTTTCCAATAGGTTTATCCAAGAAACTTAAGGTAGTAATGATGTTCATAACATCATTCGATTCATACATATAAAGCTATCTTATTCGAAGGTTTAAACTTGTAATCACTAGAACATAGTTTAGTTAATTCTAAACTTGTTCGCAAACAAAAGTTAATCCTTCTAACTTGACTTTTAAAATCAACTAAACACATGTTCTATATCTATATGATATCCTAACTTAATGATTTAAAACCTGGAAACACGAAAAACACCGTAAAACCGGATTTACGCCGTCGTAGTAACACCGCGGGCTGTTTTGGGTTAGTTAATTAAAAACTATGATAAACTTTGATTTAAAAGTTGTTATTCTGAGAAAATAATTTTTATTATGAACATGAAACTATATCCAAAAATTATGGTTAAACTCAAAGTGGAAGTATGTTTTCTAAAATGGTCATCTAGACGTCGTTCTTTCGACTGAAATGACTACCTTTACAAAAACGACTTGTAACTTATTTTTCCGACTATAAACCTATACTTTTTCTGTTTAGATTCATAAAATAGAGTTCAATATGAAACCATAGCAATTTGATTCACTTAAAATGGATTTAAAATGAAGAAGTTATGGGTAAAACAAGATTGGATAATTTTTCTCATTTTAGCTACGTGAAAATTGGTAACAAATCTATTCCAACCATAACTTAATCAACTTGTATTGTATATTATGTAATCTTGAGATACCATAGACACGTATACAATGTTTCGACCTATCATGTCGACACATCTATATATATTTCGGAACAACCATAGACACTCTATATGTGAATGTTGGAGTTAGCTATACAGGGTTGAGGTTGATTCCAAAATATATATAGTTTGAGTTGTGATCAATACTGAGATACGTATACACTGGGTCGTGGATTGATTCAAGATAATATTTATCGATTTATTTCTGTACATCTAACTGTGGACAACTAGTTGTAGGTTACTAACGAGGACAGCTGACTTAATAAACTTAAAACATCAAAATATATTAAAAGTGTTGTAAATATATTTTGAACATACTTTGATATATATGTATATATTGTTATAGGTTCGTGAATCAACCAGTGGCCAAGTCTTACTTCCCGACGAAGTAAAAATCTGTGAAAGTGAGTTATAGTCCCACTTTTAAAATCTAATATTTTTGGGATGAGAATACATGCAGGTTTTATAAATGATTTACAAAATAGACACAAGTACGTGAAACTACATTCTATGGTTGAATTATCGAAAATCGAATATGCCCCTTTTTATTAAGTCTGGTAATCTAAGAATTAGGGAACAGACACCCTAATTGACGCGAATCCTAAAGATAGATCTATTGGGCCTAACAAACTCCATCCAAAGTACCGGATGCTTTAGTACTTCGAAATTTATATCATATCCGAAGGGTGTCCCGGAATGATGGGGATATTCTTATATATGCATCTTGTTAATGTCGGTTACCAGGTGTTCACCATATGAATGACTTTTATCTCTATGTATGGGATGTGTATTGAAATATGAAATCTTGTGGTCTATTATTATGATTTGATATATATAGGTTAAACCTATAACTCACCAACATTTTTGTTGACGTTTTAAGCATGTTTATTCTCAGGTGATTATTAAGAGCTTCCGCTGTCGCATACTTAAATAAGGACGAGATTTGGAGTCCATATTTGTATGATATTGTGTAAAAACTGCATTCAAGAAACTTATTTTGTTGTAACATATTTGTATTGTAAACCATTATGTAATGGTCGTGTGTAAACAGGATATTTTAGATTATCATTATTTGATAATCTACGTAAAGCTTTTTAAACCTTTATTGATGAAATAAAGGTTATGGTTTGTTTTAAAATGAATGCAGTCTTTGAAAAACGTCTCATATAGAGGTCAAAACCTCGCAACGAAATCAATTAATATGGAACGTTTTTAATGAATAAGAACGGGACATTTCAGTTGGTATCCGAGCGTTGGTCTTAGAGAACCAGAATTTTGTATTAGTGTGTCTTATCTAGTTTGTTAGGATGCATTAGTAAGTCTGGACTTCGACCGTGTTTACTTGAAAAATGATTGCTTAACAAATTTTGTTGGAAACTATATATTTTTAACATGTGAATATTATGTGATATATTAATCTCTTAACGCGTTTGATATTATGTGATAGATGTCTACCTCTAGAACAAGTCCCATTGACTCACCTAATAATAATGAAGAGTTAAATGTAAATTGGAATGATTCGTGGACTGATTCACAAGTTCCCGAATAGGAACCGGAAGAAGAGTCGGAACCGGAAGAAGAATCGGAACCGGAAGAAGAATCGGAACCGGATGAAGAAATAGAACCGGTGGGGGAAATAATAAAACGGTTAAGTAAAAGAAAATCCTCAACCAACCGAACAAGGTTAATTATGGTCAATGGTGTTTCCACCAAGGAAGCAAAATATTGGGAGGATTACCAATTCTCCGATGAATCGGATTCCGACGAGAATTCCGATGATGTTATAGAAATTACCCCAACTGAATTTAAAAAGGCAAAAGAAAATAATAAGGGAAAGGGCATAAAAATAGAGAAATCTAATTCCAACCCCGATGAACTTTATATGTATCGTCAACCCCCGAAGTCCTTAAGTTGTAACAATGACCCGGGAACCTCTAAACCACCAGGTTTTTCTAAACCAATGTGGATAACGACGGCTCGTATTAGGGGAACATCATATATCCCTAGAAACTTGGCAAAACGTACCAAAACCGAAGAAGAAGAAACAAGCGAGTCGGAATAAGATAGTTGTATTCGTGTGGTGTAATATAAGTAATATAGTGTGCTTATGCTTTATGATATATGTAAAAATTGCTTGTATTAATAAGTATTTTTTTTATGAATCTAACTCTTGTCTATTTTACAGTATAAAAACACAAAATGGATAGACAACCCAATATTTTAAGAGACCTACCCGGAGACATGATTGATGAAATCTTGTCTAGAGTCGGTCAGAATTCTTCGGCACAACTATTTAAGGCGAGATCAGTTTGTAAGACATTCGAAGAACGTTCCAAGAATGCCTTGGTTTATAAAAGGCTTTCGTTCGAAAGATGGGGGATATCACATTGGGAAATCCATAAGTTACGATGTGTTTACTTTGACGCATATATTGCGGGGAACCCAAATGCTATTTTACGCAATGGGTTAAGAAATTATTTTGACTCAATATATCCGAATATTGGACTTCGTGATTTAGAAAAAGCGGCTAACATGCAACATAAAGAAGCATGTTATGCTTACGGATTAGTAATGTTCGCTTCTCACCAAAGTGAGAACAAGAACATCGGCCTACAACTATTAAACAAAACGTTCCCACAAGTGACGGAGTCGGTAATTGGGGTAAGAAATGAGGTTTTTAGATTGTTACGGGACTGTTGGACATTACGTAACCCTCGTCCCTTTGACGACGTTACAACACGCTGTCTTATCAATGACCATAACGGTTATGTTCCACAAGACCAAGGATGGGAAGTAATCCTAGTAAAACCAGAATGCATGACTTGTTTCTGGACGTATGAATTACGTGTCTTTATTGCCTTTGCTGAACGACTTGTGTACTAGCTAGAATTATCTTCACAACCATCTTGTATCAAATTTATTGTGTACTATATTTCATGCTATATGTAAAATAAGTGGTATTGTAAGTTTGTAAAATATTGTGTAAAAGTTTGAATGCGAAATATTATTATAATCAGTTTTTCATATAGAATTGTAGTAGTTGAATTGTATATTAGCTACTAAGTATGAACTTAACGGGCAGGTACTACCCGAATTTAAACTTATAAAACGCTAATATGAAGAAAAAGCTTTTATAAATGAGTTCATATTATGCTACGAAATACTATTAACTACTCTTAATATTCTGTATGATTAACTTGTTCCATTTGACTATTTTGAAGGAAATGGCACCGACTACTCGACACACAGTGAATATGAATGAAGAGGAATTCCGTACTTTTCTAGCTTCAAACATAGCCGCAGTACAGGCTGCGCTACATACCAACAATAACCTTGGATCTAGCAGTACAGGAAATCGTGTAGGATGCACCTACAAAGAATTCACTGCCTGCAAACCTTTGGAATTTGATGGAACCGAAGGACCGATCGGATTGAAACGGTGGACCGAGAAGGTCGAATCGGTGTTTGCCATAAGTAAGTGTACTGAAGAGGACAAAGTGAAGTACGCTACGCATACCTTCACAGGTTCTGCGTTAACATGGTGGAATACCTATCTAGAGCAAGTGGGACAAGACGATGCGTACACACTACCGTGGTCAGCATTCAAGCACTTGATGAACGAGAAGTACCGTCCCAGAACCGAGGTCAATAAGCTCAAGACAGAACTTAGAGGGTTACGAACCCAAGGATTTGATATTACCACGTACAAAAGACGATTCACAGAATTGTGCTTATTGTGTCCGGGAGCATTCGAAGATGAGGAAGAGAAGATCGACGCATTTGTGAAAGGATTACCGGAAAGAATCCAAGAAGATATAAGTTCACACGAGCCCGCCTCCATACAACAGGCATGTAGAATGGCTCACAAACTAGTGAACTAGATTGAAAAAAGAATTAAAGAACAGACTGCTGAAGAGTCCAATGTGAAGCAAGTCAAAAGAAAGTGGGAGGAAAATGGTGATAAGAATCACCAATACAACAACAACAGCAATCGCAAAAATTATCCTAACAATCGCAACATCAATCGCAACTACAACAAACGGCCCAACAACAACAACAACAACAACAACAACAGCAACTACAACAATCATCCCAACAACAATAATAACCGCAACAACAACAACAATCAGAAGCAGCTATGCCAAAGGTGTGAAAAGTATCACTCGGGGTTCTGCACCAAATTTTGCAACAAGTGTAAAAGAAATGGTCATAGCGCGGCGAAGTGTGAATTCTACGGACCAGGGGTTAATAGAACGAAAGGAACAAATGGTGTCGGAACGAGTAATGGCGGAGCAAGTAGTGTCGGAGCAAGCTATGCCAATGTAGTTTGTTATAAATGTGGAAAACCGGGCTACATTTGAAATGTCCCGTTCTTATTGATTAAAAACGTTCCATATTAATTGATTTCGTTGCGAGGTTTTGACCTCTATATGAGACGTTTTTCAAAGACTGCATTCATTTTTAAAACAAACCATAACCTTTATTTCATAAATAAAGGTTTAAAAAGCTTTACGTAGATTATCAAATAATGATAATCTAAAATATCCTGTTTACACACGACCATTACATAATGGTTTACAATACAAATATGTTACATCGAAATCAGTTTCTTGAATGCAGTTTTTACACAATATCATACAAACATGGACTCCAAATCTTGTCCTTATTTTAGTATGCAACAGCGGAAGCTCTTAATATTCACCTGAGAATAAACATGCTTTAAACGTCAACAAAAATGTTGGTGAGTTATAGGTTTAACCTATATATATCAAATCGTAACAATAGACCACAAGATTTCATATTTCAATACACATCCCATACATAGAGATAAAAATCATTCATATGGTGAACACCTGGTAACCGACATTAACAAGATGCATATATAAGAATATCCCCATCATTCCGGGACACCCTTCGGATATGATATAAATTTCGAAGTACTAAAGCATCCGGTACTTTGGATGGGGTTTGTTAGGCCCAATAGATCTATCTTTAGGATTCGCGTCAATTAGGGTGTTTGTTCCCTAATTCTTAGATTACCAGACTTAATAAAAGGGGGCATATTCGATTTCGATAATTCAACCATAGAATGTAGTTTCACGTACTTGTGTCTATTTTGTAAATCATTTATAAAACCTGCATGTATTCTCATCCCAAAAATATTAGATTTTAAAAGTGGGACTATAACTCACTTTCACAGATTTTTACTTCGTCGGGAAGTAAGACTTGGCCACTGGTTGATTCACGAACCTATAACAATATATACATATATATCAAAGTATGTTCAAAATATATTTACAACACTTTTAATATATTTTGATGTTTTAAGTTTATTAAGTCAGCTGTCCTCGTTAGTAACCTACAACTAGTTGTACACAGTTAGATGTACAGAAATAAATCGATAAATATTATCTTGAATCAATCCACGACCCAGTGTATACGTATCTCAGTATTGATCACAACTCAAACTATATATATTTTGGAATCAACCTCAACCCTGTATAGCTAACTCCAACATTCACATATAGAGTGTCTATGGTTGTTCCAAAATATATATAGATGTGTCGAAATGATAGGTCGAAACATTGTATACGTGTCTATGGTATCTCAAGATTACATAATATACAATACAAGTTGATTAAGTTATGGTTGGAATAGATTTGTTACCAATTTTCACGTAGCTAAAATGAGAAAAATTATCCAATCTTGTTTTACCCATAACTTCTTCATTTTAAATCCGTTTTGAGTGAATCAAATTGCTATGGTTTCATATTGAACTCTATTTTATGAATCTAAACAGAAAAAGTATAGGTTTATAGTCGGAAAAATAAGTTACAAGTCGTTTTTGTAAAGATAGTCATTTCAGTCGAAAGAACGACGTCTAGATGACCATTTTAGAAAACATACTTCCACTTTGAGTTTAACCATAATTTTTGGATATAGTTTCATGTTCATAATAAAAATCATTTTCTCAGAATAACAACTTTTAAATCAAAGTTTATCATAGTTTTTAATTAACTAACCCAAAACAGCCCGCGGTGTTACTACGACGGCGTAAATCCGGTTTTACGGTGTTTTTCGTGTTTCCAGGTTTTAAATCATTAAGTTAGCATATCATATAGATATAAAACATGTGTTTAGTTGATTTTAAAATTCAAGTTAGAAGGATTAACTTTTGTTTGCGAACAAGTTTAGAATTAACTAAACTATGTTCTAGTGATTACAAGTTTAAACCTTCGAATAAGATAGCTTTATATGTATGAATCGAATGATGTTATGAACATCATTACTACCTTAAGTTCCTTGGATAAACCTACTGGAAAAGAGAAAAATGGATCTAGCTTCAATGGATCCTTGGATGGCTCGAAGTTCTTGAAGCAGAATCATGACACGAAAACAAGTTCAAGTAAGATCATCACTTGAAATAAGATTGTTATAGTTATAGAAATTGAACCAAAGTTTGAATATGATAATTACCTTGTATTATAATGATAACCTACTGTAAGAAACAAAGATTTCTTGAGGTTGGATGATCACCTTACAAGATTGGAAGTTAGCTAGCAAACTTGAAAGTATTCTTGATTTTATGAAACTAGAACTTTTGGAATTTATGAAGAACACTTAGAACTTGAAGATAGAACTTGAGAGAGATCAATTAGATGAAGAAAATTGAAGAATGAAAGTGTTTGTAGGTGTTTTTGGTCGTTGGTGTATGGATTAGATATAAAGGATATGTAATTTTGTTTTCATGTAAATAAGTCATGAATGATTACTCATATTTTTGTAATTTTATGAGATATTTCATGCTAGTTGCCAAATGATGGTTCCCACATGTGTTAGGTGACTCACATGGGCTGCTAAGAGCTGATCATTGGAGTGTATATACCAATAGTACATACATCTAAAAGCTGTGTATTGTACGAGTACGAATACGGGTGCATACGAGTAGAATTGTTGATGAAACTGAACGAGGATGTAATTGTAAGAATTTTTGTTAAGTAGAAGTATTTTGATAAGTGTATTGAAGTCTTTCAAAAGTGTATAAATACATATTAAAACACTACATGTATATACATTTTAACTGAGTCGTTAAGTCATCGTTAGTCGTTACATGTAAGTGTTGTTTTGAAACCTTTAGGTTAACGATCTTGTTAAATGTTGTTAACCCAATGTTTATAATATCAAATGAGATTTTAAATTATTATATTATCATGATATTATCATGTATGAATATCTCTTAATATGATATATATACATTAAATGTCTTTACAACGATAATCGTTACATATATGTCTCGTTTAAAAATCATTAAGTTAGTAGTCTTGTTTTTACATATGTAGTTCATTGTTAATATACTTAATGATATGTTTACTTATCATAGTATCATATTAACTATATATATATCCATATATATGTCATCATATAGTTTTTACAAGTTTTAACGTTCGTGAATCACCGGTCAACTTGGGTGGTCAATTGTCTATATGAAACATATTTCAATTAATCAAGTCTTAACAAGTTTGATTGCTTAACATGTTGGAAACATTTAATCATGTAAATATCAATCTCAATTAATATATATAAACATGGAAAAGTTCGGGTCACTACAGTACCTACCCGTTAAATAAATTTCGTCCCGAAATTTTAAGCTGTTGAAGGTGTTGACGAATCTTCTAGAAATAGATGCGGGTATTTCTTCTTCATCTGATCTTCACGCTCCCAGGTGAACTCGGGTCCTCTACGAGCATTCCATCGAACCTTAACAATTGGTATCTTGTTTTGCTTAAGTCTTTTAACCTCACGATCCATTATTTCGACGGGTTCTTCGATGAATTGAAGTTTTTCGTTGATTTGGATTTCATCTAACGGAATAGTGAGATCTTCTTTAGCAAAACATTTCTTCAAATTCGAGACGTGGAAAGTGTTATGTACAGCCGCGAGTTGTTGAGGTAACTCAAGTCGGTAAGCTACTGGTCCGACACGATCAATAATCTTGAATGGTCCAATATACCTTGGATTTAATTTCCCTCGTTTACCAAATCGAACAACGCCTTTCCAAGGTGCAACTTTAAGCATGACCATCTCTCCAATTTCAAATTCTATATCTTTTCTTTTAATGTCAGCGTAGCTCTTTTGTCGACTTTGGGCGGTTTTCAACCGTTGTTGAATTTGGATGATCTTCTCGGTAGTTTCTTGTATAATCTCCGGACCCGTAATCTGTCTATCCCCCACTTCACTCCAACAAATCGGAGACCTGCACTTTCTACCATAAAGTGCTTCAAACGGCGCCATCTCAATGCTTGAATGGTAGCTGTTGTTGTAGGAAAATTCTGCTAACGGTAGATGTCGATCCCAACTGTTTCCGAAATCAATAACACATGCTCGTAGCATGTCTTCAAGCGTTTGTATCGTCCTTTCGCTCTGCCCATCAGTTTGTGGATGATAGGCAGTACTCATGTCTAGACGAGTTCCTAATGCTTGCTGTAATGTCTGCCAGAATCTTGAAATAAATCTGCCATCCCTATCAGAGATAATAGAGATTGGTATTCCATGTCTGGAGATGACTTCCTTCAAATACAGTCGTGCTAACTTCTCCATCTTGTCATCTTCTCTTATTGGCAGGAAGTGTGCTGATTTGGTGAGACGATCAACTATTACCCAAATAGTATCAAAACCACTTGCAGTCCTTGGCAATTTAGTGATGAAATCCATGGTAATGTTTTCCCATTTCCATTCTGGGATTTCGGGTTGTTGAAGTAGACCTGATGGTTTCTGATGCTCAGCTTTGACCTTAGAACACGTCAAACATTCTCCTACGTATTTAGCAACATCGGCTTTCATACCCGGCCACCAAAAATGTTTCTTGAGATCCTTGTACATCTTCCCCGTTCCAGGATGTATTGAGTATCTGGTTTTATGAGCTTCTCTAAGTACCATTTCTCTCATATCTCCAAATTTTGGTACCCAAATCCTTTCAGCCCTATACCGGGTTCCGTCTTCCCGAATATTAAGATGCTTCTCCGATCCTTTGGGTATTTCATCCTTTAAATTTCCCTCTTTTAAAACTCCTTGTTGCGCCTCCTTTATTTGAGTAGTAATGTTATTATGAATCATTATATTCATAGATTTTACTAGAATGGGTTCTCTTTCCTTCCTGCTCAAGGCATCGGCTACCACATTTGCCTTCCCCGGGTGGTAACGAATCTCAAAGTCGTAATCATTCAATAATTCAATCCACCAACGCTGCCTCATATTCAGTTGTTTCTGATTAAATATGTGTTGAAGACTTTTGTGGTCGGTATATATAATACTTTTAACCCCATATAAGTAGTGCCTCCAAGTCTTTAATGCAAAAACAACCGCGCCTAATTCCAAATCATGCGTCGTATAATTTTGCTCGTGAATCTTCAATTGTCTAGACGCATAAGCAATCACCTTCATTCGTTGCATTAATACACAACCGAGACCTTGCTTTGATGCATCACAATAAATCACAAAATCATCATTCCCTTCAGGCAATGACAATATAGGTGCCGTAGTTAGCTTTTTCTTCAATAACTGAAACGCTTTCTCTTGTTCATCATTCCATTCAAATTTCTTCCCTTTATGCGTTAATGCAGTCAAGGGTTTTGCTATTCTGGAAAAGTCTTGGATGAACCTTCTGTAGTAACCAGCTAGTCCTAAAAACTGGCGTATGTGTTTCGGAGTTTTCGGGGTTTCCCACTTTTCAACAGTTTCTATCTTTGCCGGATCCACCTTAATACCTTCTTTGTTCACTATGTGACCGAGGAATTGAACTTCTTCCAACCAAAATGCACACTTTGAAAACTTAGCGTACAATTCTTCCTTCCTCAATACTTCTAACACCTTTCTCAAATGTTCACCGTGTTCTTGGTCATTCTTTGAGTAAATAAGTATGTCATCAATGAAAACAATGACAAACTTGTCAAGGTATGGTCCACACACTCGGTTCATAAGGTCCATGAACACAGCTGGTGCATTAGTTAAACCAAACGGCATGACCATAAACTCGTAATGACCGTAACGTGTTCTGAAAGCAGTCTTTGGAATATCATCTTCTTTCACCCGCATTTGATGATACCCGGAACGTAAGTCAATCTTTGAATAAACAGACGAGCCTTGTAGTTGATCAAATAAGTCATCAATTCTCGGTAGTGGGTAGCGGTTCTTGATGGTAAGTTTGTTCAACTCTCGGTAGTCGATACACAACCTGAATGTACCATCTTTCTTCTTGACAAACAAAACAGGAACTCCCCACGGTGATGTGCTTGGTCGAATGAAACCACGCTCTAAAAGTTCTTGTAATTGGCTTTGTAGTTCTTTCATCTCGCTGGGTGCGAGTCTGTAAGGAGCACGAGCTATTGGTGCAGCTCCTGGTACAAGATCTATTTGAAATTCAACGGATCGATGTGGGGGTAATCCCGGTAATTCTTTCGGAAATACATCAGGAAATTCTTTTGCGACGGGAACATCATTGATGCTCTTTTCTTCAGTTTGTACTTTCTCGACGTGTGCTAGAATAGCATAGCAACCTTTTCTTATTAGTTTTTGTGCCTTCAAATTACTAATAAGATGTAGCTTCGTGTTGCCCTTTTCTCCGTACACCATTAAGGGTTTTCCTTTTTCTCGTATAATGCGAATTGCATTTTTGTAACAAACGATCTCCGCTTTCACTTCTTTCAACCAGTCCATACCGATTATCACATCAAAACTCCCTAACTCTACTGGTATCAAATCAATCTTAAATGTTTCGCTAACCAGTTTAATTTCTCGATTCCGACATATATTATCTGCTGAAATTAATTAACCATTTTCTAATTCGAGTAAAAATTTACTATCCAAAGGCGTCAATGGACAACTTAATTTAGCACAAAAATCTCTACTCATATAGCTTCTATCCGCACCCGAATCAAATAAAACGTAAGCAGATTTATTGTCAATAAGAAATGTACCCGTAACAAGCTCCGGGTCTTCCTGTGCCTCTGCCGCATTAATATTGAAAACTCTTCCACGGCCTTGTCCATTCGTGTTCTCCTGGTTCGGGCAATTTCTAATAATGTGGCCCGGTTTTCCACATTTATAACAAACTACATTGGCATAACTTGCTCCGACACTACTTGCTCCGCCATTACTCGTTCCGACACCATTTGTTCCTTTCGTTCTATTAACCCCTGGTCCGTAGACCTCACACTTCGCCGCGCTATGACCATTTCTTTTACACTTGTTGTAAAATTTGGTGCAGAACCCCGAGTGATTCTTTTCACACCTTTGGCATAGCTGCTTCTGATTGTTGTTGTTGTTGCGGTTATTATTATTGTTGGGATGATTGTTGTAGTTGTTGTTGTTGTTGTTGTTGTTGTTGTTGTTGTTGTTGTTGGGCCGTTTGTTGTAGTTGCGATTGATGTTGCGATTGTTGGGATAATTGTTGCGATTATTGTTGTAATTGCTGTTGTTGTTGTATTGGTGATTCTTATCACCGTTTTCCTCCCACTTTCTTTTGACTTGCTTCACATTGGCCTCTTCAGCAGTCTGTTCTTTAATTCTTTCTTCAATCTGGTTCACGAGTTTGTGAGCCATTCTACATGCATGTTGTATGGAGGCGGGCTCGTGTGAACTTATATCTTCTTGGATTCTTTCCGGTAATCCTTTCACAAACGCGTCGATCTTCTCTTCCTCATCTTCGAATGCTCCCGGACACAATAGGCACAATTCTGTGAATCATCTTTCGTACGTGGTAATATCAAATCCTTGGGTTCGTAACCCTCTAAGTTCTGTCTTGAGCTTATTAACCTCGGTTCTGGGACGGTACTTCTCGTTCATCAAGTGCTTGAATGCTGACCACGGTAGTGCGTACGCATCGTCTTGTCCCACTTGCTCTAGATAGGTATTCCACCATGTTAACGTAGAACCTGTGAAGGTATGCGTAGCGTACTTTACTTTGTCCTCTTCAGTACACTTACTTATGGCAAACACCGATTCGACCTTCTCGGTCCACCGTTTTAATCCGATCGGTCCTTCGGTTCCATCAAATTCCAAAGGTTTGCAGGCAGTCAATTCTTTGTAGGTGCATCCTACACGATTTCCTGTACTGCTAGATCCAAGGTTATTGTTGGTATGTAGCGCAGCCTGTACTGCGGCTATGTTTGAAGCTAGAAAAGTACGGAATTCCTCTTCATTCATATTCACGGTGTGTCGAGTAGTCGGTGCCATTTCCTTCCAAATAGTTAAATGGAACAAGTTAATCATACAGAATATTAAGAGTAGTTAATAGTATTTCGTAGCATAATATGAACTCAATTATAAAAGCTTTTTCTTCATATTAGCGTTTTATAAGTTTAAATTCAGGTAGTACCTACCCGTTAAGTTCATACTTAGTAGCTAATATACAATTCAACTACTACAATTCTATATGAAAAACTGATTATAATAATATTTCGCGTTCAAACTTTTACACAACATTTTACAAACTTACAATACCGCTTATTTTACATATAGCATGAAATATAGCACACAATAAATTTGATACAAGATGGTTGTGAAGATAATTCTAGCTAATACACAAGTCGTTCAGCAAATGCAATAAAGACACGTAATTCATACGTCCAGAAACAAGTCATGCATTCTGGTTTTACTAGGACTACTTCCCATCCTTGGTCTTGTGGAACATAACCGTTATGGCCGTTGATAAGACAGCGTGTTGTAACGTCGTCAAAGGGACGAGGGTTACGTAATGTCCAATAGTCCCGTAACAATCTAAAAACCTCATTTCTTACCCCAATTACCGACTCCGTCACTTGTGGGAACGTTTTGTTTAATAGTTGTAGCCCGATGTTCTTGTTCTCACTTTGGTGAGAAGCGAACATAACTAATCCGTAAGCATAGCATGCTTCTTTATGTTGCATGTTAGCCGCTTTTTCTAAATCACGAAGTCTAATATTCGGATATATCGAGTCAAAATAATTTCTTAACCCATTGCGTAAAATAGCATTTGGGTTCCCCGCAATATATGCGTCAAAGTAAACACATCGTAACTTATGGATTTCCCAATGTGATATCCCCCATCTTCCGAACGAAAGCCTTTTATAAACCAAGGCATTCTTGGAACGTTCTTCGAATGTCTTACAAACTGATCTCGCCTTAAATAGTTGTGCCGAAGAATTCTGACCGACTCTAGACAAGATTTCATCAATCATGTCTCCGGGTAGGTCTCTTAAAATATTGGGTTGTCTATCCATTTTGTGTTTTTATACTGTAAAATAGACAAGAGTTAGATTCATAAAAAAAAATACTTATTAATACAAGCAATTTTTACATATATCATAAAGCATAAACACACTATATTACATATATTACACCACACGAATACAACTATCTTATTCCGACTCGCTTGTTTCTTCTTCTTCGGTTTTGGTTCGTTTTGCCAAGTTTCTAGGGATATATGATGTTCCCCTAATACGAGCCGTCGTGATCCACATTGGTTTAGAAAAACCTGGTGGTTTAGAGGTTCCCGGGTCATTGTTACAACTTAAGGACTTCGGGGGTTGACGATACATATAAAGTTCATCGGGGTTGGAATTAGATTTCTCTATTTTTATGCCCTTTCCCTTATTATTTTCTTTTGCCTTTTTAAATTCAGTTGGGGTAATTTCTATAACATCATCGGAATTCTCGTCGGAATCCGATTCATCGGAGAATTGGTAATCCTCCCAATATTTTGCTTCCTTGGCGGAAACACCATTGACCATAATTAACCATGGTCGGTTGGTTGAGGATTTTCTTTTACTTAACCGTTTTATTATTTCCCCCACCGGTTCTATTTCTTCATCCGGTTCTGATTCTTCTTCCGGTTCCGATTCTTCTTCCGGTTCCTCTTCGGGAACTTGTGAATCAGTCCATGAATCATTCCAATTTACATTTGACTCTTCATTATTATTAGGTGAGTCAATGGGACTTGTTCTAGAGGTAGACATCTATCACATAATATCAAACGCGTTAAGAGATTAATATATCACATAATATTCACATGTTAAAAATATATAGTTTCCAACAAAATTTGTTAAGCAATCATTTTTCAAGTAAACACGGTCGAAGTACAGACTCACTAATGCATCCTAACAAACTCGATAAGACACACTAATGTAAAATTCTGGTTCTCTAAGACCAACGCTCGGATACCAACTGAAATGTCCCGTTCTTATTGATTAAAAACGTTCCATATTAATTGATTTCGTTGCGAGGTTTTGACCTCTATATGAGACGTTTTTCAAAGACTGCATTCATTTTTAAAACAAACCATAACCTTTATTTCATAAATAAAGGTTTAAAAAGCTTTACGTAGATTATCAAATAATGATAATCTAAAATATCCTGTTTACACACGACCATTACATAATGGTTTACAATACAAATATGTTACATCGAATTCAGTTTCTTGAATGCAGTTTTTACACAATATCATACAAACATGGACTCCAAATCTTGTCCTTATTTTAGTATGCAACAGCGGAAGCTCTTAATATTCACCTGAGAATAAACATGCTTTAAACGTCAACAAAAATGTTGGTGAGTTATAGGTTTAACCTATATATATCAAATCGTAACAATAGACCACAAGATTTCGTATTTCAATACACATCCCATACATAGAGATAAAAATCATTCATATGGTGAACACCTGGTAACCGACATTAACAAGATGCATATATAAGAATATCCCCATCATTCCGGGACACCCTTCGGATATGATATAAATTTCGAAGTACTAAAGCATCCGGTACTTTGGATGGGGTTTGTTAGGCCCAATAGATCTATCTTTAGGATTCGCGTCAATTAGGGTGTCTGTTCCCTAATTCTTAGATTACCAGACTTAATAAAAGGGGGCATATTCGATTTCGATAATTCAACCATAGAATGTAGTTTCACGTACTTGTGTCTATTTTGTAAATCATTTATAAAACCTGCATGTATTCTCATCCCAAAAATATTAGATTTTAAAAGTGGGACTATAACTCACTTTCACAGATTTTTACTTCGTCGGGAAGTAAGACTTGGCCACTGGTTTATTCACGAACCTATAACAATATATACATATATATCAAAGTATGTTCAAAATATATTTACAACACTTTTAATATATTTTGATGTTTTAAGTTTATTAAGTCAGCTGTCCTCGTTAGTAACCTACAACTAGTTGTCCACAGTTAGATGTACAGAAATAAATCTATAAATATTATCTTGAATCAATCCACGACCCAGTGTATACGTATCTCAGTATTGATCACAACTCAAACTATATATATTTTGGAATCAACCTCAACCCTGTATAGCTAACTCCAACATTCACATATAGAGTGTCTATGGTTGTTCCGAAATATATATAGATGTGTCGACATGATAGGTCGAAACATTGTATACGTGTCTATGGTATCTCAAGATTACATAATATACAATACAAGTTGATTAAGTTATGGTTGGAATAGATTTGTTACCAATTTTCACGTAGCTAAAATGAGAAAAATTATCCAATCTTGTTTTACCCATAACTTCTTCATTTTAAATCCGTTTTGAGTGAATCAAATTGCTATGGTTTCATATTGAACTCTATTTTATGAATCTAAACAGAAAAAGTATAGGTTTATAGTCGGAAAAATAAGTTACAAGTCGTTTTTGTAAAGGTAGTCATTTCAGTCGAAAGAACGACGTCTAGATGACCATTTTAGAAAACATACTTCCACTTTGAGTTTAACCATAATTTTTGGATATAGTTTCATGTTCATAATAAAAATCATTTTCTCAGAATAACAACTTTTAAATCAAAGTTTATCATAGTTTTTAATTAACTAACCCAAAACAGCCCGCGGTGTTACTACGACGGCGTAAATCCGATTTTACGGTGTTTTTCGTGTTTCCAGGTTTTAAATCATTAAGTTAGCATATCATATAGATATAAAACATGTGTTTAGTTGATTTTAAAATTCAAGTTAGAAGGATTAACTTTTGTTTGCGAACAAGTTTAGAATTAACTAAACTATGTTCTAGTGATTACAAGTTTAAACCTTCGAATAAGATAGCTTTATATGTATGAATCGAATGATGTTATGAACATCGTTACTACCTTAAGTTCCTTGGATAAACCTACTGGAAAAGAGAAAAATGGATCTAGCTTCAATGGATCCTTGGATGGCTCGAAGTTCTTGAAGCAGAATCATGACACGAAAACAAGTTCAAGTAAGATCATCACTTGAAATAAGATTGTTATAGTTATAGAAATTGAACCAAAGTTTGAATATGATTATTACCTTGTATTAGAATGATAACCTACTGTAAGAAACAAAGATTTCTTGAGGTTGGATGATCACCTTACAAGATTGGAAGTGAGCTAGCAAACTTGAAAGTATTCTTGATTTTATGAAACTAGAACTTTTGGAATTTATGAAGAACACTTAGAACTTGAAGATAGAACTTGAGAGAGATCAATTAGATGAAGAAAATTGAATAATGAAAGTGTTTGTAGGTGTTTTTGGTCGTTGGTGTATGGATTAGATATAAAGGATATGTAATTTTGTTTTCATGTAAATAAGTCATGAATGATTACTCATATTTTTGTAATTTTATGAGATATTTCATGCTAGTTGCCAAATGATGGTTCCCACATGTGTTAGGTGACTCACATGGGCTGCTAAGAGCTGATCATTGGAGTGTATATACCAATAGTACATACATCTAAAAGCTGTGTATTGTACGAGTACGAATACGGGTGCATACGAGTAGAATTGTTGATGAAACTGAACGAGGATGTAATTGTAAGCATTTTTGTTAAGTAGAAGTATTTTGATAAGTGTATTGAAGTCTTTCAAAAGTGTATAAATACATATTAAAACACTACATGTATATACATTTTAACTGAGTCGTTAAGTCATCGTTAGTCGTTACATGTAAGTGTTGTTTTGAAACCTTTAGGTTAACGATCTTGTTAAATGTTGTTAACCCAATGTTTATAATATCAAATGAGATTTTAAATTATTATATTATCATGATATTATCATGTATGAATATCTCTTAATATGATATATATACATTAAATGTCTTTACAACGATAATCGTTACCTATATGTCTCGTTTAAAAATCATTAAGTTAGTAGTCTTGTTTTTACATATGTAGTTCATTGTTAATATACTTAATGATATGTTTACTTATCATAGTATCATGTTAACTATATATATATCCATATATATGTCATCATATAGTTTTTACAAGTTTTAACGTTCGTGAATCACCGGTCAACTTGGGTGGTCAATTGTCTATATGAAACATATTTCAATTAATCAAGTCTTAACAAGTTTGATTGCTTAACATGTTGGAAACATTTAATCATGTAAATATCAATCTCAATTAATATATATAAACATGGAAAAGTTCGGGTCACTACAACATTATTAGAAATTGCCCGAACCAGGAGAACACGAATGGACAAGGCCGCGGAAGAGTTTTCAATATTAATGCGGCAGAGGCACAGGAAGACCCGGAGCTTGTTACGGGTACGTTTCTTATTGACAATAAATCTGCTTACGTTTTATTTGATTCGGGTGCGGATAGAAGCTATATGAGTAGAGATTTTTGTGCTAAATTAAGTTGCCCATTGACGCCTTTGGATAGTAAATTTTTACTCGAATTAGCAAATGGTAAATTAATTTCAGCAGATAATATATGTCGGAATCGAGAAATTAAACTGGTTAGCGAAACATTTAAGATTGATTTGATACCAGTAGAGTTAGGGAGTTTTGATGTGATAATCGGTATGGACTGGTTGAAAGAAGTGAAAGCAGAGATCGTTTGTTACAAAAATGCAATTCGCATTATACGAGAAAAAGGAAAACCCTTAATGGTGTACGGAGAAAAGGGCAACACAAAGCTACATCTTATTAGTAATTTAAAGGCACAAAAACTAATAAGAAAAGGTTGCTATGCTGTTCTAGCACACGTCGAGAAAGTACAAACTGAAGAAAAGAGCGTCAATGATGTTCCCATTGCAAAAGAATTTCCCGATGTATTTCCGAAAGAATTACCGGGATTACCCCCACATCGATCCGTTGAATTTCAAATAGATCTTGTACCAGGAGCTGCACCAATAGCTCGTGCTCCTTACAGACTCGCACCCAGCGAGATGAAAGAACTGCAAAGCCAATTACAAGAACTTTTAGAGCGTGGTTTCATTCGACCAAGCACATCACCGTGGGGAGCTCCTGTTTTGTTTGTCAAGAAGAAAGATGGTACATTCAGGTTGTGTATCGACTACCGAGAGTTGAACAAACTTACCATCAAGAACCGCTACCCACTACCGAGAATCGACGACTTATTTGATCAACTACAAGGCTCGTCTGTTTATTCAAAGATTGACTTACGTTCCGGGTATCATCAAATGCGGGTGAAAGAAGATGATATTCCAAAGACTGCTTTCAGAACACGTTACGGTCATTACGAGTTTATGGTCATGCCGTTTGGTTTAACTAATGCACCAGCTGTGTTCATGGACCTTATGAACCGAGTGTGTGGACCATACCTTGACAAGTTTGTCATTGTTTTCATTGATGACATACTTATTTACTCAAAGAATGACCAAGAACACGGTGAACATTTGAGAAAGGTGTTAGAAGTATTGAGGAAGGAAGAATTGTACGCTAAGTTTTCAAAGTGTGCATTTTGGTTGGAAGAAGTTCAATTCCTCGGTCACATAGTGAACAAAGAAGGTATTAAGGTGGATCCGGCAAAGATAGAAACTGTTGAAAAGTGGGAAACCCCAAAAACTCCGAAACACATACGCCAGTTTTTAGGACTAGCTGGTTACTACAGAAGGTTCATCCAAGACTTTTCCAGAATAGCAAAACCCTTGACTGCATTAACGCATAAAGGGAAGTGAAAGGACCCGTCCTTATCCATCTGGACGAAGTCATCAACATTTGGTTCCATTGCGATGATCGACTCCAAGTAATGTCCTTAGTATGAGCTAATGCACAGCGGAAGACTTAATTCATACCTGAGAATAACATGCTTTAAAATGTCAACATAAAGTTGGTGAGATATATAGATTTGATGCTAGCAGCGTTATAACAATGGACCACAAGATTTCATATGTAAACATTTAATAAAAATATTCTAAGTGGTTGAGCACTTGGTAACCATACTTAACATTTAATCACGTCGCATATTCCCTTTATTATGAAATCTTACTACACTGTACCAAGTGTAGTCACAAAACGAAGTACTGTGCAACCGTTGAATACTGGTCGTCCAGTCCGGTTGGGGTTGTCAGGCCCGATAGATCTATCAACAGGATTCGCGTTTACAATACCGCTGTAAATAATAGTTACCAAGCTACAGGGGAGTATGCCAGTGGTACAACTCAACGTAGAATATATTTTTCAGTTACTTGTGTCCATAACGTAAAACATTTATAAAAACAGCGCATGTATTCTCAGCCCAAAAATATTTAGAGTTTAAAAGGGAACTATATACTCACCTAATGTATTTTGTAGTAAAAATACATATAACATCATTGAACACGTATAAGGTTGGCCTCGGATTCACGAACCTATAACAATTATATGTATATATATTAACTCACATAATTGTAATCGGATAAATTTATATTGTTAGTGATATACTTGTTATTTTAATAACTTATATGTTATATGTTTTGTACTTGTTGTTAATTGGTAAAATAATACTAATACCTAGTAATTAAAAAGTTGTAATCTCTTTATAATGTTAATAATAATGATAAAAAAAATGAAAATTTTATTATGTTATTTCTAATAAATAAAAAAATATATAGTTTTAGTAAAAATGATAACTTTAATAAAAATGGTAGTTTTTAGAATTGTTGCAGTAATGATACTTTAAATAAATTTGATAGTAAAATAATATTACTAACAGTACTAATAATATTAATAATAATAATACTTATTAATCATAATAATTATAATTATAGTGTTAATAATAATACTTATATTACTAATAATTATGATACTAGTAATAATAATAATAATAATAATAATAATAATAATAATAATAATTATTTTGATAACAGAAACTACCTTTAAAAAAAAGTTTTCTAAAAAGAAATGCCTCAGACAGGGATTGAACCTAAGACTTCTCGCTAACCCACTACACCCCTTATCCATCCATCTGCTGTTACTCTTAGGATTTATATCAGTTTCAAAAAAATATATACACCGTATCTCCTGTCTGGCCCATCAGACGTTTACAGCTTTTGGCCCAACATCATAAATAAGAACACGACCCAAATATCTAAATAAGTAAGTCCGTTATCAGATTTTTAATGAGCCCAATTAAATCACACACAAGCATATCGATTTATCCAGCTTGTTAATTAGGTCGACCGAAAGAATATGAGTGGGGTCTTCTGATAATAGAAACAACGTCTTTTTTCCTCTTTACAGCTCATCACTATATTCATCATCATCATCTATAATTATCATCTTGCTTTTTGTTTAATTATTGTTACGGTTTTTAACAACTTCGATGGCGTGTTTTTAACAGAAAAATCAGTGAGTAGCAGCTGTATCCAAGTCTGTTGTTCACGCAGAGATAATTGGGACTGCTATAGCAGTCGACTTGCAGCAGAAAACCGAAACAGAAAATAGCAAGGTGGTGATGTTGTGAAAGTAATGAAGGTTTTTGTGAATGGTAGTTTACAAGCGTGGTGGTGGATTTCAAATATGGAGAGTTCGATTGAAAAGAAAGGAATAGAAAAGGGTTCGAGTATAAACATAAAAAGATTAGCTTAACAGTGATTGTGGGTTCGTGGAGATGGTGTCTGTGGTGATTGTTTTTGTCCGTTTAGTGAGAGAAAATGGAGACAGGTGAAACATTAACCATTAGTGACTCCGGTTAATGATTCTAATTGTTGTGGTGTTTGGACTGAATACTTCTACAGAAGACAAAGGGTTTTCGTGGTGTTCTGAGATGGTGATTCATAGAGTTTGTGGTGGTTTTGATTGAAGGGATAGAATCAGATATAATTAGCTGATGTACTAGGAGTAGCGAGTAGCAACGTGATGGTTGTTTAACGTGGGTTTGAGTGGTGTCTTCCGGTCAATAGTAGTAACGGTTGTTTTGGGTTCGTGAAGGTGGTTCTACTAAAAAAAGAAAGAGGAAAAGAGAGAGAGATGGAGGAGATGCGGTGTTTGTGGGTGGTACTTCGGTGATGATGTGGTGGAGTGGTGGCCGATGGTATTGATTTGTGGTGTGGCAGTGGACAGTTGTAATGGTGGTTTTTATCTACTCTTGTACATGTGTGTATGTATATATAAGATATAAATGATGAGGGAAAAGTGATAAAATGGGTGGTGTTTTTGATAGCATGCCATCCATATATATATACACATATACTTAGTGTTGCAATCAATTTAATCAATAATATAGATATTATAATATCAAAATGAAATCATGTAAATTGAATAATGGAAATGAATTTCAAACAAAAACGGTATATAGATTAGAATCTCGTGACTTATATCTAAATTGTACAGAAAGTAGATAATAGAAAAGAAAAAAAAATAATATCAATTACCAACTCCAGTTGGATTGTTATTGTGATTAGATATTGATTTGTACGATTCTATAGACAAGGAAATAAATTAACTACAACATGAAATTACATGGAACTGTATTGGGATTCTTTTTCTTAATTTTGTTTCCTATATTAAAATGATCATTAATAATAATAATTTTTATTAATAATAAATGATTATAATAATAAAACAAATAATAATACTAAAATATTATAAATATAATAACATAATAATACTTAATGTTAAATATCATAATAATAATAATATTTAGAATAATTATACTAATAGTTATAATAAAGTTTCAAATATATATATATTTATATATCTATATTATGTAGTATTGATAATATAGATGATAATATTAATATTAATATTAGTAACAATAATAAGAGTAATACTATCAAAATTGATATAATAAGTTGTGCTTATCCAATCTCATATATACATATATTTATTAAATTAATAATACTGGCATCAATATTGATAATAACCATATTTTAACTTGTGATTAAGTTTAATATAAAATTTTACATATATTTTCACACAATTGTTCGTGAATCGTCGGGCTTGGTCAAAGGGTAACTGATTATCCGAATATAGATTTTAGACTTTCTAGACTCAACATTAGAGTTTTTGCTTATCGTGTCGGAAACATATAGGGATTAGGGTTTAAATTTGGTCGGAAATTTCCGGGTCGTTACAGTACCCACCCGTTAAAGAAATTTCGTCCCCGAAATTTGATTGAGGTTGTCATGGTTAACAATAAGAATGTTTTTATGACGTATATGAGGTGATAATGGAGTTTTATCATTATCGAAAGATATAGACAAAACGATTCGATTATATGAAACGCACGAGGGAAGCTATCATAAAAGAGCGAGATGAGTAAATGTAGAATCGTTTTAACCGATGACGTGGTTAGGATTGATTTCCGGAATTTAAGGGATTTAAAGAAAATCTTACGTAATAAGATTTGGTTCTTCGGCGATTTAGAAAATCAAAATCTTCTTTAATTAATGCAATAATCTGTTCCTGATTTCTCTGTCGGATATATTGCTATAAATCCACCCCCTTCGTTTTCCTTATTCTCCACACCTTTTATTCTTTCTTCCTCTACTCATTCTTAATATGTTCCATCCAATCCTGATTCTTATTATACTTCTAACCTTCATATCTTTCATTCTTCTTTTTCATTTGCCGCCAGAAGAATCTATTTACTTTTATGATTTTCTTGGAATTATAATGTTTCTTATTCTCCCGTGTCTTTACGTCGCAATACGTATTGATATACACGGTTTGTAGTTTCTGGGTGATTATTGGGTTTTATATCTTCCCTTATACTTCGATGTCCTTGCTTTTGTTTTCTATAATCATTATCATCCACAGTTAATACTCTCTTCCATTTACTGCGATTTATACTCCAATTTCTATTTCGGAGCTTCATTCTTTTTCTTTTCCTCCTTTTCAACTAAGCATCTTTTGTAATGGTCCGGAATTCGTAGGTATGAAATTCGAAATGAATATAGTTAATGTCCTAAGAGAGAATTGGTAATGGCACGATTTTTGATTTGTCAAATTACCAGAATATCCTGGAAAAGACCGAATCATCAAGAGAATATTTTCTTGATATGTTTAGAGATTGGATAGATTGTAAGAGCCGTGTAACATGGCACATGATGATGGTACTGTGAATCATCACATTCCATTAGAAACGCAACATGACTTACTGTAATATAATGAAGTTGATCAAGTTTCATTATATTATACTAATTCACGCATCAGTTCCCAACACTGCTTCAAAACATTCATATTTTAAACTTGAAGATTTCAGAATTTAGAAACTACCACTGTTTCTTTTATGTTGTAACGTAGATATTACGGGAAGATAGATGATTGCAGATAGGAATAGTTGTGAAAATATCTTTAGAAATATGGAGAATATGTATAGCGGAAAATATGAAGATATCTTATAATATCTAAGATAAGATGATGATGAATAATATCATCTGAAAAAGTTTAGAATAAGGAGTAGGGTTCATACTGACGGTTTCAACAGACACTGAATCATTTGCATTATTTGAAGGCAGGTTCATTCCTTGTATTTGTTCTTTGTTTCCTTCACGGTTAGCTCAATCCATTTTTTTTTTCAACACTAAATTTTCTATCGAGCGTTCCTAACATTCCCTTCTTTATCATCAAACTTTTGGCCATTTAGGCCATCTAAAATTTTACTGTTTCCTCTGCATATAATGCAGCCATATCTGAATCGTCGATTATCAATCCGAGGTGTTTTTGGGCGAATTGTGTTTTTAGATGATTAAATGCTGATGATAAAATGGCGGAGTATGAAAGGTTCCCCGGTAACGATGAGGAAAACCAATCGTATATATCAAAGTTATAATAAGACTTTTTCGAATGAAAGGTCGAAGTTGTTCTGCTGAAGCTGTGACAAAATTGGCTACTTTGAAAAGGAATCGTAAGGTTGTTTTTGCTAATAAATGCTAAAGAATTCGTCGCGGTACGTGTTAAACTATGACTTTGGGTTCAAGAGTTTTTCATGTGTATAGGTCTTTTCTTCTGTAGATGAAGTGTGGTCGGTTCAATTTCTCGATTGAGGTATTTTCAAGAATCCTGATAGGTTTGTACGCGGATTGTAAACGTCGAGATACAAATGAGGTTTAGGATGAAATCAAGTGGCAAACTTGAAGAATTGTTTAGTTTCATATGTTATAATCAATATTTTAATTCATTTTAATTGTCCAAAGTTAGCAGTCCAATAGTCCAGTTGTCCACTAGTCCAATATATTCATATATATATATAATATTCGAATTAATTATTACGTATCGTGACCCGTGTACCGGTCTCAGTATTGATCACAACTCAAACCATATATATATTTTGAAATCAACCTCAACCCTGTATAGCCAACTCCAACATTTACATATAGAGTGTCTATGGTTGTTCCGAAATATATATATAGATGGGTCGATATGATAGGTCGAAACCTTGTATACGTGTCCCGTTATTTAAAGTGCGTAAAATAAATAACAGAACTTAAATGACAATAAATTAAATTGCGATAAAATGTAATACGGAATTAACAGTTAGCTGGGAACAGTTAACTAGGAACAGTTAGCGTGGATTCCTAACAGAATTTCTCATAATTAATTTGTTTGTTTCTAACACTTTTTATTTTGTCCAATGTTTTCTTCATTATGCCACTTGTTGGATTCTGATAGGTCAAAATCCAAATATGAAATTTGAATAGAAATGGTTATTCTGTGGTGAACAGATACGTATATCGGTAGTTGTAAGTAAGATAGTAAATGATCGTTGAATCAGATTCGAAGAATGTACAGTGTAACTTATTAATGTGAATTCTAAATATCCCTCGGGTACTACCCACCCGTTAAAATATTTTCATCATTAACAGTTTGTACAAAAGAATTTTTAATTACAATCTTTATGAAAATATACTTGTATATATATTTTCTTCAGATGTAATCATGGATCTAATGAGTCAATAAGATATTAATTTTTTTTTTTTTTGATTTATCGTTAATACTTGATTACATGATCTCTAAAACATTAAAGATTACTTAATTACCATGTCGAACGAAGTTATAAATGAGATAGAACGATAAGTAAAGCGAAGATAATCGATATAGAATGATATGTATAACGAAGATCATACTCGAAGTACAGATAGTGATATTGAGGTGAGTGATGTTGATATCCGAGGTACAAATTGTGATGTTGAGGTTTACGACGCGGTTGTGGTTGAGGGTGATATGGGTACTGTCGGTGTTGATGATGGTGGTACGGATTATGCTGCTGGTGCTGCTGCTGGTGTTTGTAACCTTCGCACCGTATTCTCCAAAGCCGTCACGCGAGCGCGAAGTTCGTTAACTTCTGCTAGTACACCGGGATGATTGGTGGTTGGAGTGAGCGAATGAACAAGATCTGAAATATGGGATAGTATATAATCGTGACGAGATACTCTAGAAATGAGAGTGAAAATGGTTTCTCGAACAGGTTCGCCGGTAAGTGCTTCAGGTTCATCGCCAAGAGGGCAATTTGGTGGATGGAAGGGATCACCCTCTTCATGTCTCCAGTGACTTAGTATATTACGAACCCACCCCCAATTCATCCAGAATAGATGATGGGAGATTGGTTGATCCATTCCGGTGATGCTGCCTTCGGAGCTTGAATGAAAATCCATATCGGCATAGCTGTCATAATCTGAGGAATTTGAACTAGATGCGGAATCCATCTTGTATAATCGGAAAAATGAATTTTTGGTATGAAATAGATTATAGAAGTTAGATTTGGTACTCTTCTATACATACTTTACATATGTATATATAATACCAAAATCCCGTAAATTACGGAGAATCTTTGAAAAGATGTCAACTAAAGTCCAAAGTAACAGATATGCTAAAATATGAATTTTGTCTATACACTATCGATGCACTAAATGCAGTAAGACGTTTCTAGACTTAAGAATGATAAGCAGAAAATTTCCTAAGGATGATAAGCAGATGGTTTCCAACTAGATATGATAAGCAAAACTTTTGACATATAGACACGGTCAAAGTCCAGACTCATTAATGTATTCTAACAACTACTAGTCAGACACACTAATGCAAGACCTGGTTCGCTATGACCACCGCTCTGATACCAACTGAAAGGACCCGTCCTTATCCATCTGGACGAAGTCATCAACATTTGGTTCCATTGCGATGATCGACTCCAAGTAATGTCCTTAGTATGAGCTAATGCACAGCGGAAGACTTAATTCATACCTGAGAATAACATGCTTTAAAATGTCAACATAAAGTTGGTGAGATATATAGGTTTGATGCTAGCAGCGTTATAACAATGGACCACAAGATTTCATATGTAAACATTTAATAAAAATATTCTAAGTGGTTGAGCACTTGGTAACCATACTTAACATTTAATCACGTCGCATATTCCCTTTATTATGAAATCTTACTACACTGTACCAAGTGTAGTCACAAAACGAAGTACTGTGCAACCGTTGAATACTGGTCGTCCAGTCCGGTTGGGGTTGTCAGGCCCGATAGATCTATCAACAGGATTCGCGTTTACAATACCGCTGTAAATAATAGTTACCAAGCTACAGGGGAGTATGCCAGTGGTACAACTCAACGTAGAATATATTTTTCAGTTACTTGTGTCCATAACGTAAAACATTTATAAAAACAGCGCATGTATTCTCAGCCCAAAAATATTTAGAGTTTAAAAGGGAACTATATACTCACCTAATGTATTTTGTAGTAAAAATACATATAACATCATTGAACACGTATAAGGTTGGCCTCAGATTCACGAACCTATAACAATTATATGTATATATATTAACTCACATAATTGTAATCGGATAAATTTATATTGTTAGTGATATACTTGTTATTTTAATAACTTATATGTTATATGTTTTGTACTTGTTGTTAATTGGTAAAATAATACTAATACCTAGTAATTAAAAAGTTGTAATCTCTTTATAATGTTAATAATAATGATAAAAAAAATGAAAATTTTATTATGTTATTTCTAATAAATAAAAAAATATATAGTTTTAGTAAAAATGATAACTTTAATAAAAATGGTAGTTTTTAGAATTGTTGCAGTAATGATACTTTAAATAAATTTGATAGTAAAATAATATTACTAACAGTACTAATAATATTAATAATAATAATACTTATTAATCATAATAATTATAATTATAGAGTTAATAATAATACTTATATTACTAATAATTATGATACTAGTAATAATAATAATAATAATAATAATAATAATAATAATAATAATAATTATTTTGATAACAGAAACTACCTTTAAAAAAAAGTTTTCTAAAAAGAAATGCCTCAGACAGGGATTGAACCTAAGACTTCTCGCTAACCCACTACACCCCTTATCCATCCATCTGCTGTTACTCTTAGGATTTATATCAGTTTCAAAAAAATATATACACCGTATCTCCTGTCTGGCCCATCAGACGTTTACAGCTTTTGGCCCAACATCATAAATAAGAACACGACCCAAATATCTAAATAAGTAAGTCCGTTATCAGATTTTTAATGAGCCCAATTAAATCACACACAAGCATATCGATTTATCCAGCTTGTTAATTAGGTCGACCGAAAGAATATGAGTGGGGTCTTCTGATAATAGAAACAACGTCTTTTTTCCTCTTTACAGCTCATCACTATATTCATCATCATCATCTATAATTATCATATTGCTTTTCGTTTAATTATTGTTACGGTTTTTAACAACTTCGATGGCGTGTTTTTAACAGAAAAATCAGTGAGTAGCAGCTGTATCCAAGTCTGTTGTTCACGCAGAGATAATTGGGACTGCTATAGCAGTCGACTTGCAGCAGAAAACCGAAACAGAAAATAGCAAGGTGGTGATGTTGTGAAAGTAATGAAGGTTTTTGTGAATGGTAGTTTACAAGCGTGGTGGTGGATTTCAAATATGGAGAGTTCGATTGAAAAGAAAGGAATAGAAAAGGGTTCGAGTATAAACATAAAAAGATTAGCGTAACAGTGATTGTGGGTTCGTGGAGATGGTGTCTGTGGTGATTGTTTTTGTCCGTTTAGTGAGAGAAAATGGAGACAGGTGAAACATTAACCATTAGTGACTCCGGTTAATGATTCTAATTGTTGTGGTGTTTGGACTGAATACTTCTACAGAAGACAAAGGGTTTTCGTGGTGTTCTGAGATGGTGATTCATAGAGTTTGTGGTGGTTTTGATTGAAGGGATAGAATCAGATATAATTAGCTGATGTACTAGGAGTAGCGAGTAGCAACGTGATGGTTGTTTAACGTGGGTTTGAGTGGTGTCTTCCGGTCAATAGTAGTAACGGTTGTTTTGGGTTCGTGAAGGTGGTTCTACTAAAAAAAGAAAGAGGAAAAGAGAGAGAGATGGAGGAGATGCGGTGTTTGTGGGTGGTACTTCGGTGATGATGTGGTGGAGTGGTGGCCGGTGGTATTGATTTGTGGTGTGGCAGTGGACAGTTGTAATGGTGGTTTTTATCTACTCTTGTACATGTGTGTATGTATATATAAGATATAAATGATGAGGGAAAAGTGATAAAATGGGTGGTGTTTTTGATAGCATGCCATCCATATATATATACACATATACTTAGTGTTGCAATCAATTTAATCAATAATATAGATATTATAATATCAAAATGAAATCATGTAAATTGAATAATGGAAATGAATTTCAAACAAAAACGGTATATAGATTAGAATCTCGTGACTTATATCTAAATTGTACAGAAAGTAGATAATAGAAAAAAAAAATAATATCAATTACCAACTCCAGTTGGATTGTTATTGTGATTAGATATTGATTTGTACGATTCTATAGACAAGGAAATAAATTAACTACAACATGAAATTACATGGAACTGTATTGGGATTCTTTTTCTTAATTTTGTTTCCTATATTAAAATGATCATTAATAATAATAATTTTTATTAATAATAAATGATTATAATAATAAAACAAATAATAATACTAAAATATTATAAATATAATAACATAATAATACTTAATGTTAAATATCATAATAATAATAATATTTAGAATAATTATACTAATAGTTATAATAAAGTTTCAAATATATATATATTTATATATCTATATTATGTAGTATTGATAATATAGATGATAATATTAATATTAATATTAGTAACAATAATAAGAGTAATACTATCAAAATTGATATAATAAGTTGTGCTTATCCAATCTCATATATACATATATTTATTAAATTAATAATACTGGCATCAATATTGATAATAACCATATTTTAACTTGTGATTAAGTTTAATATAAAATTTTACATATATTTTCACACAATTGTTCGTGAATCGTCGGGCTTGGTCAAAGGGTAACTGATTATCCGAATATAGATTTTAGACTTTCTAGACTCAACATTAGAGTTTTTTCTTATCGTGTCGGAAACATATAGGGATTAGGGTTTAAATTTGGTCGGAAATTTCCGGGTCGTTACAGGAAGAAATTTGAATGGAATGATGAACAAGAGAAAGCGTTTCAGTTATTGAAGAAAAAGCTAACTACGGCACCTATATTGTCATTGCCTGAAGGGAATAATGATTTTGTGATTTATTGTGACGCATCAAAGCAAGGTCTCGGTTGTGTATTAATGCAACGAACGAAGGTGATTGCTTATGCGTCTAGACAATTGAAGATTCACGAACAAAATTATACGACGCATGATTTGGAATTAGGCGCGGTTGTTTTTGCATTAAAGACTTGGAGGCACTACTTATATGGGGTCAAAAGTATTATATATACCGACCACAAAAGTCTTCAACACATATTTAATCAGAAACAACTGAATATGAGGCAGCGTAGGTGGATTGAATTATTGAATGATTACGACTTTAAGATTCGTTACCACCCGGGGAAGGCAAATGTGGTAGCCGATGCCTTGAGCAGGAAGGACAGAGAACCCATTCGAGTAAAATCTATGAATATAATGATTCATAATAACATTACTACTCAAATAAAGGAGGCACAACAAGGAGTTTTAAAAGAGGGAAATTTAAAGGATGAAATACCCAAAGGATCGGAGAAGCATCTTAATATTCGGGAAGACGGAACCCGGTATAGAGCTGAAAGGATTTGGGTACCAAAATTTGGAGATATTAGAGAAATGGTACTTAGAGAAGCTCATAAAACCAGATACTCAATACATCCTGGAACGGGGAAGATGTACAAGGATCTCAAGAAACATTTTTGGTGGCCGGGTATGAAAGCCGATGTTGCTAAATACGTAGGAGAATGTTTGAAGTGTTCTAAGGTCAAAGCTGAGCATCAGAAACAATCAGGTCTACTTCAACAACCCGAAATCCTGGAATGGAAATGGGAAAACATTACCATGGATTTCATCACTAAATTGCCAAGGACTGCAAGTGGTTTTGATACTATTTGGGTAATAGTTGATCGTCTCACCAAATCCGCACACTTCCTACCAATAAGAGAAGATGACAAGATGGAGAAGTTAGCACGACTGTATTTGAAGGAAGTCATCTCCAGACATGGAATACCAATCTCTATTATCTCTGATAGGGATGGCAGATTTATTTCAAGATTCTGGCAGACATTACAGCAAGCATTAGGAACTCGTCTAGACATGAGTACTGCCTATCATTCACAAACTGATGGGTAGAGCGAAAGGACGATACAAACGCTTGAAGACATGCTACGAGCATGTGTTATTGATTTCGGAAACAGTTGGGATCGACATCTACCGTTAGCCGAATTTTCCTACAACAACAGCTACCATTCAAGCATTGAGATGGCGCCGTTTGAAGCACTTTATGGTAGAAAGTGCAGGTATCCGATTTGTTGGAGTGAAGTGAGGGATAGACAGATTACGGGTCCGGAGATTATACAAGAAACTACCGAGAAGATCATCCAAATTCAACAACGGTTGAAAACCGCCCAAAGTCGACAAAAGAGTTACGCTGACATTAAAAGAAAAGATATAGAATTTGAAATTGGAGAGATGGTCATGCTTAAAGTTGCACCTTGGAAAGGCATTGTTCGATTTGGTAAACGAGGGAAATTAAATCCAAGGTATATTGGACCATTCAAGATTATTGATCGTGTCGGACCAGTAGCTTACCGACTTGAGTTACCTCAACAACTCGCGGCTGTACATAACACTTTCCACGTCTCGAATTTGAAGAAATGTTTTGCTAAAGAAGATCTCACTATTCCATTAGATGAAATCCAAATCAACGAAAAACTTCAATTCATCAAAGAACCCGTCGAAATAATGGATCGTGAGGTTAAAAGACTTAAGCAAAACAAGATACCAATTGTTAAGGTTCGATGGAATGCTCGTAGAGGACCCGAGTTCACCTGGGAGCGTGAAGATCAGATGAAGAAGAAATACCCGCATCTATTTCCAGAAGATTCGTCAACACCTTCAACAGCTTAAAATTTTGGGACGAAATTTATTTAACGGGTAGGTACTGTAGTGACCCGAACTTTTCCATGTTTATATATATTAATTGAGATTGATATTTACATGATTAAATGTTTCCAACATGTTAAGCAATCAAACTTGTTAAGACTTGATTAATTGAAATATGTTTCATATAGACAATTGACCACCCAAGTTGACCGATGATTCACGAACGTTAAAACTTGTAAAAACTATATGATGACATATATATGGATATATATATATAGTTAACATGATACTATGATAAGTAAACATATCATTAAGTATATTAACAATGAACTACATATGTAAAAACAAGACTACTAACTTAATGATTTTTAAACGAGACATATATGTAACGATTATCGTTGTAAAGACATTTAATGTATATATATCATATTAAGAGATATTCATACATGATAATATCATGATAATATAATAATTTAAAATCTCATTTGATATTATAAACATTGGGTTAACAACATTTAACAAGATCGTTAACCTAAAGGTTTCAAAACAACACTTACATGTAACGACTAACGATGACTTAACGACTCAGTTAAAATGTATATACATGTAGTGTTTTAATATGTATTTATACACTTTTGAAAGACTTCAATACACTTATCAAAATACTTCTACTTAACAAAAATGCTTACAATTACATCCTCGTTCAGTTTCATCAACAATTCTACTCGTATGCACCCGTATTCGTACTCGTACAATACACAGCTTTTAGATGTATGTACTATTGGTATATACACTCCAATGATCAGCTCTTAGCAGCCCATGTTAGTCACCTAACACATGTGGGAACCATCATTTGGCAACTAGCATGAAATATCTCATAAAATTACAAATATATGAGTAATCATTCATGACTTATTTACATGAAAACAAAATTACATATCCTTTATATCTAATCCATACACCAACGACCAAAAACACCTACAAACACTTTCATTCTTCAATTTTCTTCATCTAATTGATCTCTCTCAAGTTCTATCTTCAAGTTCTAAGTGTTCTTCATATATTCTACAAGTTCTAGTTACATAAAATCAAGAATACTTTCAAGTTTGCTAGCTCACTTCCAATCTTGTAAGGTGATCATCCAACCTCAAGAAATCTTTGTTTCTTACAGTAGGTTATCATTCTAATACAAGGTAATAATCATATTCAAACTTTGGTTCAATTTCTATAACTATAACAATCTTATTTCAAGTGATGATCTTACTTGAACTTGTTTTCGTGTCATGATTCTGCTTCAAGAACTTCGAGCCATCCAAGGATCCGTTGAAGCTAGATCCATTTTTCTCTTTTCCAGTAGGTTTATCCAAGGAACTTAAGGTAGTAATGATGTTCATAACATCATTCGATTCATACATATAAAGCTATCTTATTCGAAGGTTTAAACTTGTAATCACTAGAACATAGTTTAGTTAATTCTAAACTTGTTCGCAAACAAAAGTTAATCCTTCTAACTTGACTTTTAAAATCAACTAAACACATGTTCTATATCTATATGATATGCTAACTTAATGATTTAAAACCTGGAAACACGAAAAACACCGTAAAACCGGATTTACGCCGTCGTAGTAACACCGCGGGCTGTTTTGGGTTAGTTAATTAAAAACTATGATAAACTTTGATTTAAAAGTTGTTATTCTGAGAAAATAATTTTTATTATGAACATGAAACTATATCCAAAAATTATGGTTAAACTCAAAGTGGAAGTATGTTTTCTAAAATGGTCATCTAGACGTCGTTCTTTCGACTGAAATGACTACCTTTACAAAAACGACTTGTAACTTATTTTTCAGACTATAAACCTATACTTTTTCTGTTTAGATTCATAAAATAGAGTTCAATATGAAACCATAGCAATTTGATTCACTTAAAATGGATTTAAAATGAAGAAGTTATGGGTAAAACAAGATTGGATAATTTTTCTCATTTTAGCTACGTGAAAATTGGTAACAAATCTATTCCAACCATAACTTAATCAACTTGTATTGTATATTATGTAATCTTGAGATACCATAGACACGTATACAATGTTTCGACCTATCATGTCGACACATCTATATATATTTCGGAACAACCATAGACACTCTATATGAGAATGTTGGAGTTAGCTATACAGGGTTGAGGTTGATTCCAAAATATATATAGTTTGAGTTGTGATCAATACTGAGATACGTATACACTGGGTCGTGGATTGATTCAAGATAATATTTATCGATTTATTTTTGTACATCTAACTGTGGACAACTAGTTGTAGGTTACTAACGAGGACAGCTGACTTAATAAACTTAAAACATCAAAATATATTAAAAGTGTTGTAAATATATTTTGAACATACTTTGATATATATGTATATATTGTTATAGGTTCGTGAATCAACCAGTGGCCAAGTCTTACTTCCCGACGAAGTAAAAATATGTGAAAGTGAGTTATAGTCCCACTTTTAAAATCTAATATTTTTGGGATGAGAATACATGCAGGTTTTATAAATGATTTACAAAATAGACACAAGTACGTGAAACTACATTCTATGGTTGAATTATTGAAAATCGAATATGCCCCTTTTTATTAAGTCTGGTAATCTAAGAATTAGGGAACAGACACCTTAATTGACGCGAATCCTAAAGATAGATCTATTGGGCCTAACAAACCCCATCCAAAGTACCGGATGCTTTAGTACTTCGAAATTTATATCATATCCGAAGGGTGTCCCAGAATGATGGGGATATTCTTATATATGCATCTTGTTAATGTCGGTTACCAGGTGTTCACCATATGAATGACTTTTATCTCTATGTATGGGATGTGTATTGAAATATGAAATCTTGTGGTCTATTATTATGATTTGATATATATAGGTTAAACCTATAACTCACCAACATTTTTGTTGACGTTTTAAGCATGTTTATTCTCAGGTGATTATTAAGAGCTTCCGCTGTCGCATACTTAAATAAGGACGAGATTTGGAGTCCATATTTGTATGATATTGTGTAAAAACTGCATTCAAGAAACTTATTTTGTTGTAACATATTTGTATTGTAAACCATTATGTAATGGTCGTGTGTAAACAGGATATTTTAGATTATCATTATTTGATAATCTACGTAAAGCTTTTTAAACCTTTATTGATGAAATAAAGGTTATGGTTTGTTTTAAAATGAATGCAGTCTTTGAAAAACGTCTCATATAGAGGTCAAAACCTCGCAACGAAATCAATTAATATGGAACGTTTTTAATGAATAAGAACGGGACATTTCATTATCACTCTGATTTGCAATTGATCGATGATATTCACAGCTTTTTCGCTCTCTTGGAAAGAGATAATTTTGAAAGCACACTGGAGAGGCTAGTAATTTACGTAACAATTGATCACCACGCTGATTTAATTATCAAAGAGTTACAAGACGTAGTCACAGAGGAAGTACGACGCAACAATCCGTTTTCTCATCTTAAACCACACCGAGTCAACATTGCCACCTACGTTACTAAGCAGATAGCATCTATCTTCCAAGAATCTACGGATCCTAGTTTTACATTCAAAGCCGGATGTAGGAAGATATACTCAAAGACGGTGACATTAATGCTTGGGTCAGGGCTGCTCTTCACTTCTTTCCAGCTTCGCCTTTTGACTACTCTATGCAAAGCTACGGACTCCTATTGTGGAGACCACCAATCAGAAGATTTTGAAATACTGAAGATACAATTTCTGACATTATTTGAAGATCTCCGAAATGAGCATCCTATCAGAGAGATAATCACCACCAGCACTGCCTCAATGATTAACATTTATTGATCAATCAACAGAGCAGTGGATCATATTCTTATCGAACTTCAAGATTTGTCACAAGCTGAAACCGCACACTATCTTTCTTTCAGAAGATCTTCAAGAGAAGTACCGGACCTATTACCACTTTTGGTCTGACACTTTCTCAGGATTTATCCACCAAGACTCACATTCCCTCGAGAAGACCAAGATCACAACTACCAGAGGGGAATGACTACTTTCTGAGGATCACTATGGTCGAGCCAACGACCTTAAACAAAAGCGCTTCTCGGGAGGCATCCCGTGCAATAAAGTAAAGTAGAAGAATAAAGGATGACAAGTGAGACGATGAATAAAGGACAAAACTTCCAAGCCAGCAAGCTCTTCACAAGCAACCACGTCTGCTGGGGGTACCCTTTCTTTCCGCTATTAGCTCAAATTTTTATGCCGCATCCTAAACTTATCACTAAGTGTGGGATTCCAACCCAAATGAACACTAAATGAATAATCCCAAATCTTCAACTAAAACTCCTAAGTGTGGGATACACTAGGAACATTGAGGACAATGTTCGTTTAAGTGTGGGATGATGGTATAATCCTTTTATACTATATTTAAATAACCCATTATAAAGATTCCAAGTTTTTAAGCCAAATTTCAAATTTTTAACAAAAGAAAGCCTTTTTCGAAAAAGTATTTTTGAAAACCTAAAACGTTTGTAAATAAAAATAAGGCTTAAATAAGGTGGAATTCTTGTTAGGACAAACCGAATCTCTAAAAGAGCATTGCATGACTAGGCATTATCGACCTAAATTGATTATGGTGAGGCACCTTAAAAATGACCAGCATTCATCTTTAATGCTTCACTATTTTCCGTTGAGAATGCTGATGTCTGTGCTCGGAATCAGAACTTGCTTTATATCTGCATTTTCAAGTAACGAATTATGATTCGGTTATAATCAGAAGAGCTAGCCATTTGTCAAAAACAACCCTCTCACACTTTCACTTCTTCTACCTCATCCACATCATCTTTACTATCACTCGAAAATCCAGAAAATGAGATTCCTTTCGTAAACCCGATGTTACAAACTTCTCAAGTATCATGGTAAAGGTCTTGAAAAAGTTTACCGGCAAAAAGTTTCCCGAGATGAAATCTCCACACAAAAAAAAATTATATTTCTCAAAGTTATGAGAAAAGGAGCAGAACTTATAAAGAGAAACGCCGAAGAAGAACTTGACCACAAATGCCTATCGCTTCAAAAAGAAGTATAGTTCAAAAGTGCTTCTCAAAAATACCAGCACTCAAATCTATCTTAAATTTTCCAAAAAGTCTTTTAAGACTATGTAACCCTTTTTCACCCCTTAAAACAACTTCATCACCACTCCAAAATTTCATTCAATCATTGACAAATGACCTAGAAGCTATGGTTACTACCGATTTCACATTAGTAGCAAGGATTTGAGTCTTTATCAAGCCTATGACAATGAGTACAACATGACTGGCTATGAGCGAAATTCATTTCTTAGATCTATAAGGAACCCTAAACACTTGAGTGATTTGAGTGACCCGTGAAAGCTAGCCTAAGTCATGTAACCTCCTCGCATGCTTGCAGAGATAGTTTCAACCCTAACATAAATGACTCACCTTATCTTTCGCTCTTATAATAAAAAGCAAACCGCTTAGGCTATTAGAAAAGAAACTCCGAAAAGATTTCTTGAAGTAAAAACAAGAAGTTTGCTTGAGGACAAGCAAAGTCTAAGTGTGAGATATTTGATATCGGCTAAAAAGTCACGTTTTCACCCCGGTATTAAGGCCCAAAAACAAGAAAGATTCGAACTTTATCGGTAAAATACCCATTTCGTCAGATAGAATTGAAGAACAAGTAATTACGAAGACGATGCAAAAAGAATCAAGAGAATCGGAGCTAAAACGAAGATTCTAGAGTGAAAACGGTGAAAGACCTCAAGTTACGATCCAGGGAATCAGCAAGCCAAATGGCTTGCCAAACGGGTTGCCAAACGGGTTGCCAAATGGCCTACCAGTGTGAAAAATAGCCTGCCAAATGACCAGATCAAACGGCCTCAGCAAACGGGTTGCCTCAGCAAACGGGCTGGGCAAACGGCCTGCCAAACGGGTTGCCAAACGGCCTGCCAGCCGTTTGCAGGAAAAAATAAGCTTATTTAAAGGCCATTTGTCATTCATTTTCAACACACACTTCAATTCACTTCTTTCTCTCTCTTGTACAATATTAGTCATACTTTCGAGGTCTTCGACTCCGTGCGGGAAACCTAGTACCCGGAGAAGAGTGCCGAAGATTGTATTAGGAGCGGTCTGGAGTCTTAAAGTTGTCACTTTTGTATTCAGAACTCGTTTAATCTACTGGTACTTCTATCCCTTGTCTTTATATAATGTTTTCCATTATTATGCTTTGTGATATCGTTGCCATGATTAGCGAGTAGTTATCTTTAGTGTATGTTATGACGTAATCAGTTATAATGCCGAAATTATATTATGGCTTGTGTATGTTGTCAAAATGCTTTTCGATTATGCTTTGAACTCAATCGCTTTTCCAACTAATAGAACGTAGTTATTGGGTCTGTTATAGGGAAGTCGCGAACCCTGATTCAGAGTACACTATCTGTGTTACCCCTTGGTAAGAGAAGTCTATCGGATACAATGTGAGTTTGACTGAGGCACACCGGTTGTAGTAAGTCCACCGAGCCTTGGATTTCGACTGAGGACTCTTTCGTAGTGAAACATCTGACTAGACCCCTAGTACATTGTCGGTCCTAGACCATGCTAATGTAGTCACCAAGCATATAAACTTCGTATGTGCAAGCTGAAGCACAACGGTTGTTGTAAGCTGTACCTCTGCTAAGTAAGGCCATGGAACACGGTTAGTGTTGACTAGTACACTTCACCATAATGCGGTCTCAAGCATTGCACCCCGCTTGAGGGATTATTAGTTAATTAAGGAATTGTTTGTTCGAACACATAAAGGATTGGACCGTTAGGATAACCGAACGTATTCCTGGAAGTCAGCTTGACTTGGCCATGGTGTTCTTTATGGTTGAACTCTTTTAAGGGCCTAACTATCTTCTAAACCAGTCATTAACGAAAGCATTGCGACCCATCACGTCTCTCGGACATGGAAAACCATGTATTCTATTATACTTAAGAAATTTTAGACCATTTCGGAATGTTAATACGTCACCCAACCGAGTCGCTCAATTGGATGAGCCGTCTTAACGTGTATGCCTGTAGTCAGACTGCACGGGCGTTGGGGGTAAGGGACGTTGCTGTCTATTCAGAATCTTCAAGCCTATCGCATTACCCAGTGGCATGTCTTATAACAGGGGCGTTTAGGACTAGTGTAGTAAATACAAGGTCACTGCCTATCCATGAGCCAACATTCCATAATACCGGCAAAGTAACTGATGAAATCATAGCAAGCACTTGTTTTAGCCTTATCTGATTTACAAATTTTATCGTATTTACTTTACTTTACTTTAATCTAGAAAACCCAAAATTAGTTAATCACCCACTACTCATGCACCTTATAATTATCTTAAGTTTTAGATATAGGTTCGATTCTACTGATATCTCAAAAATACGACTCTAGGTCATACTTCCCTTACTCATAATAAGGAGTAGTACGATTTTGGCCCCGCTAAATATAAATTTAAAACAAGTAGCCCCCCATCTTGGTGGTTGACTCTGACGCGCCGCGACCTAAGGACATCGCGCGAAATAAAACCGTCCGTTTCGGCAATATCATCTAGCGCATATTTGAAGTCTGTACTGATATGACAATATCCCTAAATGCTTTACGTGCAGTATTTATCTACGTTTAATTATTGTCTCCAAGTTGTTGTCTGCTAAAATCTTTGTGCCATTATATGTAAAGTAGTTCTATAACTTGAAAACGGTGCGCACAATCTTTTAGGAAGCGCACTCCTGCCTTTGAAGGGTTGCTTTCTCCGGCACCCGTGCGGCAGAAGCTTGTTTGGCGATAAGCTAGTCTATTATAACCAGACGGTTAAGCGTCATTGGGTTGACCTAACCTACCCACGCAGAACTTGAGATCTGCAAGTCATGACTATAACGATAGCGTTGGTCGTGCCTGACCTCAATCCTAAGTGTTGGCGCACTTAGAAGACTCCCGATGTGCACACACGGATGCATAACTTAAGTATATATTGTGTGCACAAAAATATATGTTAAGTTGACTATTGACATGCCTTGAGTATAATTACGATTAAAATCAACAAAAACTTGGCCAAATGAAACATGTTAACGAACGATCTTACGCGCTTGATCATACTATAATTACGAACGAAACCCATATACCTGGTCGAACAAATACTTAGCAACCATCACTTGGACGAAAACACATAGATCACAAAGGTTAGAGTTATATCCAGTGCACGTGTGGCATCTGTGATTAACAATGAATAAATTTTCCCTGGTATATATTAATCACGCGCGCTCATAAACTTAAGCGCGTTGTAGAATAAACAGTAGTTACAGAAAGATAAACAAAAAGATAAATATTTCATTCCCAAAAGTCATTACATACATGCAGAAAAACAAAAGTTACAATGGTGCAGTTAACAAGCGTTGAGCATCGGCGGTAGGGTCGCTAGATAAAGCTATAAGCGAAGGGACCATAATTTTCTCCAAAGTAGGCGCAACCTCCTCGCTCTTTTGAGCTGCGAGAGGGTCCACCTCCTCAGCAACAATAGCATCCAAAGCCTCAGAGGGTTGAACATGAGGCTGAATTTTCTTCCACATACAAGCTTCCCCTCCGCTTTGAAATCCATCACGGCTTCGACGAACAGGTCACTCACGTACTTGGAATCGCATACGTGAGCAACCAGCGAAGGAAGACCCTTATTCAAAGTCTCAAATTGACGCACCGCTGCATCACGATCACCTTCGCAGGTAGACAACTGATAACCAAATTCCCGTGCTCTTCAGTTAAAGCGCTCTTCTTCGACTCTAAAGAGTTAACCTTTTCGGTCAACTCCTGAACCTTGAGATTAAGGACACCTTCTCAGCAGCCATGATAGACGAGTCAGTGTTCGCCTCTTGGCAAGCTTTTTCTGCCTCCTTGAGCTTTGAATTTAAGAACACGATGCGGTTATGTGATTGGTCGGCATTTATTGTGCCCAGCGCGGAAGAGCCAGTGCCGTCAAGGTGATCCTTCGCCTCTTGTAAACAAAATTTAGAGCGCATCAAGTTCAGCATGGTCAACTAATCATCAAAATGCCATGCTGCTTCAGGTGATAGATGTGTAAAGTAGTTGGGAAGGTTAATACCCTCCAGAAAATTGAACTGTGAAGTCGTTGTCTTCTCCGTAATAGACAGCAGGTCATTCATAATCGTTAGTAACGTAATTGGTGGCGTAATTGTTTACAACATAAGCAAAGTAAAACTAGCTTTTGCCCTCTTGGCGCGTTTACGCTTGTGCCCACTTTCAGCTGGGGGCTCCGTCACCTTGTGCTCTTCAGCATCAACTCGTTGAGAATCATTACCTGCACTGCTCTCATGTTGCTCAGCGCCACCAGAACCACCGGCGCCACCAGAACCATCACCTTGGACCAAAGGGGCAGCACTTGAGCGTTGCTCACCCTCATTCTCAGCTTCGTGTGTCTCCGTATAAACACCCCTAATGTCGCGGGACCTAAGAAACCTATCTAGATGCATGCCTGCAACAAAACATACACGAGATTAGAACAAATCATTGTAAAATAAAGCAAGTATAAAGTTAGCGCCCATCTGTCGCCTACCATTATTGTGACGATTCGGAAATTTCTGACCAAATTTAAACCTAATCTTTATATGATTTCAACACGATAAGCAAAGTCTATAATGTTGAGTCTCGAAGATTTTGAAACTATGTTCATATATTCAATTACCTTTCGACTATTCTCAACGATTCACGAACAATTATATTTAACTTGATGTGCATATATAATTATATATATATATATATATATATATATATATATATATATATATATATATATATATATATATATATATATATATATATATATAAATACTAATTGAAAACATTAACAAAGTATTACGTGTATGATACCATACATTAAACTTATTGGTTTCCATATCTATTTGATATATTGAACTATCCAAGTTAAAAGATAATGTCAAGCGATTGAATTAAAAGATATTTATCAAGTCCTTTAAGGATTATGTTATTGTTATGTTGTGAGGTCCACATTGATTTGAGAAATCGTTCCTTTTTAATGGTATTCAGAATAATTGATAATGTAATCTATAAGTGAAAACAAAGTGTCAAATAACAAGAGTTAGACAAAAGTTAGTGGAGAACTAAATTTCATAATATTCAATTGATTTAGTTTCAAACGTGCGGAAACGTTTTTTGATTCAATAGAATTTGATTATTAAAATGTTTTGTTTAAATAACATAATTTGAATATATACAATAGGTTGGAATGTTAATTATTAAAGATATAAAAAACTTGCAACGTGTAATTAAAAACGTGCTTATATATATTTCGAATTATTTAATAAACGATATTAGTATTCGATTATTGACTCGATTGATATTTAGATAAGTTAACTTATGAGAATTTATGCATGAATGAAATATGTCAATTATAAGTCTTAAAATATAAACATTATAGATGAGATAATAATTTCTATTATTTAAACGAATTTAAAATGAACTTTGAAACATAATTATTTTTAAAAACTAAAATATTATATTATTAAATAAATATTTCAATTATATATAATATGTACAAATTTATATTTTTAAATATATATATATATATATATATATATATATATATATATATATATATATATATATATAGCGGTAGGATCAAGAGGGAAGTAACCAATCGTGGGGAAGCAAAAACTTTTTTTTTTCATTTTTTGAAAAAACTTTGTTCACGAATATTATAGATGAGATGAAAATATGAACATTTAGTAGAGACACTTTGTGATAAATGTTTTTATTTTGGCGGGAAAACGCTCGAAGATGTAATATATAACAATTATCGCATTTTTCGAGCGTATATTGAGGTTTTAGCTATTGGAGTTTAGATATTAGGGTTTATATATTAGGGTTTATAGGGTTTAGATATTAGGGTTTAGAAATTTAGGGCTTAGGGTTTAGATTTAGGATTTAGATTGAGTTTTTAATACGAACGGTTTAGAGTTTAGGGTTTAGGGTTTAGGGTTTGGTGTTTTGGGTTTATTTCATAAACCCAAAACACCAAACCCTAAACCCTAAACCCTAAACTCTAAATCGGGCTAAATTTTACTTCACAAAACATGAAAAAAAAACGTTCATATTCTTCACGAACAAAATTATCTTGAATGTTATTTTTGTCGATCATTTTCCCGCCTAAATAATAACATTCATCACGAAGTGTCTCTTCTAAATGTTCATATTTTCGTGTGATCTTGATGCCGGAAAAAAAAATTCCAAAAAAACCGAATTTTTTATTTTTTTTGCTTCCCCCCGATTAGTTACTTCCCCATTGATCCTAACCCTATATATATATATATATATATATATATATATATATATATATATATATATATATATATATATATATATATATATATATATATAATTTACAAAGTGATAAAATATAATATTAACTTAGTTATAAAAAATTTGATTCAAAATAATATTATATATATATTATTATATATATTAATAAATAACGAGACGATGATTTAAAGAAGCAAATGTCCATAAAACTCGAACGTTTATGTTACACTTTGAGTGATATAGTTATTGATGATTTGAATCTTGTTAGAGGTACATGTCGTAAAATGTAAAATGCTAGTTTTCTAAGCGTATGAAACGACGTTCGAAAAATCGAAACCGGGACATTAGTCGAGTGACAACGTACAAGTCATAGGAACAAATATTACAAGTTAACTATGCACGAGAATATAATATAATATATATAATTATATAAATTAAATATATATATATATATATATATATATATATATATATATATATATATATTAAAACTGTCGGCAGCCAGAAAATCATTGAGGGTGAGCTGGAGCAGCCTGCTCTGCGATCGCAACACAAACACACTCATTACCTCCGCGATCGCGGAGGTATCTTTTGTACTGCAAATTGAGCACCATGCGATCGCATGGTTATAAGGCATAAACCCCATGCGATCGCATGGGGGGTTGGTAGCAGCCACATCCCTATAAAACGAACGATTTCTGTTTCTAAATTCATTCATAATCTATCTCTCTCTCTCTCTCTCGCATACATATATTTACATATTATTATTATTATTATTATTATTATTATTATTATTATTATTATTATTATTATTATTATTATTATTATTATTATTATTATTATTATTATTATTATTATTACTATTATTATTATTATTATTATTATTATTATTATTATTAATCTTATGGTTAGGAGTATTATTATTAGTATTATTATACATAAAATATTACGACGGAGTGCTGTCCGAGTGATTTCAAAAATTGTTTTTCGAATGAGTCGAAGCTAAGGAAATTATGGGTTATAGCTATGGAGGTTATGGGTATTATTCGGGGGTATGCTCGTGAGGTTAATCTAGTGTTTATTATTTCCGTTGTGTCTACGTACTTTCTTGCAATATTGAATCACAATATTGATATGTGAGCATTCATATCTTATCCTTTATATATTAATAGTGTATCCCTGACTAGTGCTCGAGTATATATATTTATGCATGCTTGTATCTTAATTTCATCATTAAATAGTTTATGATAAATCATGAATTTAACACATATGCTACTGAGATAAGGTATATGATATGCATGTCGTTGGAAAGCTGGCGAAAAATTAATAACTTTTCATTTAGATATCGTATAGTTTCGATGAACGGATTAAAAGATATGGTCAATTGAATTATCATTAATTCTAATATTATTATTATTATTATTATTATTACTATCGTTGTTATTGTTACCGTCATTATTATTATTATCTAATAATTATTATTATTATTATTATTATCATTATCGTTATCAATATAAGTATTATCATTAAAATTGTTATTGTTATTATTAATACTATTATTATTATCATTAAGGTTATTATTATTATTATTATTATTATTATTATTATTATTATTATTATTATTATTATTATTATTATTATTATTATTATTATTATTATTATTAATAAACTTAAAAGTATTAAAACTTACAAAAAATTAGTGGGAAGCCTAGAGACAATCTGGGCCCCCACACCTCTAGCAATAGCAAAATCTATCCTATTAAAAATATGAGCAGCAGCACCGGCACCAATATCTTGCGCCATCGAACTCTTCTGAACCCGCTTTAGCAAAGAAACAGCATCCTTTTCTAATTCCCCAAGGGAAGAAAATGAGAAAGGAATGAAACCATAACCAATTGCCTGACAGCTAGATTCGTACTTGACCCGCTTCCGACGAGCCGCATCAACCACAGCACGTCCAGGGACAAAGTCAGAAAGCCCAGACTATGTCAAAGGAGAAGACCCTGTCAAGTGAACACAAACATCGCGACCACAATCCCAGGAATAAAGTAACACATCTGCAGGTCTGAGGGCCCTGTCGTTCCCTCCAGACAACCCAATGTCAACCTCCTTTCTCGCTGAAATCTCAGATCGATAACAAACATCAACAAGGGAATCCCGAACAACATTATGTCGACGCTTAATACCCACCATACCAGCACAAGACACCACGTGATCCCCAAAAATATCCCCAGTAAAAACCCTTGAACAGGCAGAGCATGCCGTCGAGATAGAGAACAATGGAACACCCAACCGGTAGCACATCACACATCGGTAAGTCTTTGCGTTCATCGTCTGACCCAACCCCAAAATAAGGACTGCCCTTAGCCAAGCAGAGGTGTGATCACCCTGTTGTGATTTCCATAAGGCCGATTATCGGGGAGATAATGAAAAAGTGGATTCTGCAGAAGCGGTAACCTTTGTGAAATAAACATCTGCCAATTTCTTCATGAGTATGGGGGCAGCGACCTCACTCTGATTACCTAAAATATCAAACCCAACTGTTTTATTAAACAGACCCAATGCATCTTCAAAAGCACGACCAAGACCAACAATACCCGCATGACGTAGGAGCTTGGTCTGCAACCCAGCAGACTGTAATCGAGAAGCCAGAAAAGCATAATGACGAACATCTCCCGCAGAATAAACACCAAGCCCTCCAAATGCAAATGGCAAGGTGGCAAGCCGCCACTACCAATCACCAAACCCAGGCCCTGAAGCAGTAACAATACGCTCCAAGGAAGATCGAAGGGCTCCATCGAAAGCGCGTTGAGCCGCCTCAAATATACTAGGAGGACAATTACGCAAGGTAAAGTAGAGTTTAGAAACTTCCGTACATGCCCTAAGCAACAACAACTCACACTGAGGATCATCAAGCTTAGCAACCTTATCCATAAGCGCAATGGACTTGGTCACCCTTTGCATCACCAGTTCACTACTAAAACCAAGATCGGAACTTGCGGGGGCCCCAAGCAACTTAACACCATTTAAAGGTCGAGCAATATTAGGAGGAAATACACCTACTTGCCTGCTGCGAGGGTCCTTCGTAGGCCAGAAAATTTCAATTTGTTTATTATTATTATTATTATTATTATTATTATTATTATTATTATTATTATTATTATTATTATTATTATTATTATTATTATTATTATCATTATAATAATTATTAGTATTATCATTAGTATTATTATAATTATTATTATTATTAGTATCATTATCATTAAAACTAATATTAGTATCATCTAATTATTATGATTACTATTATTATCATTATTATGAGTGCGATATAAAAGAGGACTAAAAGCTATTAAACAAATCGATTAGGAAATAATGAGTATAAATATCATGATGAAATTGAAATATTGTAAGATATTGATTTAGATAAAAATATCATTTTCATTATTTTTATAATTATTATTATTATTATTATTAAAAGTATCATTAATATTAAAACTATCATTTTTATTAAAATTATCATTTTTAATAGAAATATCATTGTTATTATAAAATATCATTATTATTATCATTTTATTATTATTAAAAATTATCATTTTGAATAGAATTATTATTTTATATATACATATTATTATTACAATTAATATTAAAAAGTATCGTTATTATTAAAATTATCATGATTAGAATTATCATTTTATTATAATTAATATCATCATTAGTAAATAAATATTGTTATTATTATTATTAGTAGAATAATAATAATTATTATTATTATTACAAAATAATACAACTTTTACACATTATTATTATTATCAATATTATTTTATCAAATAAATATGTGATACAAAGATATTTTTACCACACGTAATATAATTACATTAATAATACATACCACTATATTTTTATGATATTGAGTGAACTGTATAAATTTTATTACTTGAGATATATAAAAGTATATTTTTATCATATATAAATTTTAATATAAATTTTTATTTATTAATAAATGACTTGTATTATTTACTCTAGTAAAATCTAATAAATATATTTAAATATATAAAACGACTATATTTAAGTTATATAATAAACATGTATCGATTTTGGAAGTCATTTTGGGTCAAATTGACTTTTGTTGACTTTTGCATATCGATCTCGAGCATTAGGATTGTGATACACTACGACTTGACCTAAATTTTTAGACAGATATTGACCAACATATAAATATATATATATATATTTAATATAGGTTCGTAAATCTGAGGCCAACCTTGCACTTGTTCAGTGCGGTCATATGCGTAATTACTATGAAATACAGTATCGTGAGTTTCATTTGCTCCCTTTTTAAATGATTTTGCAATATATATTTTGGGATTGAGAATACATGCGATGTTTTATAAATGTTTTACAAAATAGGCACAAGTACTTAAAAACTACATTCTATGGTTGGATTATTAAACCGAATATCGCCCCTTCAAGCTTGGTAGCCTAAGAATTAAGGAAATGGCCCCTAATTGAATCCTAAAGATAGATCTATGGACCTTGACACGTCCCATTCGGGTTACGAATTCTTTAGTACTTTGAGGTTTATGTTATACAGACGAGAGGTTCTGTTTGGAGATATTCTATGCATTAAAGTTAATCTCGGTTACCATGTGTTCAATTCATATGAATGATTTTTATACACAGGTTATGTGTAATGAATAAATGAAATCTTGTGGTCTATTAAAATATTGAAAAGATTGTTATAATAAACCTATGAACTCACCAACCTTTTGGTTGACACTTTTAAGCATGTTTATTCTCAGGTATGAAAGAAATCTTCCGTTGTGCATTTGCTCATTTTAGAGATATTACTTGGAGTCATTCATGGCATATTTCAAAAGACATTGCATTCGAGTCGTTGAGTTCAACAAGATTATTATTAAGTCATTTATAATTTGGATATATTATAAAATGGTATGCATGCCTGTCAACTTTCAATGAAATGAAAGTTTGTCTTTTAAAAACGAATGCAATTTTGTAAAATGTATTATTTAGAGGTCAAATACCTCGCAATGAAATTAATTATTATGTAACGTTCATAATCGATATGAACGGGGCATTTCAATTATCGCGTCTGTCTTTGATAATTGGCAGGGCAGACGGATAAGGACACATATTGGCAACTCGCAAGATGTCGCTACTATAAGGGTGAATTGGAAGCTCGAGGTTAATAAAGTGCCCAAGCCTCTCTTGCTTGATCGGAGAAAGTGGGGGCTTAACAGTCAGTCGCGCATCGGTAGCTTCTGTGTGCCATGCTCGAATATTCTGAAAGGCGAGGGGGAGAAAGAAATCGTCAATATAGAAGAATGAATTTTTCCATTTCTTATGGATTCCGGCCTTTAGATGTGCCATAAAGTTAACCCTATCATTGAAAGCGTACCAACTTTGTTGGCTTTTACGATAGGAAAACACGTTTTTAAATAACGCTAACGTAGGAGGAAAATTGTAGAAATTACAGATCATCTTAAAAAGTATGACGCGGCAAGTGCTATATGGATGTAATTGACCAATGCCAATATTAAAATGGCTAAGAACTAACATAAAAATGGAGTCAAAGGGTAGCGCAAATTCCCTTCCAACATAACCTGCCGATACACGATAACCTTATCGGCAATCACAGTATCTGCGCGCTGACCAGAAAGAGGCGCTAAAGGGTTAAGATCGCGTAAAGGGGGATACCAATCTACCAATAGCGTAATCCGGCGCTCTGTCATAATAGACCTAATACCCCCGCAATTCGGAGGCTCACCAGTAGAGGAAGATGCCATCTATTAACAATATAATCAAAATACCGTAAGCAAAAGAAACCAAATGCGAGCTAACCTGAGGATGTTAAGATCAAAACCAAAGAAGGAGTGAGAAGAGAGCCGAGAAGATTTGCGCAAAATCGAAGAAGACAAAGAAGAGTAAAAATACGAAGAGAGGGTAATGAGGTATTTATAGGGAAGCAAAAACATGGAAGACATCCCAAGGAAAGTTGAAAAAAGGGCGGTTAAAAAATGAACGACGGAGGTAGAGCCACGTGTCAAAAAGAGGGAAAGCAAGAAATACTAGGTGATAAAAGGCGGCTGAAGTGACAACACGGTCACTGTAGCAAACTGACAAACGCCGCCTGAATTACCTTGCATTTAATGCAGTAGGACAAAAGCATTATTTAAATGAAAACAAGCGAAAGCAAGGATGCTAAGCGCAAGTTAAGCAGGCGGTGGCCATAAGTTGAGTTCAACAACATGCGCAATTCTTGCGTATAACATTGAACTGGGGGGACATAATGATATGCATACCCAATTAGCTCGTGTAGCGCATCAAACAACATCACCAGGTGAGCCATGCATGAAGCGCGCTGAAAGGATGAGCGTTCAAGTCATTAATCCGCGCGGATCCTTCGTAGCTGGCAGAGGGCATCTGGCAGACAAGAATCAGGTCCGACAAAACACTTTTTACTTTTGTCGGTCCATCTCACTCAAGGATGTACTATTTGTAGGCGTTAGCCTTATTGCGTGGCAATAGAAGACAAAAAGGATCACCCTATAAATAACGGACTTAATCCACAAGGCAAGGGGATTCCACGTCTGGGATTTTACACACATACTATTTTAAGTACCAACGTACAAACTAGCTGCGCTATCTAGATAGCGCGACTGTACCCACACTACCGGACTTATAGCATTCCACTAGATACTCTTGATATACAGGTAACGTTCTACGAACATAAACCCTACAACCCAGCGCGAGCCATCGTTAACCGGACAACCCGTCGATGGTGGGTCTATGTTTAACCACCCCGCTGAGATCCTTATCTTGCAAGGGGTTATACACGGTACTCCGGACCGGAGAGTTAAACTCAATTGACCCTTAAATCCCCCTTCTTTGATGTCAAGCATTGACCAAACCCGAACCGAATACTCTATGCTTGATCAATTGTATACAGCCATACACGTATTCTTAAATCCATTAGAGATGATAACATTTTACAACTTCACTTCAATTTAAGGTTTCCAAGTATACTTAATCGATTCATCAATTTCTTGAATGAGATTGCTAGTAGGGAATATGATAACCCATTCCTAAAAGAGATATTTTAGCTTATGGATTTCATCGAACAGCTGGCAAGATAATCTACATAGCCAAATGAAAACAACTATATGATGATCTTCAGAGCCTCGGTATTTTGGTGCACACATTTCAGCAAATAACTACAACATTCTAAGCAATATCACAAATCACTAGTCAACCAAAAAAGATAAAGGTTGTTTGTCAGACAACCATGTAGCCATGCCAAGACCCACTGTTGCAAAACACCACGTCTCGAGCCGTTGCGACGCCCATTGCGACGGTTTGGTTAGCTCGTCTCATCTCGAAGAAAATCGTCTAATATGATAGTCAACGGTCAAAATTTGGCTCAAAGTTGAAAAAAAATCAAGTCAAAGTCGGTCAGAATTCAGAAAAACCAGAAAGTCGGTAAAATCGATCAAATTTGTTGTATTGTAGTTTGAATTTTTTTGTATTAAATTAACGGTAATAGCGATTACAGGTACAAATTAATCAAAGTTTTTGACTTTAAAATATGTATACATATATACATATATATACTTATATATTTAAAAGTAAACTTTGCTTGTTGCGGTGCTTTATATATGTTGAATTGTATGGTAATGTGTCATAACCCGACCTTAACCATAAGGACGAATACAATAACATATGATTTCATCGCGAGGTATTGACCTCTATATGCGACGTTTTTCAAAAACTGCATTCGTTTTTACAATACAAACCATAACTTTTATTACAAATACAAGGTTTAAACAAGATAATAATGATTATCGTTTAGCGATAATCTTAGACTTACAAACTTTACATGTGATAATAACAATACGACTTCCAACATATTTTACATTACAAATCCTCCGATATGCAGTTTTATTTTTGACACAAATATGCATACTCAAGATCTTGCTTAAATTCAACATGTTGCAGCGAAAGCTTTTAGTTATCACCTGAGAATAAACATGCTTAAAACGTCAACATAAAGTTGGTGAGATATAGGTTTAATGCCGGCAGCGTTATGAATATAGACCACAAGATTTCATATATAAACATTTTAATAAAAATATTCTAAGTTGTTGAGCACTTGATAACCATACTTAACATTTAATCAACGTCGCATATTACCTTTATTATGAAATCTTACTACACCGTACCAAGTGTAGTCATCGAAACGAAGTACTGTGCAACCGTTGAATACTGGTCGTCCAGTCCGGTTGGGGTTGTCAGGCCCGATAGATCTATCAACAGGATTCGCGTTTACAATACCGCATGTAAATAGTAGTTACCAAGTTACAGGGAGATATGCCAGTGGTACAACTCAACGTAGAATATATAATTTTAATCACTTGTGTCCATAACGTAAATCATAAAATGCATGTATTCTCATCCCGAAATATTTAGAGTTTAAAAGTGGGACTATATACTCACCTTTTCCTTAAAGGTATTTAACTCGACTTGGTCTCCGATAGATATCACGAACCTAACCATATATATAATATATCAACATATTTTCTTTTCAAGTAATCGTTACATATATATATACTTATAATACTTTTAATATTTTCTTAGTCCGTAGTTAGCAGTCTGTTGTTAATGGTCTACAATTAGTTGCTCAATAAAATAAATAAAGACCCCATCGTATTCGTATTTATCAGAATTAATCTCGACCCATGGTACCATGTTGTCAAATGACGTGTTGCGTACATAAAGTAACATGTTGTCAGATGACGTGTTGCGTACAATCATGAGGTCTTATGATTAATCTTCTCGTGTTGTTTACGGGTGGTCCTGAAATATATAAAATCAAATCATAAGTAAATATATATTAAATATTATGTTAATTAGCCAAGATATGATTAATCCGATTTTGTCATAATATGATATATTACAGGTTTTGAAGTGTTTTAAAAATCAAATTAGAAGGATCTATTTAGTTTGCGAACAGGTTTGAAATCATTCAAACTATGTTCTTGTTGTTAAAAATTTTATAACACAAAATAAGATAGCTATATAAATATGAATCGAATAAGATTATGAGTAAGGTTACTACCTTAAGTTACTTGGATAAAGCTACTGGAAAAGATAGAAAATAATCTTGATCAAACTTTCTTATGATGATTATAGGTTGTTCATGAAGCTAGTTCTTCATGAGTATTTGCTGAGATTGTGAAGAACACTTAGAGTTCCTAAGAGTGTGTTTTTGGTTAGAGAAAGATGGTTGTAAGAATGAAATGAAAAACCAAGGTGATGGTGATACTTATAGGACAGTCTGGTTGTTGAGGGAACAAGGACAAATTATTGTGTTGAATTTTTGAGTAATAATGTATGCTAGCTTACAAATAAGATTCCCTCTTATCTAGGGCAGATCTAAGGCTGATAAGGATATTGATTTGATGTGTATTTACCAATAGTAAATACGTATAGATGATGGGTATGATACGGTAAAAGAAGCTCAAAATCGGGCTTTTATTTTGGGTCCAACCGGGCCAAAAATAAAATTTTAAGACATTTTTAATAAAGCAATGTTACCCCAGCCAGGGGCTCTGCCCCTTGGACCCCGCCAGGGGTTGCCACCCCTTGGACCCCGCTTATCGGGGGCGCTGCCCCAGAACCCCCGTCATAATCAAGATAAGTTCAAACAAGTGTGCACTCCACACTTCCCCAAACTTGTTCGATATTTATCAAGATTATTTTGGTTACAAATTAATCCCATTACACTTAAATCATATTGGTGACATAAATCACAACACATTATAGATTGTAAGTATATATGTCAAAGAACGTTACATATAGTTATCGTTTTGAAAACTTAAGTTAGTGGTCTCAAAGTATACTTATAACTCATTGTTGTTAGTTCACAATGAAATGTTAAACCATCCTTAAATCATGTTAAATATGTATAGATATGTACATATACATAATCGTATAATTATCGTGTGTTATATAGTTCGTGATATCATCGGTCAAATTGGACGGTCAAACGTTGTGTAAAACTCTTTTCAAAAATATAAGTCTCAATAGTTTGGATTGCTTATCATGTTGGTAAGGTTTAATTTATGTAAATATTAATCTCATAAGTATAGAACGATCGAAAAATTCCGGGTCATTACATAATGTGGGTGGGTAAGTTGTATGCATAGACGTATATTTATTCTTCTCACTAAACATTGCTTACCCTCATTGTTTTACTATTTTTATTGATTCTTGCACCGCGAAGGATGAGGGTAAGGCTTTGGAATAGCTTATGTGCGGTTGTGTTTTTTGTAACGGTCCCGATGATCATGCTCCAATTTGGGTCGTTCAAGTTTATTTTGGGTTGTAACGTACACTTGTGAAAACTATGGTCGTGTGTCACCCAGTGTTATGAACTCATGAAATTGTTGTATATGGTGTTTAACATGATTAAGCAGGTTTTTGGATAATCAAGACTTGTATTTTGTGGAAATTTGGTGTTTTACACTTAAAATAAATTGCAGTACCAGTTTTTGTGATTCGGCACGCCGAACAGAGTCCTTGCGCGCAGCACGATGTAGTGACCCGAACTTTTCCATGTTTATATATATTAATTGAGATTGATATTTACATGACTAAATGTTTCCAACATGTTAAGCAATCAAACTTGTTAAGACTTGATTAAATGAAATAAGTCTCATATAGACAATTGATCACCCAAGTTGACCGGCGATTCACGAACGTTACAAATTTGTAAAAACTACATGTTGTTGTATATATAGACATATATATATGGTTGACATGAGATTATGATGAGTAAGTATCTCACTAAGTATATTAACAATGTGTGATATACATAAGAAATGAGATTACTAAGTTAAGAAACTTGAAATGATACATATAACGATTATCGTTATGATAACGTCTACTAAATACATATGTATCATATTAAGATATTGATACACTATATTTAACATGATAAAATGATATTTAAATATATCATTAAGTGTGTTAACAATGAACTACATATGTAAAAACAAGACTACTAACTCAAGAATTACGAAACGAGACTTATATGTAACGATTATCGTTGTAACGATATTTTAATGTATATATCATATTAAGAGATATTCATACATCATAATATCATGATAACATAATAATTTAACATCTCATTTGATATAATAAACATTGGGTTAACAACATTAATTGAGATCGTTAACTTAAAGGTTTCAAAACAACACTTACATGTAACGACTAACGAAGACTTAACGACTCCATTAGAATGTATATACATGTTGTGTTTTGATATGTATTCTTACACTTTTGAAAGACTTCAATACACATATCAAAGTACTTCTACTTAACAAAAATGCTTACAATTACATCCTCGTTCAGTTTCATCAACAATTCTACTCGTATGCACCCGTATTCGTACTCGTACAATACATAGCTTTTAGATGCATGTACTATTGGTATATACACTCCAATGATCAGCTCTTAGCAGCCCATGTGAGTCACCTAACACATGTGGGAACCATAATTTGGCAACTAGCATGAAATATCTCATAAAATTACAAAAATATTAGTAATCATTCATGACTTATTTACATAAAAATAAAATTACATATCCTTTATATCTAATCCATATACCAATGACCAAAAACACCTAAAAACACTTTCATTCTTCAATTTTTTTTTATCTAATTGATCTCTCTCAAGTTTCATCTTCAAGTTCTAAGTGTTCTTCATAAATTCCATAAGTATAGTTTCATAAAAATCAAGAATACTTCCAAGTTTGCAAGTTTACTTCCAAGCTTTCTAATCCATTCCAAGTAATCATCTAAGATCAAGGAACCTTTGTTATTTATATTAGGTTATCTTTCTAATTCAAGGTAATTTCAAACTTTGATTCAATTTCTACAACTATAACAATCTTATTTCGAGTGAAAATCTTACTTGAACTGTTTTCGTGTCATGATTCTGCTTCAAGAACTTTCAAGCCATCCAAGGAGCCTTTGAAGCTAGATACATTTTTCTAATTTCCAGTAGTTTTATCCAGAAAAATTGAGGTATTAATGATGTTCATAACATCATTTGATTCATACATATAAAGCTATCTTATTCGAAGGTTTAAACTTGTAATCACTAGAACATAATTTAGTTAATTCTAAACTTGTTCGCAAACAAAAGTTAATCCTTCTAAATTGACTTTTAAAATCAACTAAACACATGTTCTATATCTATATGATATGCTAACTTAATGATTTAAAACCTGGAAACACGATGAACACCATAAAATCGGATATACGCCGTCGTAGTGAAACCGGGGGCTATTTTGGTTTGGATAATTAAAAACTATGATAAACTTTGATTTAAAAGTTGTTCTTCTGGGAAAATGATTTTTCATATTAACATGAAACTATATCCAAAAATCTTGGTTAAACTCAAAGTGAAAGTATGTTTTTCAAAATGGTCATCAAGATGTCGTTCTTTCGACGGAAATGACTACCTCTTTAGTAATTGACATGTAACTTAAATTTCCGACTATAAACCTATAATTTTTCTTTTTGGATTCTTAAATTAGAGTTCAATATGAAACCATAGCAATTTGATTCACTCAAAACGGATTTAAAATGAAGAAGTTATGGGTAAAACAAGATTGGATATTTTTGATCTTTTTAGCTACGGGAAATGTTTAACAAATCTATACAAATCATATCCTAGCTAACTTATATTATATTATATATGTATTCTAATATATTATGTAATCTTGGGATACCATAGACACATATGCAAATGTTTTGACATATCATATCGACCCATGTATATATATTATTTGGAACAACCATAGACACTCTATATGCAGTAATGTTGGAGTTAGCTATACAGGGTTGAGGTTGATTCCAAATATATATATACTTCGAGTTGTGATCTAGCCTGAGACGTGTATATACTGGGTCGTGGATTGATTCAAGATTATATATATATCGATTTATTTATGTACATCTAACTGTGGACAACTAGTTGTAGGTTACTAACGAGGACAGCTGACTTAATACACTCAAATCTTTAAAACATAATAAAAATGGTTGTGATTATATTTTGATCATACTTTGATATATATTTACATATTTGTATAGGTTCGTGAATCAAAACGTGGCCAAGTCTTATTTCTGAGGAAGGAAATATCTGTGAAAGTGAGTTATAGTCCCACTTTTAAAATCTAATATTTTTGGGATGAGAATACATGCAGATTTATAAATGATTTACAAAATAGACACAAGTACGTGAAACTACATTCTATGGTTGAATTATCGAAATCGAATATGCCCCTTTTTATTAAGTCTGGTAATCTAAGAATTAGGGAACAGACACCCCAATTGACGCGAATCCTAAAGATAGATCTATTGGGCCTAACAAACCCCATCCAAAGTACCGGATACTTTAATACTTCGAAATTTATATCATATCCGAAGGGTGTCCCGGAATGATGGGGATATTCTTATATATGCATCTTGTTAATGCCGGTTACCAGGTGTTCACCATATGAATGATTTTTATCTCTATGTATGGGATGTGTATTAAAATATGAAATCTTGTGGTCTATTGATACGATTTGATATATATAGGTTAAACCTATAACTCACCAACATTTTTGTTGACGTTTAAAGAATGTTTATTCTCATGTGAATACTAAGAGCTTCCGCTGTTGCATACTAAAATAAGGACAAGATTTGGAGTCCATGTTTGTATGATATTGTGTAAAAACTGCATTCAAGAAACATATGTCGATGTAATATATTTCTATTGTAAACCATTATGTAATGGTCATGTGTAAATAGTATATTTTAGATTATCATTATTTGATAATCTACGTAATGCTTTTAAAACCTTTATTGATAAAATAAAGGTTATGGTTGTTTTAAAAATGAATGCAGTCTTTGAAAAACGTCTCATATAGAGGTCAAAACCTCGCAACGAAATCAATTAATATGGAACGTTTATAATCAATATGAACGGGACATTTCAGTTGGTATCCGAGCGTTGGTCTTAGAGAACCAGAAAATTTGCATTAGAGTGTCTTATCGAGTTTGTTAGGATGCATTAGTAAGTCTGGACTTCGACCGTGTTTTCTTTAAAAATGATTGCTTAACATTTTTGTTGGAAACTATATATTATTAATGAAATGTCCCGTTCTTATTGATTAAAAACGTTCCATATTAATTGATTTCGTTGCGAGGTTTTGACCTCTATATGAGACGTTTTTCAAAGACTGCATTCATTTTAAAACAAACCATAACCTTTATTTCATCAATAAAGGTTTAAAAAGCTTTAAGTAGATTATCAAATAATGATAATCTAAAATATCCTGTTTACACACGACCATTACATAATGGTTTACAATACAAATATGTTACAACAAAATAAGTTTCTTGAATGCAGTTTTTACACAATATCATACAAGCATGGACTCCAAATCTCGTCCTTATTTAAGTATGCGACAGCGGAAGCTCTTAATAATCACCTGAGAATAAACATGCTTAAAACGTCAACAAAAATGTTGGTGAGTTATAGGTTTAACCTATATATATCAAATCATAATAATAGACCACAAGATTTCATATTTCAATACACATCCCATACATAGAGATAAAAATCATTCATATGGTGAACACCTGGTAACCGACATTAACAAGATGCATATATAAGAATATCCCCATCATTCCGGGACACCCTTCGGATATGATATAAATTTCGAAGTACTAAAGCATCCGGTACTTTGGATGGGGTTTGTTAGGCCCAATAGATCTATCTTTAGGATTCGCGTCAATTAGGGTGTCTGTTCCCTAATTCTCAGATTACCAGACTTAATAAAAAGGGGCATATTCGATTTCGATAATTCAACCATAGAATGTAGTTTTACGTACTTGTGTCTATTTTGTAAATCATTTATAAAACCTGCATGTATTCTCATCCCAAAAATATTAGATTTTAAAAGTGGGACTATAACTCACTTTCACAGATTTTTACTTCGTCGGGAAGTAAGACTTGGCCACTGGTTGATTCACGAACCTATAACAATATATACATATATATCAAAGTATGTTCAAAATATATTTACAACACTTTTAATATATTTTGATGTTTTAAGTTTATTAAGTCAGCTGTCCTCGTTAGTAACCTACAACTAGTTGTCCACAGTTAGATGTACAGAAATAAATCGATAAATATTATCTTGAATCAATCCACGACCCAGTGTATACGTATCTCAGTATTGATCACAACTCAAACTATATATATTTTGGAATCAACCTCAACCCTGTATAGCTAACTCCAACATTCACATATAGAGTGTCTATGGTTGTTCCGAAATATATATAGATGTGTCGACATGATAGGTCGAAACATTGTATACGTGTCTATGGTATCTCAAGATTACATAATATACAATACAAGTTGATTAAGTTATGGTTGGAATAGATTTGTTACCAATTTTCACGTAGCTAAAATGAGAAAAATTATCCAATCTTGTTTTACCCATAACTTCTTCATTTTAAATCCGTTTTGAGTGAATCAAATTGCTATGGTTTCATATTGAACTCTATTTTATGAATCTAAACATAAAAAGTATAGGTTTATAGTCGGAAAAATAAGTTACAAGTCGTTTTTGTAAAGGTAGTCATTTCAGTCGAAAGAACGACGTCTAGATGACCATTTTAGAAAACATACTTCCACTTTGAGTTTAACCATAATTTTTGGATATAGTTTCATGTTCATAATAAAAATCATTTTCTCAGAATAACAACTTTTAAATCAAAGTTTATCATAGTTTTTAATTAACTAACCCAAAACAGCCCGCGGTGTTACTACGACGGCGTAAATCCGGTTTTACGGTGTTTTTCGTGTTTCCAGGTTTTAAATCATTAAGTTAGCATATCATATAGATATAGAACATGTGTTTAGTTGATTTTAAAAGTCAAGTTAGAAGGATTAACTTTTGTTTGCGAACAAGTTTAGAATTAACTAAACTATGTTCTAGTGATTACAAGTTTAAACCTTCGAATAAGATAGCTTTATATGTAAGAATCGAATGATGTTATGAACATCATTACTACCTTAAGTTCCTTGGATGAACCTACTGGAAAAGAGAAAAATGGATCTAGTTTCAATGGATCCTTGGATGGCTCAAAGTTCTTGAAGCAAAATCATGACACGAAAACAAGTTCAAGTAAGATCATCACTTGAAATAAGATTGTTATAGTTATAGAAATTGAACCAAAGTTTGAATATGATTATTACCTTGTATTAGAATGATAACCTACTATAAGAAACAAAGATTTCTTGAGGTTGGATGATCACCTTACAAGATTGGAAGTGAGCTAGCAATCTTGAAAGTATTCTTGATTTTATGAAACTAGAACTTTTGAAATTTATGAAGAACACTTAGAACTTGAAGATAGAACTTGAGAGAGATCAATTAGATGAAGAAAATTGAAGAATGAAAGTGTTTGTAGGTGTTTTTGGTCGTTGGTGTATGGATTAGATATAAAGGATATGTAATTTTGTTTTCATGTAAATAAGTCATGAATGATTACTCATATTTTTGTAATTTTATGAGATATTTCATGCTAGTTGCCAAATGATGGTTCCCACATGTGTTAGGTGACTCACATGGGCTGCTAAGAGCTGATCATTGGAGTGTATATACCAATAGTACATACATCTAAAAGCTGTGTATTGTACGAGTACGAATACGGGTGCATACGAGTAGAATTGTTGATGAAACTGAACGAGGATGTAATTGTAAGCATTTTTGTTAAGTAGAAGTATTTTGATAAGTGTCTTGAAGTCTTTCAAAAGTTTATGAATACATATTAAAACACTACATGTATATACATTTTAACTGAGTCGTTAAGTCATCGTTAGTCGTTACATGTAAATGTTGTTTTGAAACCTTTAGGTTAACGATCTTGTTAAATGTTGTTAACCCAATGTTTATAATATCAAAAGAGATTTTAAATTATTATATTATCATGATATTATGATGTACGAATATATCTTAATATGATATATATACATTAAATGTCGTTACAACGATAATCGTTACATATATGTCTCGTTTCAAAATCATTAAGTTAGTAGTCTTGTTTTTACATATGTAGTTCATTGTTAATATACTTAATGATATGTTTACATATCATAATATCATGTTAACTATATATATAACCATATATATGTCATCATATAGTTTTTACAAGTTTTAACGTTCGTGAATCACCGGTCAACTTGGGTGGTCAATTGTCTATATGAACCTATTTCAATTAATCAAGTCTTAACAAGTTTGATTGCTTAACATGTTGGAAACATTTATTCATGTAAATATCAATCTCAATTAATATATATAAACATGGAAAAGTTCGGGTCACTACAGTACCTACCCGTTAAATAAATTTCGTCCCGAAATTTTAAGTTGTTGAAGGTGTTGACGAATCTTCTGGAAATAGATGCGGGTATTTCTTCTTCATCTGATCTTCACGCTCCCAGGTGAACTCGGGTCCTCTACGAGCATTCCATCGAACCTTAACAATTGGTATCTTGTTTTGCTTAAGTCTTTTAACCTCACGATCCATTATTTCGACGGGTTCTTCGATGAATTGAAGTTTTTCGTTGATTTGGATTTCATCTAACGGAATAGTGAGATCTTCTTTAGCAAAACATTTCTTCAAATTCGAGACGTGGAAAGTGTTATGTACAGCCGCGAGTTGTTGAGGTAACTCAAGTCGGTAAGCTACTGGTCCGACACGATCAATAATCTTGAATGGTCCAATATACCTTGGATTTAATTTCCCTCGTTTACCAAATCGAACAACGCCTTTCCAAGGTGCAACTTTAAGCATGACCATCTCTCCAATTTCAAATTCTATATCTTTTCTTTTAATGTCAGCGTAGCTCTTTTGTCGACTTTGGGCGGTTTTCAACCGTTGTTGAATTTGGATGATCTTCTCGGTAGTTTCTTGTATAATCTCCGGACCCGTAATCTGTCTATCCCCCACTTCACTCCAACAAATCGGAGACCTGCACTTTCTACCATAAAGTGCTTCAAACGGCGCCATCTCAATGCTTGAATGGTAGCTGTTGTTGTAGGAAAATTCTGCTAACGGTAGATGTCGATCCCAACTGTTTCCGAAATCAATAACACATGCTCGTAGCATGTCTTCAAGCGTTTGTATCGTCCTTTCGCTCTGCCCATCAGTTTGTGGATGATAGGCAGTACTCATGTCTAGACGAGTTCCTAATGCTTGCTGTAATGTCTGCCAGAATCTTGAAATAAATCTGCCATCCCTATCAGAGATAATAGAGATTGGTATTCCATGTCTGGAGATGACTTCCTTCAAATACAGTCGTGCTAACTTCTCCATCTTGTCATCTTCTCTTATTGGCAGGAAGTGTGCTGATTTGGTGAGACGATCAACTATTACCCAAATAGTATCAAAACCACTTGCAGTCCTTGGCAATTTAGTGATGAAATCCATGGTAATGTTTTCCCATTTCCATTCTGGGATTTCGGGTTGTTGAAGTAGACCTGATGGTTTCTGATGCTCAGCTTTGACTTTAGAACACGTCAAACATTCTCCTACGTATTTAGCAACATCGGCTTTCATACCCGGCCACCAAAAATGTTTCTTGAGATCCTTGTACATCTTCCCCGTTCCAGGATGTATTGAGTATCTGGTTTTATGAGCTTCTCTAAGTACCATTTCTCTCATATCTCCAAATTTTGGTACCCAAATCCTTTCAGCCCTATACCGGGTTCCGTCTTCCCGAATATTAAGATGCTTCTCCGATCCTTTGGGTATTTCATCCTTTAAATTTCCCTCTTTTAAAACTCCTTGTTGCGCCTCCTTTATTTGAGTAGTAAGGTTATTATGAATCATTATATTCATAGATTTTACTCGAATGGGTTCTCTGTCCTTCCTGCTCAAGGCATCGGCTACCACATTTGCCTTCCCCGGGTGGTAACGAATCTCAAAGTCGTAATCATTCAATAATTCAATCCACCTACGCTGCCTCATATTCAGTTGTTTCTGATTAAATATGTGTTGAAGACTTTTGTGGTCGGTATATATAATACTTTTGACCCCATATAAGTAGTGCCTCCAAGTCTTTAATGCAAAAACAACCGCGCCTAATTCCAAATCATGCGTCGTATAATTTTGTTCGTGAATCTTCAATTGTCTAGACGCATAAGCAATCACCTTCGTTCGTTGCATTAATACACAACCGAGACCTTGCTTTGATGCGTCACAATAAATCACAAAATCATCATTCCCTTCAGGCAATGACAATATAGGTGCCGTAGTTAGCTTTTTCTTCAATAACTGAAACGCTTTCTCTTGTTCATCATTCCATTCAAATTTCTTCCCTTTATGCGTTAATGCAGTCAAGGGTTTTGCTATTCTGGAAAAGTCTTGGATGAACCTTCTGTAGTAACCAGCTAGTCCTAAAAACTGGCGTATGTGTTTCGGAGTTTTCGGGGTTTCCCACTTTTCAACAGTTTCTATCTTTGCCGGATCCACCTTAATACCTTCTTTGTTCACTATGTGACCGAGGAATTGAACTTCTTCCAACCAAAATGCACACTTTGAAAACTTAGCGTACAATTCTTCCTTCCTCAATACTTCTAACACCTTTCTCAAATGTTCACCGTGTTCTTGGTCATTCTTTGAGTAAATAAGTATGTCATCAATGAAAACAATGACAAACTTGTCAAGGTATGGTCCACACACTCGGTTCATAAGGTCCATGAACACAGCTGGTGCATTAGTTAAACCAAACGGCATGACCATAAACTCGTAATGACCGTAACGTGTTCTGAAAGCAGTCTTTGGAATATCATCTTCTTTCACCCGCATTTGATGATACCCGGAACGTAAGTCAATCTTTGAATAAACAGACGAGCCTTGTAGTTGATCAAATAAGTCATCGATTCTCGGTAGTGGGTAGCGGTTCTTGATGGTAAGTTTGTTCAACTCTCGGTAGTCGATACACAACCTGAATGTACCATCTTTCTTCTTGACAAACAAAACAGGAGCTCCCCACGGTGATGTGCTTGGTCGAATGAAACCACGCTCTAAAAGTTCTTGTAATTGGCTTTGTAGTTCTTTCATCTCGCTGGGTGCGAGTCTGTAAGGAGCACGAGCTATTGGTGCAGCTCCTGGTACAAGATCTATTTGAAATTCAACGGATCGATGTGGGGGTAATCCCGGTAATTCTTTCGGAAATACATCAGGAAATTCTTTTGCGACGGGAACATCATTGATGCTCTTTTCTTCAGTTTGTACTTTCTCGACGTGTGCTAGAACAGCATAGCAACCTTTTCTTATTAGTTTTTGTGCCTTCAAATTACTAATAAGATGTAGCTTCGTGTTGCCCTTTTCTCCGTACACCATTAAGGGTTTTCCTTTTTCTCGTATAATGCGAATTGCATTTTTGTAACAAACGATCTCCGCTTTCACTTCTTTCAACCAGTCCATACCGATTATCACATCAAAACTCCCTAACTCTACTGGTATCAAATCAATCTTAAATGTTTCGCTAACCAGTTTAATTTCTCGATTCCGACATATATTATCTGCTGAAATTAATTTACCATTTGCTAATTCGAGTAAAAATTTACTATCCAAAGGCGTCAATGGACAACTTAATTTAGCACAAAAATCTCTACTCATATAGCTTCTATCCGCACCCGAATCAAATAAAACGTAAGCAGATTTAATGTCAATAAGAAACGTACCCGTAACAAGCTCCGGGTCTTCCTGTGCCTCTGCCGCATTAATATTGAAAACTCTTCCACGGCCTTGTCCATTCGTGTTCTCCTGGTTCGGGCAATTTCTAATAATGTGGCCTGGTTTTCCACATTTATAACAAACTACATTGGCATAACTTGCTCCGACACTACTTGCTCCGCCATTACTCGTTCCGACACCATTTGTTCCTTTCGTTCTATTAACCCCTGGTCCGTAGACCTCACACTTCGCCGCGCTATGACCATTTCTTTTACACTTGTTGCAAAATTTGGTGCAGAACCCCGAGTGATTCTTTTCACACCTTTGGCATAGCTGCTTCTGATTGTTGTTGTTGTTGCGGTTATTATTGTTGTTGGGATGATTGTTGTAGTTGCTGTTGTTGTTGTTGTTGTTGGGCCGTTTGTTGTAGTTGCGATTGATGTTGCGATTGTTGGGATAATTGTTGCGATTATTGTTGTAATTGTTGTTGTTGTTGTATTGGTGATTCTTATCACCGTTTTCCTCCCACTTTCTTTTGACTTGCTTCACATTGGCCTCTTCAGCAGTCTGTTCTTTAATTCTTTCTTCAATTTGGTTCACGAGTTTGTGAGCCATTCTACATGCCTGTTGTATGGAGGCGGGCTCGTGTGAACTTATATCTTCTTGGATTCTTTCTGGTAATCCTTTCACAAACGCGTCAATCTTCTCTTCCTCATCTTCGAATGCTCCCGGACACAATAGGCACAATTCTGTGAATCGTCTTTCGTATGTGGTAATATCAAATCCTTGGGTTCGTAACCCTCTAAGTTCTGTCTTGAGCTTATTGACCTCAGTTCTGGGACGGTACTTCTCGTTCATCAAGTGCTTGAATGCTGACCAAGGTAGTGCGTACGCATCATCTTGTCCCACTTGCTCTAGATAGGTATTCCACCATGTTAACGCAGAACCTGTGAAGGTATGCGTAGCGTACTTCACTTTGTCCTCTTCAGTACACTTACTTATGGCAAACACCGATTCGACCTTCTCGGTCCACCGTTTCAATCCGATCGGTCCTTCGGTTCCATCAAATTCCAAAGGTTTGCAGGCAGTGAATTCTTTGTAGGTGCATCCTACACGATTTCCTGTACTGCTAGATCCAAGGTTATTGTTGGTATGTAGCGCAGCCTGTACTGCGGCTATGTTTGAAGCTAGAAAAGTACGGAATTCCTCTTCATTCATATTCACGGTGTGTCGAGTAGTCGGTGCCATTTCCTTCAAAATAGTCAAATGGAACAAGTTAATCATACAGAATGTTAAGAGTAGTTAATAGTATTTCGTAGCATAATATGAACTCATTTATAAAAGCTTTTTCTTCATATTAGCGTTTTATAAGTTTAAATTCGGGTAGTACCTACCCGTTAAGTTCATACTTAGTAGCTAATATACAATTCAACTACTACAATTCTATATGAAAAACTGATTGTAATAATATTTCGCGTTCAAGCTTTTATACAATATTTTACAAACTTACAATACCGCTTATTTTACATAAAGCATGAAATATAGCACACAATAACTTTGATACAAGATAGTTGTGAAGATAATTCTAGCTAGTACACAAGTCGTTCAGCAAAGGCAATAAAGACACGTAATTCATACGTCCAGAAACAAGTCATGCATTCTGGTTTTACTAGGACTACTTCCCATCCTTGGTCTTGTGCAACATAACCGTTATGGCCGTTGATAAGACAGCGTGTTGTAACATCATCAAAGGGACGAGGGTTACGTAATGTCCAACAGTCCCGTAATAATCTAAAAACCTCATTTCTTACCCCAATTACCGACTCCGTCACTTGTGGAAACGTTTTGTTTAATAGTTGTAGCCCGATGTTCTTGTTCTCACTTTGGTGAGAAGCGAACATTACTAATCCGTAAGCATAACATGCTTCTTTATGTTGCATGTTAGCCGCTTTTTCTAAATCACGAAGTCCAATATTCGGATATATTGAGTCAAAATAATTTCTTAACCCGTTGCGTAAAATAGCATTTGGGTTCCCCGCAATATATGCGTCAAAGTAAACACATCGTAACTTATGGGTTTCCCAATGTGATATCCCCCATCTTTCAAACGAAAGTCTCTTATAAACCAAGACATTCTTGGAACGTTCTTCGAATGTCTTACAAACTGATCTCGCCTTAAATAGTTGTGCCGAAGAATTCTGGCCGACTCTAGACAAGATTTCATCAATCATGTCTCCGGGTAGGTCTCTTAAAATATTGGGTTGTCTATCCATTTTGTGTTTTTAAACTGTAAAATAGACAAGAGTTAGATTCATAAAAAAAAATACTTATTAATACAAGCAATTTTTACATATATCATAAAGCATAAGCACACTATATTACATATATTACACCACACGAATACAACTATCTTATTCCGACTCGCTCGTTTCTTCTTGTTGGGTTTTGGTTCGTTTTGCCAAGTTTCTAGGGATATATGATGTTCCCCTAATACGAGCCGTCGTTGTCCACATTGGTTTAGAAAAACCTGGTGGTTTAGAGGTTCCCGGGTCATTGTTACAACTTAAGGACTTCGGGGGTTGACGATACATATAAAGTTCATCGGGGTTGGAATTAGATTTCTCTATTTTTATGCCCTTTCCCTTATTATTTTCTTTTGCCTTTTTAAATTCAGTTGGGGTTATTTCTATAACATCATCGGAATTTTCGTCGGAATCCGATTCATCGGAGAATTGGTAATCCTCCCAATATTTTGCTTCCTTAGCGGAAACACCATTGACCATAATTAACCTTGGTCGGTTGGTTGAGGATTCTCTTTTACTTAACCGTTTTATTATTTCCCCCACCGGTTCTATTTCTTCTTCCGGTTCCGATTCTTCTTCCGGTTCCGATTCTTCTTCCGGTTCCGACTCTTCTTCCGGTTCCTCTTCGGGAACTTGTGAATCAGTCCACGAATCATTCCAATTTACATTTGACTCTTCATTATTATTAGGTGAGTCAATGGGACTTGTTCTAGAGGTAGACATCTATCACATAATATCAAACACGTTAAGAGATTAATATATCACATAATATTCATATGTTAAAAATATATAGTTTCCAACAAAAATGTTAAGCAATCATTTTTAAAGAAAACACGGTCGAAGTCCAGACTCACTAATGCATCCTAACAAACTCGATAAGACACACTAATGCAATTTTCTGGTTCTCTAAGACCAACGCTCTGATACCAACTGAAATGTCCCGTTCTTATTGATTAAAAACGTTCCATATTAATTGATTTCGTTGCGAGGTTTTGACCTCTATATGAGACGTTTTTCAAAGACTGCATTCATTTTAAAACAAACCATAACCTTTATTTCATCAATAAAGGTTTAAAAAGCTTTAAGTAGATTATCAAATAATGATAATCTAAAATATCCTGTTTACACACGACCATTACATAATGGTTTACAATACAAATATTTTACAACAAAATAAGTTTCTTGAATGCAGTTTTTACACAATATCATACAAGCATGGACTCCAAATCTCGTCCTTATTTAAGTATGCGACAGCGGAAGCTCTTAATAATCACCTGAGAATAAACATGCTTAAAACGTCAACAAAAATGTTGGTGAGTTATAGGTTTAACCTATATATATCAAATCATAATAATAGACCACAAGATTTCATATTTCAATACACATCCCATACATAGAGATAAAAATCATTCATATGGTGAACACCTGGTAACCGACATTAACAAGATGCATATATAAGAATATCCCCATCATTCCGGGACACCCTTCGGATATGATATAAATTTCGAAGTACTAAAGCATCCGGTACTTTGGATGGGGTTTGTTAGGCCCAATAGATCTATCTTTAGGATTCGCGTCAATTAGGGTGTCTGTTCCCTAATTCTCAGATTACCAGACTTAATAAAAAGGGGCATATTCGATTTCGATAATTCAACCATAGAATGTAGTTTCACGTACTTGTGTCTATTTTGTAAATCATTTATAAAACCTGCATGTATTCTCATCCCAAAAATATTAGATTTTAAAAGTGGGACTATAACTCACTTTCACAGATTTTTACTTCGTCGGGAAGTAAGACTTGGCCACTGGTTGATTCACGAACCTATAACAATATATACATATATATCAAAGTATGTTCAAAATATATTTACAACACTTTTAATATATTTTGATGTTTTAAGTTTATTAAGTCAGCTGTCCTCGTTAGTAACCTACAACTAGTTGTCCACAGTTAGATGTACAGAAATAAATCGATAAATATTATCTTGAATCAATCCACGACCCAGTGTATACGTATCTCAGTATTGATCACAACTCAAACTATATATATTTTGGAATCAACCTCAACCCTGTATAGCTAACTCCAACATTCACATATAGAGTGGCTATGGTTGTTCCGAAATATATATAGATGTGTCGACATGATAGGTCGAAACATTGTATACGTGTCTATGGTATCTCAAGATTACATAATATACAATACAAGTTGATTAAGTTATGGTTGGAATAGATTTGTTACCAATTTTCACGTAGCTAAAATGAGAAAAATTATCCAATCTTGTTTTACCCATAACTTCTTCATTTTAAATCCGTTTTGAGTGAATCAAATTGCTATGGTTTCATATTGAACTCTATTTTATGAATCTAAACATAAAAAGTATAGGTTTATAGTCGGAAAAATAAGTTACAAGTCGTTTTTGTAAAGGTAGTCATTTCAGTCGAAAGAACGACGTCTAGATGACCATTTTAGAAAACATACTTCCACTTTGAGTTTAACCATAATTTTTGGATATAGTTTCATGTTCATAATAAAAATCATTTTCTCAGAATAACAACTTTTAAATCAAAGTTTATCATAGTTTTTAATTAACTAACCCAAAACAGCCCGCGGTGTTACTACGACGGCGTAAATCCGGTTTTACGGTGTTTTTCGTGTTTCCAGGTTTTAAATCATTAAGTTAGCATATCATATAGATATAGAACATGTGTTTAGTTGATTTTAAAAGTCAAGTTAGAAGGATTAACTTTTTTTTGCGAACAAGTTTAGAATTAACTAAACTATGTTCTAGTGATTACAAGTTTAAACCTTCGAATAAGATAGCTTTATATGTAAGAATCGAATGATGTTATGAACATCATTACTACCTTAAGTTCCTTGGATGAACCTACTGGAAAAGAGAAAAATGGATCTAGTTTCAATGGATCCTTGGATGGCTCAAAGTTCTTGAAGCAAAATCATGACACGAAAACAAGTTCAAGTAAGATCATCACTTGAAATAAGATTGTTATAGTTATAGAAATTGAACCAAAGTTTGAATATGATTATTACCTTGTATTAGAATGATAACCTACTGTAAGAAACAAAGATTTCTTGAGGTTGGATGATCACCTTACAAGATTGGAAGTGAGCTAGCAATCTTGAAAGTATTCTTGATTTTATGAAACTAGAACTTTTGAAATTTATGAAGAACACTTAGAACTTGAAGATAGAACTTGAGAGAGATCAATTAGATGAAGAAAATTGAAGAATGAAAGTGTTTGTAGGTGTTTTTGGTCGTTGGTGTATGGATTAGATATAAAGGATATGTAATTTTGTTTTCATGTAAATAAGTCATGAATGATTACTCATATTTTTGTAATTTTATGAGATATTTCATGCTAGTTGCCAAATGATGGTTCCCACATGTGTTAGGTGACTCACATGGGCTGCTAAGAGCTGATCATTGGAGTGTATATACCAATAGTACATACATCTAAAAGCTGTGTATTGTACGAGTACGAATACGGGTGCATACGAGTAGAATTGTTGATGAAACTGAACGAGGATGTAATTGTAAGCATTTTTGTTAAGTAGAAGTATTTTGATAAGTGTCTTGAAGTCTTTCAAAAGTGTATGAATACATATTAAAACACTACATGTATATACATTTTAACTGAGTCGTTAAGTCATCGTTAGTCGTTACATGTAAATGTTGTTTTGAAACCTTTAGGTTAACGATCTTATTAAATGTTGTTAACCCAATGTTTATAATATCAAAAGAGATTTTAAATTATTATATTATCATGATATTATGATGTACGAATATATCTTAATATGATATATATACATTAAATGTCGTTACAACGATAATCGTTACATATATGTCTCGTTTCAAAATCATTAAGTTAGTAGTCTTGTTTTTACATATGTAGTTCATTGTTAATATACTTAATGATATGTTTACATATCATAATATCATGTTAACTATATATATAACCATATATATGTCATCATATAGTTTTTACAAGTTTTAACGTTCGTGAATCACCGGTCAACTTGGGTGGTCAATTGTCTATATGAACCTATTTCAATTAATCAAGTCTTAACAAGTTTGATTGCTTAACATGTTGGAAACATTTATTCATGTAAATATCAATCTCAATTAATATATATAAACATGGAAAAGTTCGGGTCACTACAATTAACATGTAAATATTATGTGATATATTAATCTCTTAACATATTCGATATTGTGTGATAGATGTCTACCTCTAGCACAAATCCCATTGACTCACCTAATAATAACGAAGAGTCAAATATATATTGGCAATATTCACAAGTTCCCGAAAAACTGGAAGAAGAGGAAACGGAACCGGAAGAAGCGGAACCGGAAGAAGAGGAACCAGAAGACGAGGAACCGGAAGAAGAAGAGGTTCTGGAGGGGGGAATAGTAGGAACCACAGAAAACCGGTCAAATAAAAGAAAATCCTCAACCAATGGACCAAAGTTAATAATGGTCAATGGTGTTTCCGCTAAGGAAGCAAAATATTGGGAAAATTACCAATTTTTCGATGAATCGGATCCTGATGAGGATTCCGATGATGTTATAGAAATTACCCCGACCCAATTTAATGAGGCAAAAGAAAATAATAAGGGAAAAGGCATCAAAATAGAGAAATCTGATTCCGACCCCGATGAACTTTATATGTACCGTCAACACCCGTATTTTCAATATCGTGACAATAACCCGGGAACCTCTAAACCACCAGGTTTTTCTAAACCAATGTGGAAAACGACGGCTCGTATTAGAGGAACATCATATATCCCTAGAAAATTAGGAAAAAGAACCAAGTCCGAAGAAGAAGAAGAAACCAGTGATTCAGATTAGAGGGGTGTGAGCATGTTGTGTAATAAATGTATTGTAGTGTGCTTGTACTTTTATGTCCTATGTAAAAATTACTTGTATTGTTTGTTATTACGAATCTAATCCTTGTCTATTTTATAGTATAAAAACAAAATGGACGTTAAGGGTAGACAACCAAATATTTTAGAAGACCTACCTGAGGATATGATTGAGAAAATCTTGTCTAGAGTCGGTCAGAATTCATCAGCACATTTAGTTATGGCAAAATTAAATTTTCAAACATTTGAAAGACTTTCCATAAATGCCTTAGTTTATAAAAGGCTTTCCTTTGATAGGTGGGGTATATCACATTGGGGAGACTTTAAGTTACGCCGTGTTTTCTTTAAAGAGTTAAATGCGGGGAACTCAAATGCAATTTTACGCTACGGGTTAAGAACCTATTTTGACTCAACATATCCCAACATAGGATTTCATGAATTAGAAAGAGCTTCTAACATGCAACATAAAGAAGCGTGTTATGCTTACGGGTTAGTGATGTTCGCTTCTTACCAAAGTGAGAAAAAGAACATCAGATTGCAGCTTTTAAATAAAACTTTTCCACAAGTGACGAATTCAGTAGTTGGGGTGAGAAACAAGGTTTTTAGATTATTACAGGGTTGTTAGACATTATGAAACCCTCGTCCTTTTGACGACATTACAACATGCTGCCTAGCTAATGGTCATAACGGTTATTTTCCACAAGACCAAGGATGGGAAGTCGTCTTAGTAAAACCAGAATGCATAATTTGTTTCTGGACTTATGAATTACGTGTCTTTATTTCTTTTGATGAACAACTTACGTATTAACTAGATTTATCTTCAAAACTGTCCTGTATCATAGTATACTATATTTCATGTTATATGTAATATAGCGAAGTTGTAAGTTTGAAGAATATTTGTATGTGATATATTATTATAATCAGTTTTTTATATGGAATTGTAGTAGTTGAATTGTATATTAGCTACTAAGTATGAACTTAACGGGTAGGTAGTACCCAAATTTAAACTTATAAAACGCTAATATGAAGGAAAATCTTTTATAAATGAGTTCATATTATGCTACGAGATACTATTGACTACTCTAAATATTATGTATGATTAAATTGTTTCATTTGACTATTTTGAAGGAAATGGCACCGACTACTCGACACACCTTGAATATGAGCGAAGAGGAATTTCGTGCCTTTCTTGCTTCAAACATAGCCGCGGTACAGGCCGCGCTACATACCAACAATAACTCTGAATCTAGCAATACAGCTAACGGCGTAAGAAATCGTGTAGGATGCTCCTACAAAGAATTCACTGCCTGCAAACCTTCAGAATTTGATGGGACCGAAGGACCAATCGAATTGAAATGGTGGACCGAGAAAGTTGAATCGTTGTTTGCCATAAGTAAGTGAGCTGAAGGAGACAAAGTGAAGTACGCTACGCATACCTTCACATGTATTGCGTTAACATGGTGGAATACCTATCTAGAGCAAGTGGGACAAAATGCTGCTTACGCGCTACCGTGGTCAGCATTCAAGCACTTGATGAACGAGAAGTACCGTCCCAGAACCGAGGTCAATAAGCTCAAGTCAGAACTTAGAGGGTTACGAACACAGGGATTCGATATTACTTCGTACGAAAGATGATTCACAGAATTGTGCCTATTGTGTCTGAGAGCGTTCGAAGATGAGGAAGAGAAGATCGACGCGTTTGTGAAAGGGTTACCGGAGAGAATCCAAGAAGATATAAGTTTACACGAGCCTGCCTCCATACAAAAGGCATGTAGAATGGCTCACAAACTAGTGAACCAGAATGAGGGAAGAATTAAAGAACAGGCGGTCGAAGAGGCCAACGTGAAGCTAGTCAAAAGAAAGTGGGAGGAAAACGGTGATAAGAGTCACCAATACAACAACAACTATCCCAACAATCGCAACATCAATCGCAACTACAACAAACGGCACAACAACAACAATAACAACAACAACTACAACAATCATCCCAACAACAATAACAACTGCAACAACAACAACAATCAGAAGCAGCTATGCCAAAGGTGTGAAAACTATCACTCGGGGTTCTGCACCAAATTTTGCAACAAGTGTAAAAGAAATGGTCATAGCGCGGTGAAGTGTGAGGTCTATGGACCAGGGGTTAACAGAACGAAAGGAATAAATGGTGTCGGAACGAGTAATGGCGGAGCAAGTAGTGTCGGAGCAAGTTATGCCAATGTAGTTTGTTATAAATGTGGAAAACCGGGCCACATTATTATAAATTGCCCGAACCAGGAGAACATGAATGGACAAGGCCGCGGAAGAGTTTTCAATATTAATGCGGCAGAGGCATAGGAAGACCCGGAGCTTGTTACAGGTACGTTTCATATTGAAAATAAATCTGCTTACGTTTTATTTCATTCGGGTGCGGATAGAAGCTATATGAGTAGAGATTTTCGTGCTAAATTAAGTTGTCCATTGATGCCGTTGGATAGGAAATTTTTACTCGAATTAGCAAACGGTAAATTAATTTCAGCAGATTATATATGGCGGAATCGAGAAATTAAACTGGGTAGCGAAATATTTAAGATTGATTTGATACCAGTAGAGTTAGGGAGTTTTGATGTAATAGTTGGCATGGACTGGCTGAAGGAGATGAAAGGAGAGATCGTATGTTACAAAAATGCAATTCGCATTGTATGAGAAGAAGGAGAACCCTTAATGGTGTACGGAGAAAAGGGCAACACGAAGCTACATCTTATTAGTAATTTGAAGGCACAAAAACTAATAAGAAAAGGTTGCTATGCTGTTCTAGCACACATCGAGAAAGTACAAACTGAAGAAAAGAGCATCAATGATGTTCCCATCGCAAAAGAATTTCCTAATGTATTTTCGAAAGAATTACCGGGACTACCTCCACATCGATCTGTTGAATTTCAAATAGATCTTGTACCAGGAGCTGCACCAATAGCTCGTGCTCCTTACAGACTCGCAACCAGCTAGATGAAATAACTGCAAATCTAACTGCAAGAACTATTAGAACGTGGTTTCATTCGACCAAGCACATCACCATGGGGAGCTCCTGTTTTGTTTGTCAAGAAGAAGGATGGTACATTTAGGTTGTGTATTAACTACAGAGAGTTGAATAAACTTACCATCAAAAACCGTTATCCACTGCCGAGAATTGACGACTTATTTGATCAACTACAAGGCTCGTCGGTTTATTCGAAAATCAATTTACGTTCTGGATATCATCAAATGCGAGTAAAGGAGGATGATATTCCAAAAACTGCTTTTAGGACGCGTTATGGTCATTACGAGTTTATGGTTATGCCGTTTGGATTGACTAACGCACCAGCTGTGTTCATGGACCTTATGAACCGAGTGTGTGGGCCATATCTTGACAAGTTTGTCATTGTTTTCATCAATGACATACTTATTTACTCAAAGAATGATCAAGAGCACGAAGAACATTTGAGAAAAGTGCTAGAAGTATTGAGGAAAGAAAAACTGTACGCTAAGTTTTCAAAGTGTGCATTTTGGTTGGAAGAAGTTAAATTCCTCGGTCACATAGTGAACAAAGAAGGTATCCAGGTGGACCCGGCAAAGATCGAAACCGTTGAAAAGTGAGAAACCCCACAAACTCAAGCATATACGTCAATTTTAGGATTGGCTGGTTACTACAGAAAATTCATCCAAGATTTCTCCAAAATAGCAAAACCCTTGACTGCATTAACGCATAAAGGGAAGAAATTTGAATGGAAGGATGAACAAGAGAAGGCGTTTCAGTTATTGAAGAAAAAGCTAACTACGGCACCTATATTGTCATTGCCTGAAGGGAATGATGATTTTGTGATTTATTGTGACGCATCAAAGCAAGGTCTCGGTTGTGTATTAATGCAACGAACGAAGGTGATTACTTATGCGTCTAGACAATTGAAGATTCACGAGCAAAATTATACGACTCACGATTTGGAATTGGGTGCTGTTGTTTTTGCATTAAAGACTTGGAGGCATTATTTATATGGGGTCAAAAGTATTATATATACTGACCACAAAAGTCTCCAACATATATTTAATCAGAAGCAACTGAATATGAGACAACACAGGTGGATTGAACTGTTGAATGATTATGATTTTGAGATTCGATACCACCCAGGGAAGGCGAATGTGGTAGCTGATGCTTTGAGTAGAAAGGACAGAGAACCTATACGGGTAAAAGCTATGAATATAATTATTCGTACTAACCTTACTACTCAAATAAAGGAGGCGCAACAGGGGGTTGTAAAAGAAGGAAAGTTGAAGAATGAGATACCCAAAGGATCAGAGAAACATCTTAATATTAGGGAAGACGGAACCCAGTATAGGGCTGAAAGAATTTGGGTACTAAAATTTGGAGATATGAGAGAAATGGTACTTAGAGAAGCTCATAAAACCAGATACTCAATACATCCTGAAAAGGGGAAGATGTACAAGGATCTCAAGAAACATTTTTGGTGGCCGGGTATGAAAGCTGATATTGCTAAATATGTAGGAGAATGTTTGACGTGTTCTAAGGTCAAAGCTGAATATCAGAAACCATCAGGTCTACTACAACAACCAGAAATCCCGGAATGGAAATGGGAAAACATTACCATGGATTTCATTACTAAATTGCTAAGGACTGCAAGTGGTTATGATACTATTTGGGTAATAGTTGATCGTCTCACCAAGTCAGCACACTTCCTGCCAATGAGAGAAGATGAAAAAATGGAGAAGTTGGCGCGATTGTATTTGAAGGAGGTTGTCTCCAGACATGGAATACCCTTCTCTATTATCTCTGATAGGGATGGTAGATTTGTTTCAAGGTTCTGGCAGACGTTGCAACAAGCATTGGGGACTCGTCTAGACATGAGTACTGCCTATCATCCACAAACTGATGGGCAGAGCGAAAGGACGATACAAACGCTTGAAGACCTGCTACGAGCATGTGTTATTGATTTCGGAAACAGTTGGGATCGACACCTACCGTTAGCAGAATTTTCTTAAAACAACAGTTATCATTCTAGTATTGAGATGGCGCCATTTGAAGCACTTTATGGTAGAAAGTACAGGTCTCTAATTTGTTGGAATGAAGTGGGGGATAGACAGATTACGGGTCCGGAAAATCATCCAAATTCAACAACGATTGAAAACCGCCCAGAGTCGACAAAAGAGCTACGCGGACAGTAAAAGAAAAGATATAGAGTTTGAAATTGGAGAAATGGTCATGCTTAAGGTTTCACCTTGGAAAGGCCTTGTTCGATTTGGTAAACGGGGGAAACTAAATCCAAGGTACATTGGACCATTCAAGATTATAGATCGTGTCGGACCAGTAGCCTACCAACTGGAGCTACCTTAACAACTCGCGGCTGTACATAACACTTTCCACATCTCGAATTTGAAAAAATGTTTTGCTAAAGAAGATCTCACTATTCCGTTGGACGAAATCCAAATCAATGAAAAACTTCAATTCATTGAAGAACCCGTCGAAATAATGGATCGTGAGGTTAAGAGACTTAAGCAAAACAAGATACCGATTGTTAAGGTTCAATGGAATGCTCGTAGAGGACCCGAGTTCACCTGGGAGCATGAAGATCAGATGAAGAAGAAATACCCGCATCTATTTCCAGAAGATTCGTCAACGCCTTCAACAGCTTAAAATTTCGGGACGAAATTTATTTAACGGGTAGGTACTATAGTGACCCGAACTTTTCCATGTTTATATATCTTAATTGAGATTGATATTTACATGACTAAATGTTTCCAACATGTTAAGCAATCAAACTTGTTAAGACTTGATTAAATGAAATAAGTTTCATATAGACAATTGATCACCCAAGTTGACCGGCGATTCACGAAAGTTACAAATTTGTAAAAACTACATGTTGTGGTATATATAGACATATATATATGGTTTACATGAGATTATGATGAGTAAGTATCTCACTAAGTATATTAACAATGTGTGATGTACATAAGAAATGAGATTACTAAATTAAGAAACTCGAAATGATATATATAACGATTATCGTTATGATAACGTCTACTAAATACATATGTATCATATTAAGATTTTGATACACTATATTTAACATAATAAAATGATATTTAAATATATCATTAAGTGTGTTAACAATTAACTACATATGTAAAAACAAGACTACTGACTCAAGAATTACGAAACGAGACTTATATGTAACGATTATCGTTGTAACGATATTTTAATGTATATATCATATTAAGAGATATTCATACATCATAATATCATGATAACATAATAATTTAACATCTCATTTGATATAATAAACATTGGGTTAACAACATTAATTGAGATCGTTAACTTAAAGGTTTCAAAACAACACTTACATGTAACGACTAACGAAGACTTAACGACTCCATTAGAATGTATATACATGTTGTGTTTTGATATGTATTCTTACACTTTTTAAAGACTTCAAGAAACATATCAAAGTACTTCTGCTTAATAAAAATGCTTACAATTACATCCTCGTTCAGTTTCATCAACAATTCTACTCGTATGCACCTGTATTCGTACTCGTACAATACACAGCTTTTAGATGTATGTACTTTTGGTATATACACTCCAATGATCAGCTCTTAGCAGCCCATGTGAGTCACCTAACACATGTAGGAACCATCATTTGGCAACTAGCATGAAATATCTCATAAAATTACAAAAATATTAGTAATCATTCATGACTTATTTACATGAAAACAAAATTACATATCCTTTATATCTAATCCATATACCAACGACCAAAAACACCTACAAACACTTTCATTCTTCAATTTTCTTCATCTAATTTATCTCTCTCAAGTTCCATCTTCAAGTTCTAAGTGTTCTTCATAAATTCCATAAGTATAGTTTCATAAAAATCAAGAATACTTCCAAGTTTGCAAGTTTACTTCCAAGCTTTCTAATCCATTCCAAGTAATCATCTAAGATCAAGGAACCTTTTTATTTACAGTAGGTTATCTTTCTAATTCAAGGTAATATTCATATTCAAACTTTGATTCAATTTCTACAACTATAACAATCTAATTTCGAGTGAAAATCTTACTTGAACTGTTTTCGTGTCATGATTCTGCTTCAAGAACTTTCAAGCCATCCAAGGAGCCTTTGAAGCTAGATCCATTTTTCTCATTTCCAGTAGTTTTATCCAGAAAACTTGAGGTATTAATGATGTTCATAACATCATTCGATTCATACATATAAAGCTATCTTATTCGAAGGTTTAAACTTGTAATCACTAGAACATAGTTTAGTTAATTCTAAACTTGTTCGCAAACAAAAGTTAATCCTTCTAAATTGACTTTTAAAATCAACTAAACACATGTTCTATATCTATATGATATGCTAACTTAATGATTTAAAACCTGGAAACACGATGAACACCATAAAATCGGATATACGCCGTCGTAGTGAAACCGGGGGCTGTTTTGGTTTGGATAATTAAAAACTATGATAAACTTTGATTTAAAAGTTGTTCTTCTGGGAAAATGATTTTTCATATGAACATGAAACTATATCCAAAAATCTTGGTTAAACTCAAAGTGAAAGTATGTTTTTCAAAATGGTCATCAAGATGTCGTTCTTTCGACTGAAATGACTACCTCTTTAGTAATTGACATGTAACTTAAATTTCCGACTATAAACCTATACTTTTTCTGTTTGGATTCTTAAATTAGAGTTCAATATGAAACCATAGCAATTTGATTAACTCAAAACGGATTTAAAATGAAGAAGTTATGGGTAAAACAAGATTGGATATTTTTGATCTTTTTAGCTACGAGAAATGTTTAACAAATCTATACAAATCATATCCTAGCTAACTTATATTGTATTATACATGTATTCTAATATATTATGTAATCTTGGGATACTATAGACACGTATGCAAATGTTTTGACATATCATATCGACCCATGTATATATATTATTTGGAACAACCATAAACACTCTATATGCAGTAATGTTGGAGTTAGCTATACAGGGTTGAGGTTGATTCCAAAAATATATATACTTTGAGTTGTGATCTAGCTTGAGACGTGTATACACTGGGTCGTGGATTGATTCAAGATATTATATATCGATTTATTTCTGTACATCTAACTGTGGACAACTAGTTGTAGGTTACTAACAAGGACAGCTGACTTAATACACTCAAATCTTTAAAACATAATAAAAATGGTTGTAATTATATTTTGATCATACTTTGATATATATGTACATATTTGTATAGGTTCGTGAATCGATCCGTGGCCAAGTCTTATTTCCGAGGAAGGAAATATCTGTGAAAGTGCGTTATAGTCCCACTTTTAAAATCTAATATTTTTGGGATGAGAATACATGCAGGTTTTATAAATGATTTACAAAATAGACACAAGTACGTGAAACTACATTCTATGGTTGAATTATCGAAATCGAATATGCCCATTTTTATTAAGTCTGGTAATCTAAGAATTAGGGAACAGACACCCTAATTGACGCGAATCCTAAAGATAGATCTATTGGGCCTAACAAACCCCATCCAAAGTACCGGATGCTTTAGTACTTCGAAATTTATATCATATCCGAAGGGTGTCCCGGAATGATGGGGATATTCTTATATATGCATCTTGTTAATGTCGGATACCAGGTGTTCACCATATGAATGATTTTTATCTCTATGCATGGGATGTGTATTAAAATATGAAATCTTGTGGTCTATTGTTATGATTTGATATATATAGGTTAAACCTATAACTCACCAACATTTTTGTTGACGTTTAAAGCATGTTTATTCTCAGGTGAATACTAAGAGCTTCCGCTGTTGCATACTAAAATAAGGACAAGATTTGGAGTCCATGTTTGTATGATATTATGTACAAACTGCATTCAAGAAACATATGTCGATGTAATATATTTCTATTGTAAACCATTATGTAATGGTCATGTGTAAACAGTATATTTTAGATTATCATTATTTGATAATCTACGTAATGCTTTTAAAACCTTTATTGATAAAATAAAGGTTATGGTTATTTTAAAAATGAATGCAGTCTTTGAAAAACGTCTCATATAGAGGTCAAAACCTCGCAACGAAATCAATTAATATGGAACGTTTATAATCAATATGAACGGGACATTTCACACGATATAAGTGATTTTTAATCTCGGATCTAAACTTGGTTCCTGGATATCTGGCACAGTAGGTTGCCCGCCGCGTCAAAAACCTGTGCGCGCAGTAAGCCTGCATTATGCAACAGTCTATTTAAAAATAAAAATAATAATAATAATAATAATAATAATAATAATAATAATAATAATAAGTGGTCACTTTTTCGAATATGGTTCCGAGTCGTTTCACTTTAGGTGACTCGAGATTCGTCTGTTCTTAATGTATTCTAGGTCGGGTATATTGACCCAACTCAAAATCATCTTCTCGAATTGTATAACTGTTAAAAGTGAGTGACTGTTCATCGGAATTGTTATAGTCCGAATACTCATAAGGTTGTATATTAATTGCACACTGTATGTTAATTGCACACTGTATATTAACTACTATTACTTCTCATCATCTGGTAATTTATTTTCTCTTCGCTTCATCAATTACTTATATTCGAACTTCATTTTTTTTTTTATTCTTTTGCTTCGTGCTTTTTTTGTTATGCAATTATCTCAGTTGCTTTGGGTTTTTCATTTATTTTAGTATAGAAAATACAAATTGAGTTTGTTATTGTATAAAATTAAACTAATAAATGTTGTCTTATATGAAGAATTGTGTACCGATGAGAAAAAGAAATAAAAAAACTACAAAAGTATAGTGTAACGGAATGATGAATTAGTTATAGTGGCACAATCATCAATATAAATAAGATAGGATGATAGGGGTGAGGATTTTAGTTAAAGTTTTTAGTATGAAATTTTTTGTGATAATATTGTCCTCCCTGTGCGATCCTGCAAACCCTAGTGTTGGTGGTGAAAGAGTTAACTTTGGTTATCATCGGTTTCTTCTTCTAATTGTTGAGAGAGTCTGGATAATTAGAGGCGATTCTTTAATCATCGAATGGATACTGGAGCTTGGAATTGAACACATGGTCATGATCATACAATTAAATTGGGCAAAATAAAAAGTAGAGTCGTTTTGTTTCCGTTTTTGCATTGGACTAATGAGGTCCTTGAAAGAGGTGGTAAAGAGTTTGTAAATGATGCTTTAGTTATGTATCAAGGACTTTGGTTGAGAAATTATTTTTGTAAATAGGCCGGAGTTGCTTCATTGGTGAAGTTTGGTATTAACATTCATGGGTTTCTTCAATTAAAAGAATGGTATGAATGTTGATGATGATGTTAATAGAATCATTGATACATTGAGTAGGAAATATCAACCGTAAATTTGATACATTTAATTTAGAAACATTCATTGTTTAATTTGAACACTTCTAAGGTATCGGAAGAAGTTATAAATGAAATTCTTAAATGATGTTTGTTTAGTATTGATAGGTCTTAATGTTTTGATAGGTCCTAATAGATATAAATGTGTGTCCATTCGTTTGTTTCAAATAACTTTTTTTTAGTTTTCATAGCTTACATTTATCCAGGTACGAGCATTCTAGACATTGGAGTGTATAATGATCAAAAACATATATTTTTGTTGTCCAATTCTCAAAGTAAGTCTAAAATATTTCTGGCTTTATAATAATGTATTATATATTTCTTGGGAATATGTTAGTAGGGCTATTGGTTCGTTGTTCATATTGAAAAGGCTAAAGGTATGCCCTCTTTGTTACTTTAAAAGTTCTAATTGTTACTTAAAACTTTACTATTTAGTTTTTCTTGATCTCAGCGAGTCAACTCTGAATACTTGGAACTTATTAGGACGTAGTGGTGATGTTTGAGATAGGTTTTAATGGTAGTCTTTTAGCTACTTATCAAATATGTTTCTTATAATACGTCATTTAAACAAATTCTGGTGATGCAGGTGCATTAGAGGTGGAGATATGACAATGTGAAGCCTCTACAAGCGATGGGTCTAATTTAAGCACGACTTAAACGTTCAAAGTAAGATACCTTCACCAGATTTTAATCCATATTTCTTAAAAATGAGTATCGATTAAGTCTTTAGACGATTTAGTATAGAATTCAATGCTAATCGTCATTTTGGTGTGCTAAAATGGGTTGGGTAGACTCCAAACAAGTAAGGAAAAAAGATTTCTTTAGGTGTATCAAAATGGATTGGGTTTACCCAAAACCAATAATGACAAAAATGTCTTCTAGTGTACCAAAACGGGTTGGGTTGACCCAAAATAGTACAATATTATGTTTTATTCGTTATCGCATTGGTTCTTTATAAGAAAGCACGGGCTAATGTTTTTTTAGAGGCCTACTTTTTATTTATGCAAACGCAACCTATTTTTAAGACTTAATGCTAGCCGGCTAATAGAATCATTATTTTGTTATTGGACAGATTTACAAGTTGTAGATGCAAATGTAATAGCAGCAGAGATTGATGATGATAAACATACTTCTGAGGCAAGTACTTGTTTCCCTTCTATCCTAGATAATTAGAATATACACATTAGCTTATTAAGAAAAGTAGCCTCATAGTTCTTTTTTAATTATATGTAGATAACTCTTTAATTATTAGTGAAATGGCTATATGACTTTTGACTAATAATAGTCAAAACTGAAGGTGGTTACCTTTTCCTCGAAGATTACATGTTGATCAGAATGAAGAGCTTTTAAATGATGCAAACAAACAAACATGATTATGGGTCACCAAGTAAGTTATTCATTTTATTCCTTTTTATTTGCAGTAACAAAAAAAATTATAGTCTTGACTTTTGCATTATTTAAACACTGTACATATATACTAGGTACTACCAATCAAAGTGAAGTTTGCTATTAGTTTAAGTTATACAGTTACGACGTCAAAAGGGATTTGGCAGGGACAAGCAGTTCCAGATGATGAAATTAATTCTCAATGACAAAAAGGTAGCATCTACATTTATGCTTTGTTCCTTTTATGAATTTGTCTTATGTTAATTGCACACTGTATGTTAATTGCACACTGTATGTTAATAAGCAAATCACTGCAAAATTGTATATAGTTTCTAAACCACTGTATTTGCAAATCACTTGATGTTATTTAGTATTGGATATGAATTAATAGATTTATCTGTTCTGACTTTGTAATATAATTTTAAAATTTATGTAACATTCAATGATGTATCTTGTGTTTAGTATAAATGTCATTTAATTATCATAAAAAAATGAAGCAAGCGCTATAGCTGTTAAATTTCGGGAGTCGCATGCGCTTATCTCTGTTGCTTGTGGATATTAACTGTTTTCTTAAGTTGATAAGAAAAGGCGCAATGATCGAGGTGGATTTAGTTTTAATCAATATTTACACCATTTGATGCTAGAAGGGGACTGACTCACTAGACATTAATATTTTTGTATCTTTATAAATGATGGAGTCGAAATGATTGGGTATTGGGTATTGGGTCGAAGGATGTTAATGTTCTTATATTTATCTGACATGCCTTTTATAGATTGTGGCGGAAAAAAAAAATCGTTACATAAACACAGCTGATCCGTCATGATGTGGGTCGAGAAAAGTTTGTCTCCGAAGTGAGTTTGATTTATTACATCTAAGTTTAAGTAAGTGATACTTTATTTAGCATGAACTTGCCCCTTACAATGGTTAGTTTACTTTTAAGGATGTCCATAGCATTTGTACTGAGACGGAAGGTATGGAAGTGGAAAGAAGAGTATGGGGGCACAAAAATAAAAAAGCGTCGGGCGTTTGGTTGCATCTTTGGATTGAGGTTTTGCTTTACTTAACAAAAAACAGATGTGAGAATGGGAAAAGCAATGTTTTCAGGTACTTTCAATAACTTTGAACTTTACATGTTTTACTATCTTTATAGTCTAAAATTTCTTGATGTATTTTCCCTTGTACAAAGCGTTTATCTACCATCACAACATGAGAAACTATAGTTATGTCTAAAGCATCTAGAGGTGATCGGCGAGGAAAGGAATGTGAAAGGTGATGCATTGCTCTCCGAAATCAAGAAACGCCATTTAAAATATAGATATCATGGTCAGTATAAGGTTGCAATCTCATCTTTGGTTATCAAATCGGTGCAGATGGTTCATGTTTAACATGGATGATTGGAAGTCGAATCCGAAAGGTGTTATGGAGAAGCTATAGCTCAAGTCTACCGGGTTTGGATTCATTCTGTCATAGGTGTTTTTGTTGTAATGGATATGTAACACGGAATAGTTGGAGTAGCAGTGGTTTAGAAGGGTGTTAAAATGGGTGTGCGCCTCTGGTGTATTGTATTTGTAATTGGCTTCTTGCCTTTGGACTTTATAGCTTTTAAAAAAAGAAGATTGGTTGCTAATAATATAATAAAAACAATAACAATAGATCGATGATATTTTTCTCATGAGTTTTTGATAAGTTCATCATAAAGTTCAATTTTTATGTATAAAATACAACTACATGTTGTATAGTAATGATGAATTTTATAAAGTTATGATGAAAAATTATTTACAATAATAATAATAATAATTTTATGAATAATAATAATAATAATAATAATAATAATAATAATATTTAAGACTTTTCTAATGATAGCTCTAACCAACATTAAATTATTAAATTATTTACAATTTAATAATAATAGCTCTACTGGATGTCCTTTAAATATTCAAACCACATATTTGGTTTGCACATTGTAAATAACTATCTACATAACTACTCTCTAACCAACAAATGTAACACTCTATTCTGCATAATTTCTTTTTTAAGATAACCTCAGGGTTATCATCAGAAAACTCTATATTATATACTTATAGTACAAATTAAATTCATTTGACAACTAATATAAGCTTAATGGATAAAAAGGATTCACGTTGACAGTTAATGGTTTACGGTTTATGATTTATAGTTTAGGATTTATGATTTAGGGTTAAGATTTTAGAATTTATGCTTTAGGGTTTAGGGTTTACGGTTTACGATTTAGTGTTTAGGGTTAAGGGTAAAGGATCTAGGGTTTAGAGTTTAGTCTATAGAGTTTAGTGTTAGGGTTTAGGGTTTTAGGGTTAGGGTTTAGAATTTAGGGTTTAAAGTTAGGGTTTTAGGGTTAAGGTTTATAGTTTAGGGTTTTAGGGTTTCGGGTTTAGTTTTGGGTTTTAGGGTTAGAGTTTAGGGTTTAAGGTTTTAGGGTTTTAAGGTTTTAGGGTTAGGGTTTTAGGGTTAGGATTTAGAGTTTAGGGTTTAGGGTTAGGGTTTTAGGGTTTAGAGTTTATGGTTTTAGGGTTAAGGTATAGAATCTAGGGTTTAGGGTTTTAGGGTTTGGGTTTAGAGTTTAGGGTTTTAGGGCTAGGGTTTAGGGTTTAGAGTTTGGGTTTAGGGTTTAGAGTTTGGGTTTAGGATTTATGGTTTTAGGGTTAAGGTATAGAATCTAGGGTTTAGGGTTTTAGGGTTTGGGTTTAGAGTTTAGGGTTTTAGGGCTAGGGTTTAGGGTTTAGAGTTTAGGGTTAGGGTTTAGGGTTATGGTTTTAGGGTTAGGGTTTAGAGTTTAGGGGGTTGGGGTTTAGGGTTTAGTTTTTAGAATTGAGGCTATAGACTTTAGAGTTTAGGATTTAGAGTTTAGGGCTATAGAGTTACTTAGTTAGGGTTATAGAGTTTAGGGTTTAGTGTGTAGGCTATAGACTTTAGAGTTTAGGATTTAGAGTTTAGGGCTATAGAGTTACTTAGTTAGGGTTCAGGGTTTAGGGTTTAGTGTGTAGGGTATAGCGTTAGTGGTTTAGGGTTGATTTAGGTTTTAGAGTTTAGGGTTTAGATACAGGGTTTATGGTTTAGAGTTTTGTATATAGGGTTTATGATTTAGTGTATAGGGTTTATTGTTTACATGTTAGGGTTTAGGTTTCAGATTTTAGAATTGATGATTAAGGGTTTAGGTTTTAGTTTTTAGGTTTTAGGGTTTAGAGTTTATCGATTAGCTTTTAGGGTTTAGAGTTTAGGATTTAGTATGTTTAAGGTTTAGAATTGGGGTTTAGGTTTAGGGTTTAGTGTTTAGGGAGCGAGATATGTTGATGAAGCTGAAAGATAAAGTACAATTTGGGTTGAGTTTTAGTTTTTTAATTTATATATTTAATATTTAATATTATAGCTATAGAGTTTAGAGTTTAGAATTTAGGGTTTAGATTTTAGAATTTAAAGTTTAGGGTTTAGGGCTTAGATTTTAGAATTTATGGTTTAGAGTTTAATGTGTAGGGTTAGGGGTTGATTTAGGGTTTAGGGTTTAGATAAAGGGTTTAGGGTTTAGAGTTTAGAGTTTAGTGTATAGGGTTTCGGGTTTAGAGTTTAGTGTATAGGGTTTAGTGTTTAGACTTTAAGGTTTAAGGTTTAGATTTTACAATTTATGTTTAGAGCATAGATATATGGTTTAGGGTTTAGGGTTTAGTGTATATGATTTAGTGTATAGAATTAGGGGTTTAGGTTTAAGGTTTATGGTTTAGTGTATAGGGTTTAAGATTTAGGGTTTAGGGTTTAGATTTTAGAATTTAAGGTTTAGGGTTTAGTGTGTAGGGTATAGCGTTGGTGGTTTAGGATTTAGGGTTGGTTTAGGTTTAGAGTTTAGGATTTAGATATAGGGTTTAGGGTTTAGAGTTTTGTGTATAGGGTTTATGATTTAGTGTTTAGGGTTTAGGGTTTATTGTTTACAGGTTAGGGTTTAGATTTTAGAATTTATGATTTATGATTTATGATTTATGATTTAGGGTTTAGGTTATAGGGTTTTGGTTTTAGATTTTAGGGTTTATTGATTAGCGTTTAGGGCTTAGAGTTTAGGGTTTAGTATGTTTAAGGTTTAAATTTAGGGTTTAAGTCTAGAATTTAGTGTTTAGGGAGTGAGATATGTTGATGATGCTGAAAGTTAAAGTACAATTTGGGTTATCTTTTGACCCATTTGATTCATGTTTTTTACCCGTATGTTTCAATTGACCCATTAAATTAATTTAAGATTAAAACTTCTTCAATCAACCCATATTAGATAGAAACATAACCCAAGTGACCCAATCCCAATTAATTTGACAATATGGTCTAAACTAAATGTAAAGTCTTTTCTTGATTCAATCACCTTCAACTACATCAAGAAACCAAGAAAATTTATTTATTTTAAATCACTGCTTTGTTTTTTTATATTTTCATTGGTATATTTTAAAATTATTAAAATGTGTAACCAATAAAAAACTTTACTTTAATGTTCGGCATAGACTTATTAATAATGAACGGTAGAAATGGGATATAAGAATAATGTTAAACAGAAATAAGACTATGACCTGTTAAAAACGCATATTTAATGGCTTAAACAAAGTTTAAACTTTTGTTTTACATAAGCATTCATACCTATTAATTTATTTCAATTGCTTGATATGTTAGAATGCAAATGGAAACCATACTCAAAACACTGCTTAGTTGTGGCCACATTCAATATTTATGATCTTATAGTTATTTTGTCCAAGCCTAATTCGTAGCCCAATAAATATAGAGTATTTCAAAACACTGCTTATTTGTGGTCACAGTCAATATTTATGATCTTATAGTTGAAGCCCAATGAATATAGAATATCGTGGATAGTTTTAACCCGACCCAAATTAAATTGGCGGTAAACGAAAAAGGCAGTATATATTTTATATTCACAAACAAAAGATCTCTTCACCTGCCTGCTACCATTAATTTATTTACAAAATCCTCTCAACTACCTTCCATTCCACCATGACGAAATCAGGTTTGTCTGTTTTCTTGATAACCATTTAGGTTAGTTTACAATATCGACACACTTTGCATTGATAATAGGGTTTATCAATTTCAAAATCTGATGAATTTGGGTTAGGGTTTATCATCACAAGTTTTTATTAAACCAACTTTAAAATCAACCAATGGATTTGAACTTTATATGGATTTATGGTCTTTATTTGCACATAAATCTATTTAATCTCACTTTTTAATGACTGATTAATATCAGTCTTTTCAGTCACAGCTTCACACATGCAGGTGTGATGCTGTAAACTGTGTTGTGGATTAAAGTTCGTATCAACTGTTCAGTTTCCATATTGCATGTCTATATATTCTTTAATTATGTGCAGAATTATACGAGTGATGATGCTTAGGGTTTATAATAACAACATATATATTTTATTTAACACTTTCAAATGAACCAATTGATCTGCACTCTTAGATCAATTTGTGTTCTTTGCTTGGACTTAAATGGATTGAATGTCATAAATGCACACATGTGTGACAACCCGGAAATTTCTAACCAAATTTAAACTTTAATCTTTATATGTTTCCGACACGATAAGCAATATTTGTAAAGTTAAATTGCAAGAATTTTAAACTATGTTCATACATTCATTCAACCTCGACCATGTTCCAACGATTCACGAACCATTAAACGAATATGATTATATATGTATATGTGTATATATATTATAACTTGAAACGTAAACAAAATATTAGATTAAATACTTTATATGATTGTATCTGTTTCAAAATATTTATCAATGGAATTAGAAGATAAGATCAAATGATTGAATTATCAGATATATTGAATTATGATTACAAGTCTCTGTTGAAAGGCCCACGTTGATTTGAGAAATCTTTCCGTTTTAACAATATTCGAAAAATGGTAAAGTGATTTATAAATAAGAATAAATTGTCAATCATTGAGAACTAGACAAAGGATAGTGGAAGATTGAATCTCAAAAAGACTCGATTGATCTATTTAGTTTCAAACGTACAAAAACGTTTTTAGTTTAAAAAGAACTTTATTATTAAAACGTATATAACTTTTATAAATATCTAGAACCACTTTTGACAACTCATTACTTAACTAGTATGATAAAGATAACGATATTTATATTTTATTTTATTAAATATATATAACGATTTAAATTAATATTATATATATTTATACGCGTATTATACGTACATAGTTTTATACTTTTACTATACTTAAACTTTACCTTTACTTTATTTTTACTTTACTTTAACTTTAATAATTCACTTTAATAATTCATACTTTAATAATTCACTTTAATAATTCATACTTTAATAATTCACTTTAATAATTCATACTTTAATAATTCACTTTAATAATTCACTTTAATAATTCACTTTAATAATTCAAAAATCTATTATAAATAGAATTCAATAGGTTTCATTATTTCATAGAAACTTGAAAATATTTTTCTCTAAACTCTCTCAATCGATTTACATATATATATTTACTCCGTATTATTTCAAGATATTATTAGTATACATAAAATATTACGACGGAGTGCTGTCCGAATGATTTCGAAATTGTTTTTCGAGTAGGATAGGATTAAGGAAATTATGGGTTATAGCTATGGAGGTGATTGAGTATGGTTCATGGGTATGCTCGTGAGGTCAATATAGTGTTTATCATTTCCGTTGCGTCTACGTACCTTTCCTGCAATATTGAATCTCAATATTGATACGTGAGTACTCATAATTTAACTTTTACATACTAATAGTGTATCCCTGACTAGTGCTCGAGTATTTAGGATTATGCATGCTTGTACTTTTGATATTGCCCTTAGACATGTTAGGTTGAATATTGAATTAGTTACACTTGCGGTTGAGATAAGGTATAAGATATGCATGTCCTTGGAAAGCTAGCGAAAAATTAAGGACTTTTCCTTTAGATATCGAATGGTTTCGATGAACGGATTAGAAGTTATAATCAATTGAATTTTCAATATTTTTATTAAAAATGATTATTATTATCGTCGTTTTTATCGTCGTTCTAGTTTTATCTTATTATTATCATTATTATTATCTTTATCAATAAAAGAGATTTATCATTAAAAATTATTATTTTTTTTATTATTACTATCGTTATTATCGTTAAAGTTATAATTAGTATTATTATTATTATTATCCAATTATTATTATTATTATTATTATTAGTATTATTATTATTATTATCATTATTAATATATACATCATTATTTAAAAATGGATATTGTCATTGTTATTATTATTATTACTATATTATCATTAAGATAATTATTAGTATTATCGTTAAAAATGTTATAGTAACTATCATTATTAATATTAGTGTAATTAAAACAAATATTTGTAACACCTAATTATTTTGATTACTATTATTATCATTATTATGAACACGATATAAAAGACGATTAAAAGCTATTAAACGAAACGATTAGGAAATAATGAGTAAGAGTATCATGATGAAATTAAAATATTATAAGATATTGATTTAGATAAAATTATCGTTCTTATTATTTTTATCATTACTATTATTATTAAAAATATCGTTAGTATTAAAACTATCATTTTAACAAAAATTATCATTTTAATAGAAATGTCATTGTTACTATAAAATATCATTATTATTATTATTTTAAATAGAATTATTATTTTAAAGATAATATTAAAAATTATCGTAAATATTAAAGTTATCATAATTAGAATTATCGTTTTATCATAATGTCATCTTAGTAATTATAAATATTGATATTTTTATAATAATAATTATTATTACAAAATAATACAACTTTTACTTACTATCATTATAGATATTATTTAATCAAATAAATATGTAATACAAACATATTTTACTACGTGTAATAACTTACTTTAATAATACCTATCATATTATCTTTATGATATTAAATGAACCCTATAAATTTTATTACTTAATATATATAAAAGTATATTATATTATATAAATTTAATATAAAATTTTATTTATTAATAAATAAATTATATTATTTACTCTAATAAATCTTTTTAAAATATTTAAAAATATAAAACGATGATATTTAAACTATATATTAATCATGTATAGATTTTTGGAAATTATTTTGAGTCAAATTTACTTTTGTTGACTTTTGCATATTAGTCTCGAGCATTAGGATTGTGGTACACTATGACTTGGCCTAATTTGTTAGACAAATATTGACCAACACATAATTATATATAATTAATTTAGGTTTGTGAATCTGAGGCCAACCTTGCACTTGTTCAATGACGTTATATGTATTTTTACTACGAAATACAGTATGGTGAGTTTCATTTTCCTTTTTACCCTTTATATTTTTGGGCTGAGAATACATGCGCAATTTTTATAAATGTTTTACGAAATAGACACAAGTAATAGAAACTATATTATATGGTTGAATGATCGAAATCGAATATGCCCCTTTTTATTAAAGTCTGGTAATCTAAGAATTAGGGAACAGACACCCTAATTGACGCGAATCCTAAAGATAGATCTATTGGGCCTAACAAACCCCATCCAAAGTACCGGATGCTTTAGTACTTCGAAATTTATATCATGTCCGAAGGAGGATCCCGGAATGATAGGGGATATTCTTATATGTATCTAGTTAATGTCGGTTACCAGGTGTTCACCATATGAATGATTATTTTTGTCTCTATGCATGGGACGTATATTTATGAGAACTGGAAATGAAATTCTTGTGGTCTATTAAAATGATGGAAATAAATGATTATGATAAACTAATGAACTCACCAACCTTTTGGTTGACACTTTAAAGCATGTTTATTCTCAGGTGTTAAAGAAATCTTCCGCTGTGCATTTGCTCATTTTAAAGATATTACTTGGAGTCTTTCATAGCATATTTCGAAGAACGTTGCATTCGAGTTATTGAGTTCATCAAAGATTATTATTAAATCAATTTATAGTTGGATAGTGGATATTATGAAATGGTATGCATGCCTGTCAATTTTCGATGTAAAGAAAGATTGTCTTTTAAAAACGAATGCAATGTTTGTAAAATGTATCATATAGAGGTCAAATACCTCGCAATGTAATCAACTATTGTGAATCGTTTATAATGTATTTGAACGGGTCCTTTCAGTTGGTATCAGAGCGGTGGTCTTAGCGAACCAGGTCTGCATTAATGTGTCTAACTGATAAGTCGATAGGATGCATTAGTGAGTCTGGACTTCGACCGTGTCTGCATGTAAAAAGTTTTGCTTATCATTTTGTGTCAAAAATTAACTACTTATCATCCTCAGGAAATTACCTGCTTATCATTTTTAGTCTAAGACACGTCTTGCTGCATTGATTGCATGAATAGTGTATAGACAAAAATTCATATCTTAGCATATCTGCTAAATCATATCTTATCGTATCTGTTACTTTAAACTTTGCCTGACATATCCCGCAAAGTCCTCTGTAATCTACGAAATCTTTTGATATATATATATATATATATATATATATATATATATATATATATATATATATATATATATATATATATATATATATATATATATATATATATATATATATATATATATATATATATATATATATATTCTATGTAATTAGAATACCATCCGTTAGCCAAAATCATTTCATATCAAAAAAAAAAAAAAAAAAAATCCTTTATCCAATCGTACGAAATGGAATTCGTCATCAGTTCAAGTCACTCAGATTCCGAAATGGAATCCCATTCAAGCTCCGAAAGCAGTGTGACCGGAATAGATCAACCAATCAGTCATCACCTATTCTGGATGAATTGGGGATGGGTTCGTAGCCTCCTCAATCATTGGAGACAAGAAGAAGGTGATCCCTTCCATCCACCACATTGCCCTCTTGACGAAGAACCTGAAGCACTTACCGGCAAACCTGTCCGAAACACCATGTTCTCGCTCATTTCCAGAGTATCTCGTCACGATTATATATTACATCAAATTTTAGATTTTATTTATCCGCTCGTCCTAACTGACAATCACCCCGGTGTAATAGAAGAAGTCAACGAGCTTCGCACTCGGGTAGTGGCTTTGGAGAATATGGTGCAGAGATTACAAACACCAGCAACAGCATCAGCAGCATAACCAGTACCACCATCATCAGCGCCAACAGTACCATTACCACCTCTAACCACAACCGCGTCGTAAACCTCAACTTCACAATCTGTCCCACGAGCATCAACGTCATACGCACCATAGATACCAAGGAGTACCAACAACAATAACTGATGAAGTATTAATTCATAACTTCATTGGAGAAACATTCTGCGGTGATTATGTAATCTCTAAAGTCTTAGAGATTATCTAATCTAGCCCTAACCATAAACCAGTTAAGCGAATCAAAAATGATAGAAGGAAGAGTAGAAACCCTAACAAAAATGGTGTGTGATTAACAAGCTAAACTTGATTTACCAACAGCATCAGCAGTACCGTCAGAGTTACCAGCATCGTCAGTACAGTCAACATCCGAATCAACAACACCGATAACATCACAAACTCCGTCAGTTCAAGAATCACTGTGGACATCATTACGAATCAATAACGTGTATATTGTATCAACGAGTTATGAAGAATTAACTCATTCCCTATGAAGAAATTATATGTATATTATATATATATATATATATATATATATATATATATATTTTTTGAAATAAATCTTTCCGTGCTAAGCTATTGTGTGTGAATCTTAACTACTCGGTTAATTCATATTACAAATATGCAATAATGTACGTCCTTCGGCCGTAACTTAACCAGCGTTAACTACAATCTCTGTCGCAATTCAACAAATTCCAATTCATAATAAATCAAGTATATATTTGATTTTACACTTTCATCATCGATGTACCCGAAACTTTTCAGATAACATCATTCATACTTTGCGAAATTCACAAGAATTCCACGAACCGAACATCATACATCAACAAATAACGAAGTATTGATTCATAATTTCAATGTCATTAAAGAAATACTGCGTAAAAGTTATGTACTTTTTAAAGCCTTTAGGGATTATTAAATTCTAGTTTCAACCGTAAATCAAATGAGTTTAATTTAACATTAACTCATTAAATCTATGTTACATCTGAAGAAAATATACATATATATATTTTCATAAAGACTGTAATAAAATTCTTTTGTACAAAATATTAATTGTGAAATTTTTTTTAACGGGTAGGTAATACTCGAGAGATATATAAATTCACAAATAATATATTACATTCTTCGAATCTGATTCAGCAAATTATCCATTATACTCCTTACTTTCACAACAATATACATTCTTTTATAGAAATCAAAACAACCATACTCATTCAAAATTTAATTACATATTCTGATTTTGAAATCTAAAAATTCAACTCGAGATATGACCAAAATCATCACTCTTAGATCCTTACATCTTTCACAAGCTATATTTTGACTTCAAAACTGTGTTAGAACATCAAATGTATGTTAACGATTACAATCTGTGTTCAAACCCTTCGAAAATTTCTGAAGACACTTCGAATGATGAGCAATCGAGATGATGATCCAACCACATGTTACCCACAGTTATGTACCCGAAAAACTCTTGAAACTAAAGTAAAAGTTTAAACAACATATCCGCGTCAGATTCTTTGGCATTTAGTAGCAAAAATAAGTTTGCGACTCCTATTCAAAGTAGCTAGTTTTGTCACAGCTCCAGCAAGTCAACTTCAACTTTTCAGTCAGACTAACCTTATTATAACCTTGAGATATACACCATCGTTACCAGGGAACCTTTTACATTCCACCACATTATTAGCAGATGTACCAACAACTTCATTACCCTTTGACTTTAGCCTCTCCAAAAAGTCATTATAATTATTTATTGAAACCCCATCATTTACTCATTTGCATCTTGTAATGAGAATTGCCATACGAATCATTGGGAATTAGCAATCAGTATTTTGAAATCTCGCAGCATGTCTACGCCAACAGTTATATGTGTATATATAACGTCTATCTTCTGGACTTAATTTGAATGTGAAGTTTCTGAAAAACACTCCGAACTAAGAATTGGTTCTCCGAAAATGGAAAAATGCTGATGAAGTAGCAAAAACTAAAAACGACTTTAAACGGTAAAATCTGAATGATAATGATGAAGTGTGCTGGCAAAGCGCAGAAAAAGAGAAGTTTTGGAACCGGAAAACGGATTGAGCAAAGTAGGAAGGAGGCTTTGGACAAATTACAAAGACTGAACCTGACTTCAAAGGATCCAAATGATTCAGTACCTGCTGAAGTCATTAACGAATACCTTGCTCCTGACTCTAAACCCCTGCGGACAATATTCTTCATCATCCTCTGATATTAGAAATTCTAAAATATCATCATATCTTTCATTATAAATATCCTCCATATTTCTGAAGATATTTTCTTAATTTTTCTTATTTGAAATCATTTACCTCTTCGCACTATCTGTATTACATCATAAAAGAAACTATTTTATTTTCTAAATTCTGAAACATTCAAGTTTAAAATAGGAATATTTTGAAGTAGTGTTGGGAACTGAAGCATGAATTAGTATAATATAATGACACTTGATCAACGTGATTATATTACAGTAAGTCATGCTGAGTTTCTAAATGGAACGTGATGATTCAGAGATCATAATATCATCATGTGCCATGTTATATGACTCTTGTATTCTATTTAACCTCTAAAATATCAAGAAAATATTTCTTGATGATTCGGCCTTTTCCAAGGTATTTTAGTAATTTGACAAGTCAAGATCGTGCCATCACAATTTCCTTCCTAGAACATTAACAATGTTCATTCTGAAATTCATATCTGTGAATTCTGGACCATTACAAGCGGTGCTTAATCGCAAGAAGAAGAAGAAACAAAAGGACAAAACTCCGAAATAAAAATTGGGGTATAAATTGCAGCAAATAAAAGAGAGCATTGACTGTTAATGATAATGATTATAGAAGACAGAAGTAGAGACTTTGAAATATAAGGGAACATATAAAGCCCAACGATAAACCAGAAATTATAAACCATATATATCGATGCATATAGCAATATAAAGACACGGGAGAACTAGAAACACTATAAACCCAAGAGTATAGTAGAAGTAAATAGATTCTTCCGGCGGTAGATGAAAAAGAAGAATGACCGATATGAAAGTTAGAAGTATATCGAGAATCAGAACTGGATGGAGCATATTGATGAATACTTTAAAATATGAGTTGAGGGGGAAAGAATAGAAGGTGATGAAACATGACTAGGAACTTAGAAATCAACAGATTTAACTCACACAATCGCAGAATAAGTGAATCAAACCCTCTAGTTAATAGGTTAATTTTTTTGATTAATTTAGTCAAACCACAACTAAATCAAGTGTGATTAGATCAACACCTAGAGCTATTATTCACCACCTGGGTGATTTGGACTGAGAGAAAATTGGAGGAGCTCACTAGATCTGAGTGTGTGTAACAAATGAGAGGCTTAACCTAAAATGAAGAACATAAGACTTTATATACCCCTGATGTTGACTCACCTATACGATTCATTCATCACACGTACGAGTTGGCTTCATCAGTCGTACGGGTGATCACTCACTCGTGTCTTCTCATTTAGGTTGTAATTGTGACTTAGCTCAGCATCAACCGTGCGTATGAGCCTGTCAGCCATACTAGTGAGGCTTCACTCGTACGTCTAACTAAGTCTAACATAGTCAAACATCTAAATCTCGTTCCTGCAGTTCCTGTAACTACATACAAACACGTATAAGATAATAACGAGCAATCATGGTGGCCTGTAAACTGTTGTACCTACAATGGACGTGGGTAGATGTCTAGGGACTTGCATAAAATGCATCAACAGAAGGTGTGAGTTGTAATGAAACGAAGGAGGTGAAATTATAAGAAAATCTCTGACAGAACAATTAAAATGGACGATCGCATTTAAAGCGGATCCTAATTCCCTTGATTACCGGTGAGTCAAATCTTATTAAGAAGATTTTCTTCAAATCCCTTGAAATCTGGGAATCAATCATATCTACGTCAAATGATAAGATGAATCTACACTTACTCATTTCACTCTTCTATGTTAGCTTCATTCGTACTCTTCATATAAATGGATTGTTTATCTAAATTATTCGCTGATGATAAAACTCTAATTTTCAGCCCGTATGCATCATGAAAACATACTTATTATCATTCACGACCTTTCCACTCAAATTTCGGGACGAAATTTCTTTAACGGGTAGGTACTGTGACAACCCGGAAATTTCTAACCAAATTTAAACTTTAATCTTTATATGTTTCCGACACGATAAGCAATATTTGTAAAGTTAAATTGCAAGAATTTTAAACTATGTTCATACATTCATTCAACCTCGACCATGTTCCAACGATTCACGAACCATTAAACGAATATGATTATATATGTATATGTGTATATATATTATAACTTGAAACGTAAACAAAATATTAGATTAAATACTTTATATGATTGTATCTGTTTCAAAATATTTATCAATGGAATTAGAAGATAAGATCAAATGATTGAATTATCAGATATATTGAATTATGATTACAAGTCTCTGTTGAAAGGCCCACATTGATTTGAGAAATCTTTCCGTTTTAACAATATTCGAAAAATGGTAAAGTGATTTATAAATAAGAATAAATTGTCAATCATTGAGAACTAGACAAAGGATAGTGGAAGATTGAATCTCAAAAAGACTCGATTGATCTATTTAGTTTCAAACGTACAAAAACGTTTTTAGTTTAAAAAGAACTTTATTATTAAAACGTATATAACTTTTATAAATATCTAGAACCACTTTTGACAACTCATTACTTAACTAGTATGATAAAGATAACGATATTTATATTTTATTTTATTAAATATATATAACGATTTAAATTAATATTATATATATTTATACGCGTATTATACGTACATAGTTTTATACTTTTACTATACTTAAACTTTACCTTTACTTTATTTTTACTTTACTTTAACTTTAATAATTCACTTTAATAATTCATACTTTAATAATTCACTTTAATAATTCATACTTTAATAATTCACTTTAATAATTCATACTTTAATAATTCACTTTAATAATTCACTTTAATAATTCACTTTAATAATTCAAAAATCTATTATAAATAGAATTCAATAGGTTTCATTATTTCATAGAAACTTGAAAATATTTTTCTCTAAACTCTCTCAATCGATTTACATATATATATTTACTCCGTATTATTTCAAGATATTATTAGTATACATAAAATATTACGACGGAGTGCTGTCCGAATGATTTCGAAATTGTTTTTCGAGTAGGATAGGATTAAGGAAATTATGGGTTATAGCTATGGAGGTGATTGAGTATGGTTCATGGGTATGCTCGTGAGGTCAATATAGTGTTTATCATTTCCGTTGCGTCTACGTACCTTTCCTGCAATATTGAATCTCAATATTGATACGTGAGTACTCATAATTTAACTTTTACATACTAATAGTGTATCCCTGACTAGTGCTCGAGTATTTAGGATTATGCATGCTTGTACTTTTGATATTGCCCTTAGACATGTTAGGTTGAATATTGAATTAGTTACACTTGCGGTTGAGATAAGGTATAAGATATGCATGTCCTTGGAAAGCTAGCGAAAAATTAAGGACTTTTCCTTTAGATATCGAATGGTTTCGATGAACGGATTAGAAGTTATAATCAATTGAATTTTCAATATTTTTATTAAAAATGATTATTATTATCGTCGTTTTTATCGTCGTTCTAGTTTTATCTTATTATTATCATTATTATTATCTTTATCAATAAAAGAGATTTATCATTAAAAATTATTATTTTTTTTATTATTACTATCGTTATTATCGTTAAAGTTATAATTAGTATTATTATTATTATTATCCAATTATTATTATTATTATTATTATTAGTATTATTATTATTATTATCATTATTAATATATACATCATTATTTAAAAATGGATATTGTCATTGTTATTATTATTATTACTATATTATCATTAAGATAATTATTAGTATTATCGTTAAAAATGTTATAGTAACTATCATTATTAATATTAGTGTAATTAAAACAAATATTTGTAACACCTAATTATTTTGATTACTATTATTATCATTATTATGAACACGATATAAAAGACGATTAAAAGCTATTAAACGAAACGATTAGGAAATAATGAGTAAGAGTATCATGATGAAATTAAAATATTATAAGATATTGATTTAGATAAAATTATCGTTCTTATTATTTTTATCATTACTATTATTATTAAAAATATCGTTAGTATTAAAACTATCATTTTAACAAAAATTATCATTTTAATAGAAATGTCATTGTTACTATAAAATATCATTATTATTATTATTTTAAATAGAATTATTATTTTAAAGATAATATTAAAAATTATCGTAAATATTAAAGTTATCATAATTAGAATTATCGTTTTATCATAATGTCATCTTAGTAATTATAAATATTGATATTTTTATAATAATAATTATTATTACAAAATAATACAACTTTTACTTACTATCATTATAGATATTATTTAATCAAATAAATATGTAATACAAACATATTTTACTACGTGTAATAACTTACTTTAATAATACCTATCATATTATCTTTATGATATTAAATGAACCCTATAAATTTTATTACTTAATATATATAAAAGTATATTATATTATATAAATTTAATATAAAATTTTATTTATTAATAAATAAATTATATTATTTACTCTAATAAATCTTTTTAAAATATTTAAAAATATAAAACGATGATATTTAAACTATATATTAATCATGTATAGATTTTTGGAAATTATTTTGAGTCAAATTTACTTTTGTTGACTTTTGCATATTAGTCTCGAGCATTAGGATTGTGGTACACTATGACTTGGCCTAATTTGTTAGACAAATATTGACCAACACATAATTATATATAATTAATTTAGGTTTGTGAATCTGAGGCCAACCTTGCACTTGTTCAATGACGTTATATGTATTTTTACTACGAAATACAGTATGGTGAGTTTCATTTTCCTTTTTACCCTTTATATTTTTGGGTTGAGAATACATGCGCAATTTTTATAAATGTTTTACGAAATAGACACAAGTAATCGAAACTACATTATATGGTTGAATGATCGAAATCGAATATGCCCCTTTTTATTAAAGTCTGGTAATCTAAGAATTAGGGAACAGACACCCTAATTGACGTGAATCCTAAAGATAGATCTATTGGGCCTAACAAACCCCATCCAAAGTACCGGATGCTTTAGTACTTCGAAATTTATATCATGTCCGAAGGAGGATCCCGGAATGATAGGGGATATTCTTATATGTATCTAGTTAATGTCGGTTACCAGGTGTTCACCATATGAATGATTATTTTTGTCTCTATGCATGGGACGTATATTTATGAGAACTGGAAATGAAATTCTTGTGGTCTATTAAAATGATGGAAATAAATGATTATGATAAACTAATGAACTCACCAACCTTTTGGTTGACACTTTAAAGCATGTTTATTCTCAGGTGTTAAAGAAATCTTCCGCTGTGCATTTGCTCATTTTAAAGATATTACTTGGAGTCTTTCATAGCATATTTCGAAGAACGTTGCATTCGAGTTATTGAGTTCATCAAAGATTATTATTAAATCAATTTATAGTTGGATAGTGGATATTATGAAATGGTATGCATGCCTGTCAATTTTCGATGTAAAGAAAGATTGTCTTTTAAAAACGAATGCAATGTTTGTAAAATGTATCATATAGAGGTCAAATACCTCGCAATGTAATCAACTATTGTGAATCGTTTATAATGTATTTGAACGGGTCCTTTCAACATGGACGTGTAATGCCAACACCAATGATATTGCTTATGCTTAATATGCAATCATATTGTATAGTGCCTTTTAGAGCTAGATTACTAACTGATTTTGCTTAGGATTTGTAATAACAACATATTTTAGTCAAGACTTTTAAATGAACCAATCGATCTGCACCCTAAATACATCTTATGTTCTTTTTTTGCACATAAATTGATTGAATCTTAACACATGTGATGGCTTGAAGATCCACACGATGAACGTAGTTATTGATTAAAACAGTAATGTTTTGGGATTAATATTTGATTACCTGAAGTCATTGGCATGTTCACTTGTATTAAATGTGTGGTTTTTTATAATTGTTAACTTTGTTTAAATTTTTAAGAAGTGGTTATAGAAGTCTTCATATAATTTATATCTTTTGTAATGTTTAGGCTTTATATGCCAACACCTTTAATTGTGTTTTTTTGTTGCTTTAAAATTGACCAATACATGTCCACTTAGTATTATACAATATTGTTTGTATACATTTAATTTCAATTCAATATTTACTTCATATTTTGCACGTGTAACAATTGTTTCCTTATGTACAGAATTTACTGCTCAGACACTGAACTATCTGATGATAGTTCGAATGTTGTAGAAATTAGTAAGACCGAATTTCTCAATGCCACAATAAATCTCGATGCATATGATCATACAAGTCTGAATATTAAAGAACAACTCGCTGAAGCTGAAAGACTCCACTCTTGGACCAGCGGGCATACTACGTACGATTTCTTCAAGATTCGAAAAGAAAATCTTTGGGTGAGTTAATTTTATTTTCATATAAATATACTTTACCAATATGATTTAACCATTGATAGATCACATTCATAAGTACATTTAAGAATCTTCTTTTTTTTTAACATGTTATTGACAAATGTTTATGGACTGTTTAACGATTAAAATATGAATGTGATTTAGCGGCTGTTGGAAGAGCTTCAAAAACTACATGAATTACAAAGTAATTGTGACTATGAGTCTCTCGATCTGAGCAACAAAACTCATATATGGGGTTTGAAGCAAGAAAAAGATCAAAGAAAAAGTATGTTTCTAAAGAGTGGCTAAAGTTCTTAACTGTAAATGAGTATGTTCTGGACTACAAGTGTTTGATTGTGTTCATGCATGACGAACACATGTTCATCATGGTCCTAGATGGAACTCACCCTGTGTAACAGTTTGTTTCGGTATCAATGTCTTTTGATTCTGTATGTTTACCGTTAGTTTTTGCAGAAGTGTTAATGAATATGTTGAATGGTGTATCTATGGATTTAGTTTCTTTCTATTTTGATGCTTAGGCATGTAATCATTAAACACTTTAAGATGTAACTTATGGTAGCTTAGTAACCATTGAATAGTTTGGCATGTAATTGAACTTTATGATATGTCAATCGATGAATGATGGTAATTTTGATATGCTACAGATCTTATCATTAACACAAGTTGCAACTAAACAACTAAAATGTATGATTTTATATTTGTATAATCTTATTAATCTGTATATTAAAAAAAATTGTCAATATAAATATGTTACATATAGTATTCTTATGGAAACATCAACTTCATATTGATTATCTTCTATTGTCAGATTGTTTAGATAACCAAATTCAAAGCAAAATAACAAATACAATATAATATGGTAAGGAGTATTAATAAATGATTTCACCCTTCAAAAATGATGTCATTAATAAATGATGTCATTATTAGACTAATTCATTTGTTAAGAAAAAATCAAAAAAAAAGAAAGAAAAAAATCTAAGCAAGGTGAGTGATGTCATTAATCTAAATAATTTTGAATTAAAAATTAAATCTTATTAATTAATTATTATTATTAAATCTTATTACTAATTATTTTAATTATTAAAATTAAATAATTTTGAATTATTTTAATTAATTATTTTGAATTGAGTACGAGAATGTATAAACGCTAGGCAGAAGGAAAGCAATTCTAAATTTATATTTTAATTTACACTTTTAAAATAAAATAACAACCAATATTATCTCTGATGATTGGATGTGGATTGTTTAATATGCATTTTGGGTGTTTGATGAAATGTTCAGCTGACGAGTTTCTTAGTCGAACTATGTGGTTTCACTGGTCATTAAACTAAATGACTTTAGCATTTACGTTCACTTAATACCTAAAACATATCATTAAACTGTTTCGTTTAAACAAACCCGTGGTTCCACGGGTCATTTCACTAATAATCTTTTGTTTTACTCTGGATATTGTGGCTTTGGTGGATAGAAAATGGAAGGGGGTTGTCAAATAAGGGTTTGAATGAACTAGAATAAGGTATTATCGTTATTTACCCGTTTTCGTGTAGACAAATTTGAGGTTTTGAGAGTTTTTGGATGTGACACGACAATGTGAATCTTTGATGGTTATTAGAGGATTAGGAGTGGTGACCCAGGTCACTTGGCATGTCAGGTCTGACTTGCTGAGTCAGAAAAAGTAGAGAGTGGTGACCTAGGTTACTTGAAGTTGGGGTATGTCAGTTTTTATTTTTATTATTATTTTAATGAAATTAAATATAACATAAATTAATATAATTATAAAAAGTATATTTTAAATAAAATAACTTCCATTAAAATAAAAATTAAACATTACAATTTCTAAAAATTAATAACATTACAATTTCTAAAATTGAAAAACAAATACGATTACATTTTCTAAACAAATTTCCACTTCGAAGCCTAGCTCGAATCGCCGCTTTCTTCGCTTGAAGAACTGCTGCATCTTCTTCATCAATTCCCTCGGTATACATTTGTAGTATTTTCAAATTAAAGTAACTAGTCACTGAATCAAAAGTGATGCTTGCACTTTCATCAAACGAGGATTTTGCGGAAGCGGCGGAATTCGTTTGTAAGGTGGACCCCTCGAATTCTACTCGTTCATAACCACGTTCCAAAATGAAAGTGTGTTTTGATCAGTGAAATGTCCCGTTCATATTGATTATAAACGTTCCATATTAATTGATTTCGTTGCGAGGTTTTGACCTCTATATGAGACTTTTTTCAAAGACTGCATTCATTTTTAAAACAACCATAACCTTTATTTTATCAATAAAGGTTTTAAAAGCATTACGTAGATTATCAAATAATGATAATCTAAAATATACTGTTTACACATGACCATTACATAATGGTTTACAATAGAAATATATATTACATCGACATATGTTTCTTGAATGCAGTTTTTACACAATATCATACAAACATGGACTCCAAATCTTGTCCTTATTTTAGTATGCAACAGCGGAAGCTCTTAGTATTCACCTGAGAATAAACATGCTTTAAACGTCAACAAAAATGTTGGTGAGTTATAGGTTTAACCTATATATATCAAATCGTAACAATAGACCACAAGATTTCATATTTCAATACACATCCCATACATAGAGATAAAAATCATTCATATGGTGAACACCTGGTAACCGACATTAAAAAGATGCATATATAAGAATATCCCCATCATTCCGGGACATCCTTCAGATATGATATAAATTTTGAAGTACTAAAGCATCCGGTACTTTGGATGGCGTTTGTTAGGCCCAATAGATCTATCTTTAGGATTCGCGTCAATTAGGGTGTCTGTTCCCTAATTCTTAGATTACCAGACTTAATAAAAAGGGGCATATTCGATTTTGATAATTCAACCATAGAATGTAGTATCACGTACTTGTGTCTATTTTGTAAATCATTTATAAAACCTGCATGTATTCTCATCCCAAAAATATTAGATTTTAAAAGTGGGACTATAACTCACTTTCACAGATATTTCCTTCCTCGGAAATAAGACTTGGCCACGGATCGATTCACGAACCTATACAAATATGTACATATATATCAAAGTATGATCAAAATATAATTACAACCATTTTTATTATTTTTTAAAGATTTGAGTGTATTAAGTCAGCTGTCCTCGTTAATAACCTACAACTAGTTGTCCACAGTTAGATGTACAGAAATAAATCGATATATATTATCTTGAATCAATCAACGACCCAGTGTATACACGTCTCAGGCTAGATCACAACTCAAAGTATATATATTTTTTGGAATCAACCTCAACCCTGTATAGCTAACTACAACATTACTGCATATAGAGTGTCTATGGTTGTTCCAAATAATATATATACATGGGTCGATATGATATGTCAAAACATTTGCATACGTGTCTATGGTATCCCAAGATTACATAATATATTAGAATACATGTATAATACAATATAATTTAGCTAGGATATGATTTGTATAGATTTGTTAAACATTTCCCGTAGCTAAAAAGATCAAAAATATCCAATCTTGTTTTACCCATAACTTCTTCATTTTAAATCCGTTTTGAGTGAATCAAATTGCTATGGTTTCATATTGAACTCTAATTTAAGAATCCAAACAGAAAAAGTATAGGTTTATAGTCGGAAATTTAAGTTACATGTCAATTACTAAAGAGGTAGTCATTTTCGTCGAAAGAACGACATCTTGATGACCATTTTGAAAAACATACTTTCACTTTGAGTTTAACCAAGATTTTTGGATATAGTTTCATGTTCATATGAAAAATCATTTTCCCAGAAGAACAACTTTTAAATCAAAGTTTATCATAGTTTTTAATTATCCAAACCAAAACAGCCCCCGGTTTCACTACGACGACGTATATCCGATTTTATGGTGTTCATCGTGTTTCCAGATTTTAAATCATTAAGTTAGCATATCATATAGATATATAACATGTGTTTAGTTGATTTTAAAAGTCAAGTTAGAAGGATTAACTTTTGTTTGTGAACAAGTTTAGAATTAACTAAACTATGTTCTAGTGATTACAAGTTTAACCTTCGAATAAGATAGCTTTATATGTATGAATCGAATGATGTTATGAACATCATTACTACCTCAAGTTTTCTGGATACAACTACTGGAAATGAGAAAAATGGATCTAGCTTCAAAGGATCCTTGGATAGCTTGAAAGTTCTTGAAACAGAATCATGACACGAAAACAGTTCAAGTAAGATTTTCACTCGAAATAAGATTGTTATAGTTGTAGAAATTGAATCAAAGTTTGAATATGAATATTACCTTGAATTAGAAAGATAACCTACTATAAATAACAAAGGTTCCTTGATCTTATATGATTACTTGGAATGGATTAGAAAGCTTGGAAGTAGACTTACAAACTTGGAAGTATTTTTATTTTTATGAAACTATACTTATGGAATTTATGAAGAACACTTAGAACTTGAAGATGAAACTTGAGAGAGATCAATTAGATGAAGAAAATTGAAGAATGAAAGTGTTTTTAGGTGTTTTTGGTCGTTGGTATATGGATTAGATATAAAGGATATGTAATTTTGTTTTCATGTAAATAAGTCATGAATGATTACTAATATTTTTGTAATTTTATGAGATATTTCATGCTAGTTGCCAAATGATGGTTCCCACATGTGTTAGGTGACTCACATGGGCTGCTAAGAGCTGATCATTGGAGTGTATATACCAATAGTACATACATCTAAAAGCTGTGTATTGTACGAGTACGAATACGGGTGCATACGAGTAGAATTGTTGATGAAACTGAACGAGGATGTAATTGTAAGCAATTTTGTTAAGTAGAAGTACTTTGATATGTGATGTGCGAAAAGTGGTATAAGAATTGTTGTATAAAATAATATGGAAAAATACCTATTAGAGATTGCTACACACTGACGGGCAGTGTACCCGATCGTGTAGTAGTATAGTAACTGGTTTAGTTCCGTGTATCGTTCCAAGGACAGTTGTATTAGTCAAACTAGAATTATAAACTATATTATGATTAACTAATTAAATGAAGCTTAAAGATACAAGTTTTATGTTTTGGTGGCTATTTAACGATTTAGCCAAATCAGAGAAGGTTATATGTAAAAACAATATTTTTGGTCTTTTAAGTTTATAAGATGAAAATAAGTGCAAAGAAAGCAAGTAAGATAGTTTTGATATCAATTTAAGGAAAAATGCTCATCTAGACTTTTTACCCTCGATGTTGAATGTTATTTAGGATTAAGACCGGATTGATTGGTTATGCACGAGAACTAATTGATCGGTTTACCAAGAGTAGTCTTGAGTAAACACTCAAACGGGATTACAAGACGCAAGTGATGTTCTTGTCATCTAAGACCTCCTATTTGTATTCAACTAATTCAACTAGTCTAAAGACTTAAAGAATGATCAAGTCAATGGTATGTCGATCATGATCCACTCCTATGTCAACTTATGATTTAGCCTAGTTCATTCCCTTGGTCCGGTTAAATGCTCAATTCACCCAACCCAAGTAATCAATTTAGGGTGGTAATAAGATCCCTATAAACATCACTAGATAAGGCAAATTACTAACACCTATTAGTTATATGGAATCGAGTAATGAAAATATGTATAATATAATCTAGGGAATTGATCGTTTACCTATATAACTACACATATCAATTAGGCTATCTGAAAGTGTCTACAAGAGTCGTTCTTACATTCCTATGTAAGCTGACCATTTGAACTCAACTTATCCCTTTTGGTAAAAGATGGATAAACACATGTCACTAGGCGTAAATCAATACATTAATTTAACAAGATGATGTTTCTTAATCAAATGAACATATCAATTAGTTGAATCAAAAGGATTAAACTTTAACAAGAATGGTTCTTGTATTCAAACATTAAACTATCGTGCATAATAACAATCAATCAAAAGTAAACATTCAACATCTCGGTTATTTATCTAGACAAACATCATAGAGTTTAGCCAACAATCATAATTACAAGCAAAATAACAATCAACTGATAAGTAAGAATTCATTGTTGGAGAACAAGAAAACAACCTACTAGAGAATGAATCTTGGATGGAGAAGATTTTGAACTTTGAAGACTTGATGTTGAGCCTCTTCCAAGAGCTTGGAGTTCACCAAATTTGCTCCAAAAATCGTCTCTGTAACCTCTGGTTTCGTATGTGATAAAACAGTTCCTCAATCAGTAGCTTTTAAAGTGGAGAAAGTAGGTCAGAAAGTCAAAAGTGGCTGAAACCTACTTCTGGACGGCGTCCTAAAGGCTGGACGGCGTCCCGTTGTAAAGAGCTAGACAGCGTCCCAATTCCCCGGACGGCGTCCAAGAATAAAGCGCTGGACGGCGTCCCAATGCCCCGACGGCGTCCAAGTGTAAAGAAAGCTACTGTCTCATTTTGTTTTCAGTCTTCTTTTATTTGGACGAAGCCTAACACATTTGAAGCTTTGTTTTACCATTTTAGAGCACTAAATAGACCTTAACTCGTATCGGGATCAACCAAGGTCATAAATCATCAAAACTCTTTATAAATCACTCTCCGATACAAATTTGCATATCTTGGCCTATCACTTGTAGAAACGCCTTCATTATCCTTGATTCTAGAGCATTTTTACACGATATTGCGATAGATATATATGATGTTATTGAGCAATATCAAAACACCCCGCACTTAAACCTTGCTTGTCCTCAAGCAATTCTTTCTTTACAAAGTAGAACAATATCAAACACAATCACACAATATAGATTACAAACATTACATAAATCACTCGAAGCACACGATACACATACGTTGATATGAAACGCAACTCACGCTATATGAAACACACGCTTTAAGTATAACACACCTTTATTGTAATCACACTCACGCTATATACACAATGGAAACACACACACACACATTTTTGGGAGATTAGAGCCAAGTATCCTAAAAATTTGATCCTACGGAAATCAGGACCTTATGAAAACGTTTTATGTTTTTGAAAATATTATGCTAGTTTTAATACTAGGCACGTTTTCCGATTTTTTCGGATTTTCTGAATTTTGAAAAAATGAGTGCGGGTTTCCCGCTATTGGTCAAGCCAATCCCTCCGACGGTACCTAACATCACAAGATGTTGGTAAGAAAATAATGTGCTTAGGAGGATACACATTACGTCCGGATATCATTGAAAATTATGAGGTAATCATCTAATCCGTTAAATAAATCATGAAGATTGAGGTTCATCAGTCTTAAAAGCTGATATCTTACCTTTCCGGAGGTTATCCACTGGGAATCTGATCAATTCACTAACATTTTGTGTATCATGGTGCGCTTCCCATTTGGCCAGCAATTCTCCCTCACTGAGAAAAGCTTTGACTACCAGTTTCCCTGTTTGATGTTGAGGCCTGGTAGATTTCCAGTCGATTTTAGCAATGACTTTACAAGATTTTTCGTCACCCTACAACTGGTCTGGACTACATCTTCTGAATTGAATCAGTAAGTGTGTTAGTCGAAAGACTTTATTCCTTAAGGATGGAATAGATACATCCTATTGGTCATAAGAAGTGGTCGGACGCAACATTGTCCTTGTTAGGAGAAACAATGAGGATCGTCCTTAGGGTTTTCGATCTGGCGCGAGATCCGGTTTCCGACCACGCTATACAATCACCGCTCTCTCACGGTTTACACTCGTTTTGGTACAAGTGACCTACAAGTTAGCTTTACTAAACTAGTAGGATTTTCATCCAAATAATTGAATGATAGTGCAACTTTAAAGACTATTAATAATTTAAAACATAAATCAACATTTATTTTCTAGATTTTAAGACCACAATGTGTGTAACATGGCTTTTGGACAATTTTGTTTTTTTTTTTCTAAGGCTACCTGAAAATTTACAAAAAAATTCTAATCATACACGCCTTAATAATTTTTTTGTAAAACTTCCCAAAAAATTTCTATTTCCCACCCCACACTTGAGATCATGCAAGGCCCTCATTGCATGAAATCAGAAAAATGATTAAATTTAGAGGGCAAAGTGATAGGGTGATTGTAGAAATTTTCAATTTTTTAACCTGTAAATCGTGGAACGTGTAGACGGATGCCGCTGAACTTACTGCCAGCATAAGAGCATCGTCTATTCCGAGATTATCATCATACACACATCATAATATCAAATGTTGCTGAACTTAATGCCAGTCTTTGAAGTTCAATCACGCTGCACAAATTAACAAACCACACATAATAATAAAAATAATGGTGTTTTTTTCAACCACACCCATTATCAAACCACACAATTAGTCAATTATTACAAACCAAATATTGTCTAAAAACACACCACACGAATTAAATAGTCTGAAAACAGTGTACAAAATGATCAAAGGCACGCAGGCCTTAACTGGATTAGTTACCAAATGGCCAAAAGTAGCTTCCCGAACCATCTCTGTACGGGCGTCCTTGCGGGTATTCCTGATCAAATCGGTTCCTAGCGTCCTGCATCGCAGCGTTAGTATCATAAATCAGGTGAGGAGGAGGTGGGTGTTGAGGATCCGTGTAATATTTGGGTGTCAGACGTGTCGTCCCATAGTACTGCTCGGGGTTGGAATAAAACAACTCTGAGTTATGGTTATTCCAATCAATACCATAACTCATCCATCCTTGATCGTGCACTTGAGCAATCTGTCGTTGCTCCATTCGCTGCTGACTATCCCACATTCGGTCGTTGTGTGTCCTTTGCTCACTCGGACTCAACCTTATATTATTAACACTACTAACCAAATTATCCCAACTAGATTGGGACGGATGCCAAGGACCCTGATCACCAACGTTCATTTGCGCCTCCATTTCTGCTTCCTCCTCTACCTGCTGTTCTTGCTGGACGCCACTACCACTCGCGCCACCTGCGCCACCTGCCACAAAAGGTACTAAATGGCCATTTGCATCCTTCGTGAGAATTTCAGCGTTGATATAAGAAATTTTCTTTAATGGTTTCATGACGTTAGTACACTCCATCAATTGGCTGAAATCTATGTCGAAGCGACGAGCAATCCTCGTGATATAGTGGCCTCCAAGAAGCGGCTTTTCTCTTCGTGTCTCGGTAGCGATGGCCAGAAAATAGTTTCCTATCAATCCAGGAATATCAGTATAGCAACCCCGTTTTATCTGATCCATGATCCACAGATCTAACATTTTAACCTTTTCGTTGCCTTCGACTCTCGCATTGAAAGTGCATGCAATGAGTCGATGAAGAAGTCTATCATCCTTGGATGCAATCTCATTATACCTGTGTCTGCTCGATTTGAATGGTGTAGATGCATTTGGCCCACAAATTCTTCGCCAATAAGCAATCTCATTAAAGGGCTCTCGACCAACGTAATCGGAACCCCGTAAGTAATCACCCAATTGGTTGTCGGTAAGTTCCTCAAAAATCCCCAACACTCTGCACAACTCAAATCTGCTCATCCCTCTATTTTCGCCCCCTAACCGAAACCGAAGAAAATCATTCGATAAATAATCCCGAACATTATTAAACCGTACAGTTGAGTAAAATTCTTTTAACAACACCGGAAAAATTGGTTCGCGGATGCTAAAAACATGCTCCCATGCGTAGGTAACGATCCTATCGTAGGGGATGGCTAGCAAATGGGAAACATGTTGGTGCATATTTGCCTCATCCAATGGGCCCCAAATAAAGTACCACGTTGCATTTATGAGCCAACTGTTTATCCTCTCAAATGTTTCTGCGTAATAGTTGTCGTTTAGAACCTGTGTTAACCAAACTCGAGGATCATTTAGATCCTCCTCTTCTTCGTCACCAGATGATGAAGATGAATGTTGTTGCGGTGGTGGTGGTGGTGGAACCAAACCTGAGGTCCTCCCTCTTTTTGGTTGTCCTCTTCTGCTAGATTGTCCCTGCAAAACATAATAACACCAAACCAAAAGAACATAGAAACCGTTGTGTTAATGTTAGCTAAAAACATAACCGAGTAGCAAGAGAACCTATTCATTCCATCCAAAGTTCATAAGTATTATGATTCATTTAAACAAAAGCGTATGTTCACCATTTTTAACCAAAGTCAACCAAAGTTAACATAAACCCGCTAATACACTTTCAAAAATGAAAATCACAACTTCACAATTTAGCATCAACTTAGGACTCAAGCATGTTGCGTTCGTAGGTCATAACATTTAAACTTGCATTCTAATGATATTCATCACAAATTTTCACAATTTTAGCTCAAAAAGACCATTATAACGCCATACATTATGGCATCCCATACCAGCAATCTACTTCAACAGGCTCACACAAATGAAAATCAAGCATACATGTTTTATAAGTTCATTTCAATTCAAAAATATGCTAAAAATTCAAGAATATTCAAATTATGACCCGGCCAAATTGACATCTATATCACCAACACAATTAAACACTTCACAAGCTTCATTAACATCATACACAAACTCAAAATCATGAATTAACCACCCTAAATTCGGATTCAATTTCCACAAACCCTAGAATCATGAGCATACCCTTAAAAACATGTAATCTTTGCAAAAATCAACACATTATGGGCAATTAAACAACTAAGGCATGTTAATCTAAAAAATAATCATGCAAATCAAACATCCCACACTTATCTTTCACCAATTTAGACATATAAACATACAATTCAAGTAATTGAGAAAGAAAAATGTGAAAATGAAGTAACCATACCCTAGAAAACATGATTGAAGCTTGGAATTGGTAGAAGAAAACGCGAATTTGAGGTAGGAAATTAGGGTTTTTGAAAGTGGGTTCGTGTTTGGCAGAGAGAACTTGATAAAAAAATGTGTTTTGTGGTTGAAAAATGGGGTGGATAGGGTATAAAACGCGTATATTTTTTTCTGAGTCAGACAGTTGGGACGGCGTCCAAATAGTGGGACGGCGTCCAACATTTAAAAGTGGGACGGCGTCTGGGATATAGGACGGCGTCCTGGTTTAAAAAGTAGGACGGCGTCCTGGAAAACAAAACGGCGTCCAAATGCACTACAACTTACTGACCTCATTTTTTTTTCGACACTCGCCAGTTTAACCACCATACGTTAATCATTTTGCACCAAACTAAAAATTATCGTACACACAATTCAAAATATTTACATTTGTGAAACACTTTTTAACGAGTCGTTCACCCAACTCGTCCCCATTTCGATTTACGCTTTGTTCTCGAAGTTGAGGCTAACCTCATCTTCGATTTCTAGGGGACCATCAACATAGTGCTTGACCCGGTGGCCATTCACCTTAAACGTGTCACCTTTTGCATTCCTTAACTCCACCGTTCCATATGAAAAAGCCTTGTTAACAACAAATGGTCTCATCCATCGGGACTTGAGTTTTCCAGTGAAAAGTTTAAATCGTAAGTTAGATAGCAAAACACGATCACCCTCTTTAAAATCTTTCAGATTCCTAAGACGGTTGTCGTGCCAAACTTTTGTCTTTTCCTTGTATATGAGCGAGTTTTCATAGGCATTTTGTCTCAACTCATCCAACTCATTAAGTTGGTTTAAACGAAGATTTCCGGTTTTTTCAAGATCGAGATTACATGTCTTAAGAGCACAATGTGATTTGTGTTCTATCTCCAAAGGGAGATGACATGCCTTCCCATAGACTAGGCAGTAAGGTGTGGTTCCAATAGGAGTTTTGTGGGCGGTTCTAAACGCCCACAAAGCATCGTCAAGCTTCGTTGACCACACCTTAGGATTTGATCCAACCGTTTTCTCAAGGATCCTTTTTAGTGCCCGATTTGTATTTTCAACTTGCCCACTTGTTTGTGGGTGATAAGATGTAGAAATTTTATGGGTTACCCCATATCGTTTCAACACCTTTTCTAATTGGGTGTTGCAAAAATGGGTACCACGGTCACTAATTAATGCTTTCGGGGTACCAAATCGGGCAAAGAGCTCTTTAAGAAAAATTACAACAACTCGTGCATCGTTTGTGGGGAGAGCCTTTGCTTCCGCCCATTTTGACACGTAGTCAACTGCAACGAGTATGTATTGGTTGGAATTAGATTTTGGGAATGGTCCCATGAAATCAATGCCCCAAATATCGAAAACCTCACAAACTTGGATTATGTTTTGAGGTATTTCGTCTCTTTGACTAATTTTTCCTGCCCTTTGGCAAGAATCGCATGATTTACAAATTTGGTGGGCATCCTTGAAGATGGTAGGCCAATAAAAACCGGCCTCGTAGACTTTTCTCCCCGTGATTTGGGGTCTGAAATGTCCACTAGTGGGACCAAGATGACATTGGAGAAGAATTTGATTGCATTCTTCCCCGGAGACACAACGACGGATTATCCCATCGGGACACCGTTTAAAGAGATACGGGTTTTCCCAAAAATAGTATTTTATGTCACTGAAAAATTTCTTTCGTTTTTGATGTGACATACCGGTTTCTAGGAATCTACCCGCAAGATAGTTGGCTATGTCTACAAACCAGGGATCATCAATTTTCTCAATTTTCATGAGATTTTCATCAGGAAAATTATCTTGAATAACGGTCTCATGGAGAACCTTAAGATTCGGGTTCTCAAGTCGAGAAAGGTGATCGGCTGCTAGGTTTTCGGCCCCCTTTTTGTCTTTAATATCAATGTTGAATTCTTGCAAAAGCAAGACCCAACGTATTAATCGGGGTTTAGCATCTTGCTTAGCAAGCAAGTACTTTAATGCCGAATGGTCTGTATAGACAACCGTCTTTGCTAGTACCAAATAGGATCGGAATTTATCAAACGAAAAGACAATTGCCAGGAGTTCCTTCTCGGTGGTAGTGTAATTCAGTTGGGCTCCTTGCAATGTCTTACTAGCATAATAAATGGGCTTGAAATGTTTTTCAATTCTTTGCCCCAAGACTGCACCAATAGCAAAGTCACTAGCGTCACACATAAGTTCGAATGGAATTGACCAATTCGGCGATATGAGAATGGGTGATTGCGTGAGTTTTGCTTTAAGGAGGTTAAAGGCGTTAAGACACTCGTCTGTAAAGACAAATGGAGCGTCTTTCTCAAGAAGTTTGTTCATCAGGGTTGCAATTTTGGAAAAATCTTTAATGAACCGCCGGTAAAAACCGGCGTGCCCCAGAAAACTTCTTACACCTTTCACATTTGACGGTGGTGGTAATTTAGCTATAACTTCCACTTTAGCTCTGTCCACCTCCAGTCCTGCAGAGGAAATTTTATGACCTAAAACAATGCCCTCTCTTACCATAAAATGTCATTTTTCCCAGTTAAGCACAAGATTAGATTCTTCACACCTAATCAACATACGCTCAAGATTATTAAGACATGAGTCAAAAGAACCACCAAAGACTGAAAAGTCATCCATGAATACTTCCATAAAGTCTTCGATCATATCATGAAAAATAGCTACCATATACCTTTGGAAGGTAGCAGGAGCATTGCATAAGCCAAAGGGCATACGTCGATAAGAGAAAGTACCATAAGGGCATGTAAAGGTGGTTTTCTCTTGGTCCTCGGGTGCTATAGGGATTTGGAAATATCCCGAGAAACCATCAAGAAAACAATAAAATTTCTTTCCTGCCAACCTTTCCAACATTTGATCAATGTAAGGAAGGGGAAAATGGTCTTTTCGGGTAGCATCATTTAATTTTCTGTAATCAATGCATACCCTCCAACCCGTGATAGTCCTGGTGAAAATTAATTGGTCGTCTTCATTGGTGATAACTGTATTGCCACCCTTTTTGGGTACACATTGGACTGGACTCACCCAAGGACTATCCAAAATTGGGTAAATGAGACCTGCATCAAGGAGTTTGACAATCTCCTTTTTAACGACTTCTTGCATATTAGGGTTCAGTCGCCTTTGTCTTTGTACACATGGCTTATAGTTATCTGCCATTAAGATCTTATGCGTACAATAAGAGGGATTATAACCTTGATGTCATGAATTTTCCACGCTAGAGCCGGTTTATGGGCTTTTAACATGGAAATAAGTTTAGACTTCTCACTTATAGAGAGTTTGGATGAAATGATAACCGGGAGAGTAGAATCCTCTTGAAGGTAAGCATATTCCAAGTGACTTGGAAGTGGCTTCAGTTCCAAAACGGGAGGTTCTTCAATCGATGTTTTACATCTGTACTCATTTTTTAAATCCAACTTTCTGTATTCTTCATCATTTGGCTCATAACCGTTAGCCATCAAAGCGGTCAACATCTCCACTTCTTCTACCATGTTCTCTTCATCACCTTCCGCAAAAATGCATTCTCCCGAACCTTGCAATTCTAGAAATTCCTGCAACAACTCTGAATATGTGTCTACAGTTTGCAAATAATAACATTGATCATCAGTAGACTCGGGGTATTGCAAGGCATGGTCAACGGAAAAGGTGACCTTAATATCCTCAATGCTAAGGGTCAATTTCGGCCCATGAACATCTATCATAGCTCTAGCGGTATTGAGGAAAGGTCGACCCAATATAAGAGGCACACGTGTGTCCTTCTCCATGTCCAAAATTACAAAATCGGCCAGAAATACTAGGGTACCCACTTTTACTAACATATTCTCTAAAATTCCACAAGAGAATTTAACAGAGCGGTCTGCTAGTTGAATTGCCATTCGGGTTGGTTTTAGTACCCCGGGGTCTAGCTTAACATATAATGAATAAGGCATCAAATTAATGCTAGCCCCTAAATCCGCTAATGCTTTAATGCATTCCAAATCTCCTAGGAGACATGGTATGGTAAAACTTCCAGGATCTGCTAACTTCTTTGGTATTTTGTTCATCAAAATTGCTGAACAATTAGCATTCATGGTGATGGATGAAAGTTCCTCCATTTTCTTCCGATTAGTAAGTAAGTCTTTTAAGAACTTAGCATACTTGGGCATACCTGAGATTACATCAATGAAAGGCATATTTATGTTAATTTGTTTAAACATATCTAGGAATTTTGACCTTTCGGCCTCTAGCCTTTCTTGTTGTTGCTTTCTTGGGTATGGGAGCGGTGGTTGATATGGTTTCACTACGGGTTTCTCCCGTTCTTCCTTTTCAACCACTTGTTTCGGCTCCTTAACCGGTTCATCATTTCGGTTCAACGGAGCACTGAAATCAGATTTTTCAGGCATTCTTGGAGCATCGTATGTTAAACCACTCCGTGTGGTAATAACATTGGCGTGCTCATTTCGGGGGTTATTATTGGTATCGCCCGGTAAACTTCCTGGTTTTCTCTCACTAAGTAAACTAGCTAAACCACTCATTTGCTTCTCCAAGTTCTGAATTGAGGCCTGTTGGTTTCTAAACTGGTGTTCATTTTTCTCGTTGGTTTGGTTTATGTTTGTGACAAGCTGAGTTTGTGATGCAATCAACTTTTCCAACATACTCTCCAAATTTGACTTTTTTTCTTCCTGTTGGGGTTTTTGATAAAAACCCGGAGTTTGTTGTTGGTACCCACTACTTGACCCTTATTGGTAATTGGAATTTTGACCTTACGGGTTGTAGGGGTTGTTGAAGTTTCGGTTAAACTGGGCTCTTCCTTGAAATTGATTATTATTTCTTTGGCTTATGAAAGCCACTTCTTCTTTTTGAGCCATAGTTAAACCGGCATCACAATCTTTTCCTAAATGGAGTCCACCATAGTATTCACAACCTACTTTCATACTATGAATTTCCTTGGTGATTTTGTCCATGTTTCGAGCAACACCGTCTATTTTCACACTTAGGGAACTAAAGTCATCATAAGCACCGGCGCTTTGGACTTGAGCATTACGAGTAATTGGTCATTCTTGATGCCACTCATGAGAATAATCGGCTAGCTTCTTGATTATCTCATAAACCTCTTGCTCGGTTTTGTCCATAAGTGAACCTCCGGACGCTTGATCAATGGAAATTCGGGTTGCAACATCACAACCCTTGTAAAAGATTTGGACTTTTTGGAAGGTATCCAAACCATGGTTTGGACAGCCTCTTAGCATTTTGAAAAATAAATTCCATGCTTCATACAAGGTTTCCATCGGCTTTTGACAGAATTGAGTAATTTCGTGTTGGAGTCTCGCGGACTTAGATGCTGGGAAATATTTCTTAAGAAATTTTTCCAACATACCTTCCCAAGTTTCTATCGTAGCCTCGGCCAATGAATCTAACCAACTTCGTGCTTCCCCGTGGAGTGTCCATGGGAAAAGTCTTAAAAATATGGCCTGGTCAGTTTCTGGTTTAAGTTTGAAAAGAAGACATATCTCTTGAAAGAGACGAATATGTTCGTTTGCATCTTCATTCGGACCACCACCAAATTGACACCTGTTATTAATCATTTGGAGAATAGGTCCTTTTATTTCAAAATTTACCTCACCAGTGGGCGGAGTAATGGCACTACCTTGTCCGGTTCGGGTTGCTTTCATCTTTGCTGCCATTGATTGTCTTGGTATCAACGGTCTTTCTCCTTCCATTTCAAATTTTGGAGGAGGAACGGGCTCACCAAATTCAGAATATCTCGGCTTGGTTGTACTTGATTCTGTATCAAACGTTTCCTATTTTAATGAAGATTCAAAAAGTTCAAGTACTTCTTTCGGGATCCTACCAAGCTTTCTATCAGGTTCCGTAAGCGGTGTAAGTAATGGAGAATCTGAACTTCGGGTATGTGGCATATGCAACCTAAAATCTGTCAATCACACAACTAACAAAACTACCAAATGCATCGATTCTATAAGGCTAAAATTTAAAGACTATTAATAATTTAAAATAATTAAGAAACTAATCAATCACAAATTAGTCAATAATTCTATTTTGACACAAAACTGTCCCCGGCAGCGGCGCCAAAAACTTGATGTGCGGAAAGTGGTATATGAATTGTTGTATAAAATAATATGGAAAAATACCGATTAGAGATTGCTACACACTAACGGGCAGTGTACCCGATCGTGTAGTAGTATAGTAACTGGTTTAGTTCCGTGTATCGTTCCAAGGACAGTTGTATTAGTCAAACTAGAATTATAAACTATATTATGATTAACTAAGTAAATGAAGCTTAAAGGTACAAGTTTTATGTTTTGGTGGCTATTTAACGATTTAGCCAAATCAGAGAAGGTTAAATGTAAAAACAATATTTTTGGTCTTTTAAGTTTATAAGATGAAAATAAGTGCAAAGAAAGCAAGTAAGATAGTTTTGATATCAATTTAAGGAAAAATGCTCATCTAGACTTTTTACCCTTGATGTTGAATGTTATTTAGGATTAAGACCGGATTGATTGGTTATGCACGAGAACTAATTGATCGGTTTACCAAGAGTAGTCTTGAGTAAACACTCAAACGGGATTACAAGACGCAAGTGATGTTCTTGTCATCTAAGACCTCCTATTTGTATTCAACTAATTCAACTAGTCTAAAGACTTAAAGAATGATCAAGTCAATGGTGTGTCGATCATGATCCACTCCTATGTTAACTTATGATTTAGCCTAGTTCATTCCCTTGGTCTGGTTAAATGCTCAATTCACCCAACCCAAGTAATCAATTTAGGGTGGTAATAAGATCCCTATAAATGTCACTAGATAAGGCAAATTACTAACACCTATTAGTTATATGGAATCGAGTAATGAAAATATGTATAATATAATCTAGGGAATTGATCGTTCACCTATATAACTACACATATCAATTAGGCTATCCGAAAGTGTCTACAAGAGTCGTTCTTACATTCCTATGTAAGCTGACCATTTGAACTCAACTTATCCCTTTTGGTAAAAGATGGATAAACACATGTCACTAGGTGTAAATCAATACATTAATTTAACAAGATGATGTTTCTTAATCAAATGAACATATCAATTAGTTGAATCGAAAGGACTAAACTTTAACAAGAATGGTTCTTGTATTCAAACATTAAACTATCGTGCATAATAACAATCAATCAAAAGTAAACATTCAACATCTCGGTTATTTATCTAGACAAACATTATAGAGTTTAGCCAACAATCATAATTACAAGCAAAATAACAATCAACTGATAAGTAGAATTCATTGTTGGAGAATAAGAAAACAACCTACTAGAGAATGAATCTTGGATGGAGAAGATTTTGATCTTTGAAGACTTGATGTTGAGCCTCTTCCAAGAGCTTGGAGTTCACCAAATTTTCTCCCAAAATCATCTCTGTAACCTCTGGTTTCGTATGTGATAAAACAGTTCCTCAATCAGTAGCTTTTAAAGTGGAGAAAGTAGGTCAGAAAGTCAAAAGTGGCTGAAACCTACTTCTGGACGGCGTCCTAAAGGCTGTACGGCGTCCCGTTGTAAAGAGCTAGACGGCGTCCCAATTCCCCGGACGGCGTCCAAGAATAAAGCGCTGGACGGCGTCCCAAAGCCTCGGACGGCGTCCAAGTGTAAAGAAAGCTACTGTCTCATTTTGTTTTCAGTCTTCTTTCATTTGGACGAAGCCTAACACATTTGAAGCTTTGTTTTACCATTTTAGAGCACTAAATAGACCTTAACTCGTATCGGGATCAACCAAGGTCATAAATCATCAAAACTCTTTATAAATCACTCTCCGATACAAATTTGCATATCTTGGCCTATCACTTGTAGAAACGCCTTCATTATCCTTGATTCTAGAGCATTTTTACACCATATTGCGATAGATATATATAATGTTATTGAGCAATATCAATATGTGTCTTGAAGTCTTTCAAAAGTGTAAGAATACATATCAAAACATAACATGTATATACATTCTAATGGAGTCCTTAAGTCTTCGTTAGTCGTTACATGTAAGTGTTGTTTTGAAACCTTTTAGTTAATGATCTCAATTAATGTTGTTAACCCAATGTTTATTATATCAAATGAGATGTTAAATTATTATGTTATCATGATATTATGATGTATGAATATCTCTTAACATGATATATACATTAAAATATCGTTACAACGATAATCGTTACATATAAGTCTCGTTTCGTAATTCTTGAGTTAGTAGTCTTGTTTTTACATATGTAGTTCATTGTTAACACACTTAATGAGATATTTAAATATCATTTTATCATGTTAAATATAGTGTATCAATATCTTAATATGATACATATGTATTTAGTAGACGTTATCATAACGATAATCGTTATATATATCATTTCGAGTTTCTTAACTTAGTAATCTCATTTCTTATGTATATCACACATTGTTAATATACCTAGTGAGATACTTACTCATCATAATCTCATGTCAACCATATATATATGTCTATATATACCACAACATGTAGTTTTTACAAATTTGTAACGTTCGTGAATCGCCGGTCAACTTGGGTGATCAATTGTCTATATGAAACTTATTTCATTTAATCAAGTATTAACAAGTTTGATTGCTTAACACGTTGGAAACATTTAGTCATGTAAATATCAATCTCAATTAAGATATATAAACATGGTAAAGTTTGGGTCACTACAATCAGTGCCTTGGTTTGGATCTTCTGAAGTCGCGATCCACGATTGAGCTAAACGTAGCTCATCTTCGGGTTCCCACAAGTACTCAGTGCATCTTCTAGGTTGAGACGAATCGTCCGCGACTTCTTTTCCTTTAGCTTTTGCTTTCGACTTGCGTTTTGGTGCTTGTTGTGTTTGCGAAACTTGTGTTTGTTGTTGTTGTTGTTGCCACATCAAAAAGCCTTGCATTTGCCGGAAGTCATTTGTGGAAATGATTGTTGTGAATGCGCAAATTGAGTAAAACCGAGATTACCCTCACCACCACTAGCCGAACCTTGAGTCGATTCGGGTGAGTATGATGAGAGTGGACTCCATTGTGAATTAAGATAATACAGGTTGTTTGACATCGTGAAATCGAAATTGTGTTTGGTGAAAGTAGTTGTTTGTGAATGAGATTTGATTGTGTTTGTGTTAATGTTTGAATGAGATTATATAAAAGATTTTAAAGTTAAAATTTTTATTTTAAAAATAAGCCCAAACATCCCAAACGATCCGTTAATTTTTTTTATTAATTTTTTTTTATTAACGTTAGAAACGCACGTCGCCTAGGCGACTGACCGAGGGGAAACAGGAGTGTGCGACGAGCAAGGGGAGTGGGTGACTGCGTCACCTTGCGTGCGACGAGCAGGAGACGGGGTACCACTCTCTGCGCTCTTATGGTGAGCTTCAAATAGTTGTGACAAGGTTTTGGGCGATATGAGAAAATATGGTTGCTAGTTGAGTCATGATTGTATAAGAAATATAATTAGATAAATTGCTCCTATAAAATAATAATATGAAAATAAGGTGTCAAATTTTAGTTGCGTCAAATTTTAGTTGCGTCATTTGTTACCTCTCGTATAAAACGCGCCATGGCTAAAAATAAAATAATAACTCTCTACATTGACAAAATTAATCTCCTGATTATGGAGATTCACCCGCAATGAAATGACTTTGATTATCTTTAAAAGATAGAAAGCGTCCTTAAAATAAATAAAAGTTAAAAAATATCAAACTAAAAAACACCTAATTGTGAAATATATAAATGAATAAACCGTCTATGTAGGAAGAGTTTGAGCTTTATTTTTATGTGCTCTTAAAGTTACTATTTCTTTTTCTGTTTGTGTTGACAATTCAATCAGACAAGATGTGTAATTGCAATGTTGTTATATCTTAGTAATTTCTTGGACACCATGTTGGCCAACTACTTAATTATTATGTCAATTATTATTATTATTATTATTATTATTATTGTTATTATTATTATTATTATTATTATTATTATTATTATTATTATTATTATTATTATTATTATTATTATCCTATATACTAAACCACGCTACAAAATTCGTCATTTCATGTTAAGCAATCAAACTTGTTAAGACTTGATTAAATGAAATAAGTTTCATATAGACAATTGATCACCCAAGTTGACCGGCGATTCCCGAACGTTACAAAATTGTAAAAACTACATGTTGTGGTATATATAGACATATATATATGGTTTACATAAGATTATGATGAGTAAGTATCTCACTAAATATATTAACAATGTGTGATATACGTAAGAAATGAGATTACTAAGTTAAGAAACTCAAAATGATATATATAACGATTATCGTTATGATAACGTCTATTAAATACATATGTATCATATTAAGATATTGATACACTATATTTAACATGATAAAATGATATTTAAATATATCATTAAGTGTGTTAACAATGAACTACATATGTAAAAACAAGACTACTAACTCAAGAATTACGAAACGAGACTTATATGTAACGATTATCGTTGTAACGATATTTTAATGTATATATCATATTAAGAGATATTCATACATCATAATATCATCATAATATAATAATTTAACATCTCATTTGATATAATAAACATTGGGTTAACAACATTAATTGAGATCGTTAACTTAAAGGTTTCAAAACAACACTTACATGTAACGACTAACGAAGACTTAACGACTCCATTAGAATGTATATACATGTTGTGTTTTGATATGTATTCTTACACTTTTGAAAGACTTCAAGACACATATCAAAGTACTTCTACTTAACAAAAATGCTTACAATTACATCCTCGTTCAGTTTCATCAACAATTCTACTCGTATGCACCCGTATTCGTACTCGTACAATACACAGCTTTTAGATGTATGTACTATTGGTATATACACTCCAATGATCAGCTCTTAGCAGCCCATGTGAGTCACCTAACAGATGTGGGAACCATCATTTGGCAACTAGCATGAAATATCTCATAAAATTACAAAAATATTAGTAATCATTCATGACTTATTTACATGAAAACAAAATTACATATCCTTTATATCTAATCCATATACCAACGACCAAAAACACCTACAAACACTTTCATTCTTTAATTTTCTTCATCTAATTGACCTCTCTCAAGTTCCATCTTCAAGTTCTAAGTGTTCTTCATAAATTCCATAAGTATAGTTTCATAAAAATCAAGAATACTTCCAAGTTTGCAAGTCTACTTCCAAGCTTTCTAATCCATTCCAAGTAATCTTCCAAGTTTGCAAGTCTACTTCCAAGCTTTCTAATCCATTCCAAGTAATCATCTAAGATCAAGGAACCTTTGTTATTTACAGTAGGTTATCTTTCTAATTCAAGGTAATATTCATATTCAAACTTTGATTCAATTTCTACAACTATAACAATCTTATTTCGAGTGAAAATCTTACTTGAACTGTTTTCGTGTCATGATTCTGCTTCAAGAACTTTCAAGCCATCCAAGGATCCTTTGAAGCTAGATCCATTTATCTCATTTCCAGTAGTTTTATCCAGAAAACTTGAGGTAGTAATGATGTTCATAACATCATTCAATCCATACATATAAAGCTATCTTATTCGAAGGTTTAAAATTGTAATCACTAGAACATAGTTTAGTTAATTCTAAACTTGTTCGCAAACAAAAGTTAATCCTTCTAACTTGACTTTTAAAATCAACTAAACACATGTTATATATCTATATGATATGCTAACTTAATGATTTAAAACCTGGAAACACGATGAACACCATAAAATCGGATATACGCCGTTGTAGTGAAACCGGGGGCTGTTTTGGTTTGGATAATTAAAAACTATGATAAACTTTGATTTAAAAGTTGTTCTTCTGGGAAAATGATTTTTCATATGAACATGAAACTATATCCAAAAATCTTGGTTAAACTCAAAGTGAAAGTATGTTTTTCAAAATGGTTATCAAGATGTCGTTCTTTCGACGAAAATGACTACCTCTTTAGTAATTGACATGTAACTTAAATTTACGACTATAAACCTATACTTTTTCTGTTTGGATTCTTAAATTAGAGTTCAATATGAAACCATAGCAATTTGATTCACTCAAAATGGATTTAAAATGTAGAAGTTATGGGTAAAACAAGATTGGATATTTTTGATCTTTTTAGCAACGGGAAATGTTTAACAAATCTATACCAAGTCATATCCTAGCTAACTTATATTGTATTTTACATGTATTCTAATATATTATGTAATCTTGGGATACCATAGACACGTATTTAAATGTTTTGACATATCATATCTACCCATGTATATATATTATTTGGAACAACCATAGACACTCTATATGCAGTAATGTTGGAGTTAGCTATACAGGGTTGAGGTTGATTTCAAAAATATATATACTTTGAGTTGTGATCTAGCCTGAGACGTGTTGTAGCGACCCCGACAAATCGTCAAGTGACGGCGTCGGCTACGTGGGTCCCATTACCTGATTATAAGTCTTTAAGATAACGTTTGACCAAAATATGTCGCCTTCATTTCAAAATAAAGATTGTTTCAAAGTTTACAAGGATTGTTCAACCAAAAGTTAAGTTACAACGTTATAAGTACGATTGAAATCTAGGCGACACGGTTTAAAGTAAAGTCAAAAGACGCTCCATGAAATTGCATGTATACTCGACATCGGATGCAAGTATCAAATAGTAAGCGGAAGCATGTTTCACATATCGTGCATGACCTGAGAAAAACATAGAAATCTGTCAACGAAAACGTTGGTGAAATCATAGGTTTAAGTAAGTAAGTACAAGTGAACCACAAGATTTGCATCAATGAAATAATAGTAATACATTCCAAAAGTTTGTTTCACGAGCACCCAATTATCAAAGCTTAACATTCCTTCCATTGTATACCCCATCACTTAGTGCTAGAACAAACACTGATTCTCGAAAATATATTTCATCCGTAGACGGTAGCGAACCGTCAAGGATGAGGGTTGTCAACCCATATGGCCATATAACATAAGTTCTCGCTTACACCCGGCAAGTGTAACTAATGATAATCGAATTGAGGATTTTGTTCTAAACTCGTATGTAGAATGTTTGTTTTCCCGTTCTTGTGTTCACTTAGTTCAAAAGAATCGTTTATGTTTTCTCATCCCAATATAAGTTCAAAAAGAGTAAAAGTGGGACTATGATCTCACCTCGAGTGCACGAGTATAAAAGTACTTCAACAAGTAAACGTGTGCATGAAAGTTGCTTAGCCTTGACCTAAACAAGTAAGTTATATCAATTAACCGGTTACGACACAAGGTCGGGTGAAATGTGTTCAATTAGTCCTATGGCTCGACACGACTCGATTATGTAGCATGTGAAGCAAATTGTCAAGTTTCATGCAAGATACAAGTATAAAAGCATGTTAGGAAGATTGCATTAAAAGTTTGGTTAAGTTTGACTAAAAGTCAAACTTGGTCAAAGTCAACGAAAAAAGTCAACGCGTTCGGGTTCGGTCCCGAACTATTTTTCTGAGGTTTTTACTCATATATAAGCATATTAGAACAAGTTTCATGTGAATCGGAGGTCGATAGCTAGTCAAACATTTCACGTGAAACGGGACGAGGAGGTCAGAATCTGACCAGGCACATCGGCGCGCCGCGCGGGGAAGGGGCGCGCCGCGCCACCCTCTGTGCAGGGATTTCTGGTCAGTTTCAAAGTATGCACGAACCAAAACACAAACAATCACATTTTATGATCCGCAAACAATTAGAACATGTATTTTATATCATCGGAAAGCTATTTCGACAAGGAATACAACTAACCACATATCATCAATCAAAAACATCATTTACAATAAACGAAAACTCGTCAATTGATCGAGAAAGGTTTATTTTCAAGTTTCAAGTTCGTAAAACGTATTTTATGATTCGGGAATCCAATTTACACATACGACATGCCGTTTTGAAGGTAATGAAGCATACATTACTACTAGACACTAACAATTAACATTCCATGGCATTTAAGCATCCAAAAGTTCATGTCAAGAACTATCAAACCCTAGTCAAACATCACAAAATCATTAATCGGGTTTTTGAAGTTTCCTTAATCAACCTACACATCCAAATGTGGCTAATGATACTAGTAACACAATTAAAACATGCACTTTAACAATCTAACAACATTAACTCATCCAAAATCAAGGATTAAGCATCCACTTTTCATTTTCAAGCTAGTTACACCAAAACATCAAGATCGAGCATACAAATCATATAATCATGCTAGACACGAGCCATAGACACTAACTAACAACATTTCAAGTCAAAAACACGAATTTAAAGAAATCTAGAGTTTTAGAAATGTTACCCAAAATCGGTGTAGTTAGTATCAAATCGTAGAGGATGAAGAGAGGATCACGAAAATGTAATTTGTTTTGTTGTAAGCCTCCTAGATCGAATTTAGATGATGATTTAGTGAAGTTGGGAGAAATGGGGTTCTTGAGCTAGAGAGAAAAGGGAGAGAGATGGAGGGATTGAATGGATGAGAATGGTGGGTTGACTAGTTGACCTAGTCAACTAGTTTGCCCACTTGACAACTTCGGTCCCTCAAGTTTCAAAGCGGGTGCGGGAATTAACCAACGAAATATTTTAAAAACGCTCGAGTAACCGAGTGATGTTATAATTAAATAGCGGAAATATAATGAACGTTACTCACGGAAACTATTACTTTAAATACGAAAGATTATGTTTAAAAAAAAAAGACGGTGTTAAAATTAAATTTAACGGAAAAAAACGCGGGATGTTACATTATCCACACCTCAAAAGAAATTTCGTCCCGAAATTTAGTTGGAAGTAGTAGTTGTTGAATCTTACTCGAGACCTTGCGTTGTAAATTCTACGAATAAGTGAAGGTACGTCCTTGAGTATTTCCACGAATTTTGACGGTCGGGATCATATGTTGTTTTAAGGTTTGGCTTCCATGATTCATGGTTTCAACCGGTCCTCCTAGGAAGTGAGGGTTATCGTCGATAGTGAGTTCATCAAAGGAGATATGTAACGACCCGCACTTTTTCGATCATACTATACTTATAAGATTGATATTTACATAAATTAAACCTTACCAACATGATAAGCAATCCAAATTGTCGAGACTTATATTTCCGAAAAGAGTTTTACACAACGTTTGACCGTCTAGTTTGACCGATGATATCACGAACTATACAATATATGATAATTATACGTTTGTGTATATAAATGTATATATACATATTTAACATGATTAATAAATGTTTTAATATCTCATTTTGTATTAATAACAACAAGTTATATGTGTATTTTGAAACTACTAACTTAAGTTTTCAAAACGATAACTATACGTAACGTTATTTGACATAAATACTTAAGACATATAATGTTTATACATATATTGTATAAGTAATGTATTTAATCACTTTTAAAGACTTAAATACATAAAACCATATAAGTGTATTCACAAAAGATAGCTATATTTGAATCCTCATTTCATTTTTCACAAAATTTCTATACGTATACCTAGAGTATTTGTACTCGTATCATACCTAGCTCCTATACGTATTTACTAATAGTAAATACACATCAAAATCACCACCTAACCAGCCATTATTCATGCCATGAGGGTAAGGTAATTACTTTTGGAAGCTTATTGACTAATTACATAAGATAACAAACTAAATTTTGTCCATGTCTACCTTAAGAACACGTTTTTAAGGAGCCTCATGTATCATCACTTTGATTCAACTTTCTCTTCCATTTTTCTAGCAAAACACACACTCTTCCATAACCCTTAAACCCCTTAATCATCTCAGCTCACATCTATGAACATCTAGCTTCAAAAACCATACTAAAACACCATAAGAAAATCATACAAAAACACTTCAAGAAAACCCTCCAAGAACACCAACTTACTACCAATCTTTCATCCACCTCTAGCACCCTTTTGATTCTAGCTTCTTACTTCTCTTTTACAGCAACTTCATCCAAGGAACTTGAGGTAGAATCTATGTTCATAACCTTATTCGATTCATATATATATAGCTATCTTATTTTGTGGTACAAAAGTTTAACAACAAGAACATAGTTTGAATGTTTTCAAACTTGTTTGCAAACTAAATAGATCCTTCTAACTTAACTTTTAAAATACTTCAAGACCTGTAATATAACTTATGTATATGCTAATTTAACAAGGTAAAACTTGGTTTTTCAAAGTATAAGTATTTTTAGAAAAATGGTCATTAAATGATTTTGTTGTAACAAAAATGTTTAACTTCATATGTTTCACTAATGTTTCACTTATGTCGTATGATTTTGAATACAAACTAAGGTATTTACAGTTCATAGTCTTAAAGAGGGACTCGATCCAAGGAGATGGCAAGTTGAATCAACGAAAACGGACTTGTAACGAAGAAACTATGACCGAAACAAAATTGGTTATCCAAGACTTAAATGACTTCGGGATTCATTGGAAAAATTTACATAAAATCACATACTTCTAAGATAACATGATATTTTATATATATGTACTTACAATTCAATTTTATATGGTTCAGGATCACCCGTAAACAACACGAGAAGATTAATCATAAGATCCCATGATTGTACGCAACACGTCATTTGACAACACCGGTACTTTATGTACGCAACACGTCATTTGACAACACCGGTACCATGGGTCAAGATTAATCTCGACCAATACATTTATGATGGGGTTTTACGGGAGTTTTATTTATTTCGTTGGGGGTTTTATTTATTTCATTGCGGGTATATTAAACATCTAAAAATGAACCATTAAAATTGAATTACTAACATCGGACTGCTAACTACGGACTAAGGAATTATTCAAAGTATTAAAAGTATAACAAGTATATATTTATAACGTTTGTTTAAAAATGAAAACATATTGATATATTATATATGGATAGGTTCGTGATATCAACCGGAAGACCGAGTCAAATTATATATATCATCAAGACAAGAGTGAGTATATAGTCCCACTTTTAAACTCTAAATATTTCGGGATGAGAATACATGTATTTTATGTTTTACGTTATGGACACAAGTAACTGAAAAATATATTCTACGTTGAGTTGTACCACTGGCATACTTCCCTGTAGCTTGGTAACTAATATTTACAGCGGTATTGTAAACGCGAATCCTGTTGATAGATCTATCGGGCCTGACAACCCCAATCGGACTGGACGACCAGTATTCAACGGTTGCACAGTACTTCGTTTTGTGACTACACTTGGTACGGTGTAGTAAGATTTCATATTAAAGGGAATATGCGACGTGAAAATGTTAAGTATGGTTACCAAGTGCTCAACCACTTAGAATATTTTTATTGAAATGTTTATATACGAAATCTTGTGGTCTATATATATATTGCTGCGCACTAAACCTATATCTCACCAACTTTATGTTGACGTTTTTAAACATGTTTATTCTCAGGTGATAATTAAAGCTTCCGCTGCATTATGTTGAATCTAAGCAGGATCATGCGTACTCATATTTGTGTCAAAAATAAAACTGCATATCCGAGGACGTGTGTTGTAAAATATGCTAGGAATCGTGTTGTTATTATCATTTGTAAAGTTTGTAAGTCAAAGATTATCGTTAAACGATAATCATCTTTTTATTGTCTAAAGCTTGTAACAAAAATAATGGTTTGGTTTGTAATGTATAATATATGCAGTTTTCCTTTTTAAAAATGTCGCATATAGAGGTCAATACCTCGCAATGAAATCATACGTTATCTAACACGTTCTTATGGTTAAGGACGGGTTATGACATGTGGTATCAGAGCGGTGGTCTTAGCGAACCAGGTCTGCATTAGTGTGTCTAACCGAGAAGCCGTTAGGATACATTAGTAAGTCTGGACTTTGACCGGGTCTGATTTAAAAAAAAAAAAAAAAAACCATTGCTTATCACTGTTGGTTAAAATTTATATGTAAATATTATATAAGTACTAATGGGTTAGTTGTTGTGTGATAGATGTCGAGCTCAAAAATTGTTATCACAATCAACGACTCCGAATCAGAATCTTCAGATGGCGTTCCAGTCATTAACCTGTCCAATGACGAAAATGATATCCTTGGGGAAGACTCACAATTTCCGGATGAACCAACTATAGAAATATCGGAAAGTGAACCCGAGGAGGAAAGTGAACCCGAGGAGGAAAGTGAACCCGAGGAGGAAAGTGAACCCGAGGAGGAAAGTGAACCCGAGGAAGAAATACAGGAAATTACAAAAGAAGAGTTCGAACTAGGAAAGAAACGAAAGGCTAATGAATTAGAAAATCCAAATCCCGAGTTTAATGAGAATGATGTGGCACCAATTCCACTCAACACTACCACCCCTATCCCCGCTATTCCTATTCGTTCTGTCCCGGCATCCAGTTCTTCAGTCCCACAGCCAAAATATAGGCAGACAGTTAGGATAAGCGTTAAGCAAATCTTTGTGTCTAAACGTCCTAGAAAATAGATCAAACGATGCGCTGCTGTGTCAAACCATGGAACCGAATAATGTTTTGTATAATATTAATAGTGTGGTTTGCTTAATGTTCGATGTAAGATAAGCATGTGTAAAATATTGAAGTATGAAATGCAATAATTTTCCATGGTTAAGTATTATTTAGATTGTAGTAATTGATTCTGTACTAAGCTATTAAGTATGAACATTAACGGGTAGGTACTACCCAAGATATAATTATAAAACGCTAATAAGAAGAAAAGGCTTTTATAATAATACCTAGTTCATATTATTAATAAGCTATAATGTACTATAAATACACACTACATCTATAATAATCCATGTGAATAATTATTTTCTTTCATTAGGAAATGGCGCGATTGAATCGAATGACGGAACAAGAACTCGAGGAACTCATCAACCAGCGAGTGAACGACAGAATGTTATGGGTTGAGGCTGCAAGAGCTGCTGCAGTTAATCCAAATCCTCGTGTAGGATGCTCCTACAAGACGTTCCAAGCTTGCAAGCCATCATCATTCAGTGGAACGGAAGGACCGATCGGTTTAACCCGATGGATAGAAAAGATGGAGACTGTGTTCAAAATCAGTGGTTGTGTTGAAAAGGACATGACCAAATACGCATCGTGCACTTTACAAGATAGTGCACTCACGTGGTGGAAAAATTATGTGAAGGCTGTAGGAGGAGATGTAGCCTATGATACTCCGTGGGAAGAATTCAAAGCAATGATAATCACCGAGTATTGTCCAAGGAATGAGGTTATTAAGTTAGAAGATGAGTTACGAAGTTTGAAGGTGGTTGGTACTGAAATCACCAACTACAACCAGCGATTCATGGAATTAGTTTTGCTATGTCCTGAATTGGTTCCAACCGAAGAACGGAAGATTGAAATGTACAAAGCTGGTTTGCCCAAAAAGGTCAAGGCAAATGTTACAGCATCGAAACCTAAGACAATTCATGAAGCTATAACCATGGCAAACGAGCTAATGGATCAGGTCATTTTGGACAAGAAAGCATTCAATACTGAGGTGAAGGTATTGGGGAACAAGAAAAAGTGGAATGGAGGTTATGATCAAGGTAACCAACAACAACCTTATAAGAAACAAGAAACCACAAAAGGTGCGAGTAGTGGTTCAGGTTTTGGTTATAAAGGACAAAGTCCTTTATGCAACCGTTGCCACAAACATCACTTTGGTTACTGTAGTGTGTTATGCACCAAGTGTAATCGACAAGGTCATCTTGCGGAAGATTGTAAGGCTCTCGTTACAAATGGCAACAAGACTCCTGCCACCAACGCAAATAGAACTGCTTTGGCTACCATTACTTGTTTTGGTTGTGGAAAACAAGGTCACTATAAGAGTCAGTGCCCGAATCAGAATGGCGGACCTGCACGTGGAAGAGCGTTTGTTATTAATGCTAGAGAGGCACGAGAAGACCCGGAGCTTGTTACGGGTACGTTTACCATTAATAACTTATCAGCATCTATTTTATTTGATACTGGCGCCGATAGAAGCTACGTGTGTATAAATTTTTACACTAAATTGAATTGTTCATCATTACCTTTAGATGCTAAGTACTTGATTGAGTTAGCTAATGGTAAACTAATTGAAGCCGATAAAATTTGTCGTGATTGTGAAATAAATTTAGCCGGAGAAACGTTTAAAATCGACTTAATACCCGTAGAATTGGGAGGTTTTGATGTAATAGTCGGCATGGACTGGATGTCCAAGGTAGGAGCGGAAGTTGTTTGTGCCAAGAAGGCAATTCGTATTCCTGGTAAGGATAAAATGCCGGTGATGATTTACGGAGAGAAGGGTGATTCAAAGCTAAAACTCATTAGCTGTTTGAAAGCCAAAAAGTGTTTAGAAAAGGGATGTTACGCTATTTTAGCACATGTTAATAAAGTCGAAAAGGAAGAAAAGTGCATCAACAACGTGCCTGTGGCAAGAGATTTTCCTGAAGTTTTTCCGGAAGAATTGCCGGGATTACCTCCATTTAGATCGGTAGAATTTCAAATAGATTTAGTACCAGGAGCTGCACCAGTGGCTCGTGCTCCATATAGACTTGCACCGTCCGAATTAAAAGAACTTCAAAGTCAGTTAAAAGAATTACTAGACCGTGGATTCATACGACCGAGTACTTCACCGTGGGGAGCTCCAATTTTGTTTGTTAAGAAGAAAGATGGATCTTTTAGGATGTGTATAGACTATCGTGAATTAAATAAGTTAACTATCAAGAATCGGTATCCACTACCGAGAATTGATGACTTATTTGATCAATTGCAAGGATCATGTGTTTATTCAAAAATCGACTTAAGATCGGGCTATCATCAACTACGCGTCAAAGAAGAGGATATTCCGAAAACTGCTTTTCGGACACGTTATGGTCATTACGAATTTTTGGTTATGCCGTTTGGATTGACGAATGCGCCAGCTGTATTCATGGACCTCATGAATCGAGTTTGTAGTCCGTATTTGGATAAGTTTGTTATCGTTTTCATTGATGATATTCTTATCTATTCCAAAAGTGAGCAAGAGCATGAGCAGCATTTAAGGTTGATATTAGAGTTGTTGAGAAAAGAACAGCTATACGCTAAATTTTCTAAGTGTGCTTTCTGGTTGAAAGAAGTGCAATTTCTTGGTCACGTTGTTAATAGCGAAGGAATTCAGGTTGATTCAGCAAAAACTGAAGCTATTGAAAAATGGGAGACTCCTAAGACACCAACACAGATACGCCAATTTTTGGGTTTAGCCGGTTATTATAGAAGGTTTATTCAAGATTTTTCCCGAATAGCTAAGCCGTTGACAGCATTAACACAAAAAGGGAAGAAATACGAATGGACCTCGGAGCAGGAGAACGCATTTCAATTACTGAAGAAGAAGTTAACTACGGCGCCTATTTTATCGTTACCTGAAGGGAACGATGATTTTGAAATATATTGTGACGCTTCGCGACAAGGTTTTGGTTGTGTTCTTATGCAACGAAAGAAAGTAATTGCATTTGCATCCCGACAATTGAAGATTCACGAGCGAAATTATACGACGCATGATCTAGAATTGGGAGCAGTCGTGTTTGCATTGAAGATGTGGAGACACTACTTGTATGGGGTTAAATTCACTGTGTTTACTGATCATAAAAGCCTTCAACATATTTTTGATCAGAAACAATTGAACATGAGGCAACGTAGGTGGGTCGAGTTAATAAACGACTATGATTGTGAAATTCGTTATCATCCCGGGAAAGCGAATGTGGTGGCTGACGCACTAAGCAGAAAGGAACGAGAACCAATTCGAGTACGAGCGATGAACATAAAAATTCGCATGAATCTCAACTCACAAATCAAAGAAGTTCAACGAGAAGCACTTACTAAAGAAAATATAGGAAATGAAATAATGAAGAAGTATGAGAAGCAACTCGTTATGAGGGAAGATGGAATTCGATATTTTGCAAATCTTATTTGGGTACCGAAGTTGGGTGGATTAAGGAAGTTGATATTGAACGAGGCACATAAGACAAGATATTCGATACATCCTGGAGTTGGAAAGATGTACCAAGATCTTAAGACGCATTATTGGTGGCCTAATTTGAAGACAGACGTTGCAACATATGTTGGGGAATGTTTAACTTGTTCCAAAGTCAAAGCAGAACACCAAAAGCCGTCAGGGTTACTTCAACAACCAGAAATTCCAGAATGGAAATGGGACGGTATTACCATGGATTTCATCACGAAGTTACCAAAGACTGCCTGGGGATACGACACCATTTGGGTGATTGTTGATCGTCTCACCAAGTCTGCACATTTCTTGCCTATAAAGGAAACGGATAGAATGGAGAAACTATTACGATTGTATATAAAGGAAGTTGTTTCAAGGCATGGAATACCTATTTCCATTATATCCGATCGTGATAGTAGATTTACCTCAAAATTCTGGCAATCACTACAGGAGGCATTAGGAACTCGGTTGGATATGAGTACCGCATATCATCCACAAACCGATGGACAGAGTGAAAGAACGATTCAGACTCTCGAAGACATGCTCAGGGCATGTGTGATCGATTTTGGAAACGGATGGGATAAATATCTACCGTTAGCAGAATTCTCGTATAATAATAGTTATCATGCGAGCATTGGAGCTGCGCCATTCGAAGCATTGTACGGAAGGAAGTGTAGATCTCCTATCTGTTGGAATGAAGTAGGAGATCGACATTTAACTGGTCCCGAGATCATACATGAAACGACTGAGAAGATAGTGCAAATCAAGGAGAGATTGAAAACAGCCCGTAGTCGCCAAAAGAGCTACGCCGATGTTCGAAGGAAACCATTAGAGTTTCGGGTCGGGGACATGGTTATGCTAAAGGTGTCACCTTGGAAAGGTGTAATACGTTTTGGCAAAAGGGGTAAACTGAACCCAAGATACGTAGGCCCGTTTAAGATCATCGAACGCATTGGACCGGTAGCTTATCGACTCGAGTTACCACAACAACTCGCCGGAGTACATAATACCTTTCACGTCTCAAACCTGAAGAAGTGTCTTGCAAAGGAAGACCTCACCATTCCTCTTGAAGAAATCCATGTCGACGAGAAACTACAATTCGTCGAAGAACCAATCGAAATCATGGACCGTGAAGTTAAACAGCTCAAACAGAGTAATATACCGATTGTTAAGGTTCGTTGGAATGCTAGAAGAGGTCCCGAGTTTACTTGGGAACGCGAGGATCAGATGAAACGAAAGTATCCGCACTTGTTTCTCGATAACGCAAAATAGGTACAATTTTAAAATTTCGGGACGAAATTTATTTAACGGGGAGGTAATGTAACGACCCGCACTTTTTCGATCATACTATACTTATAAGATTGATATTTACATAAATTAAACCTTACCAACATGATAAGCAATCCAAATTGTCGAGACTTATATTTCCGAAAAGAGTTTTACACAACGTTTGACCGTCTAGTTTGACCGATGATATCACGAACTATACAATATATGATAATTATACGTTTGTGTATATAAATGTATATATACATATTTAACATGATTAATAAATGTTTTAATATCTCATTTTGTATTAATAACAACAAGTTATATGTGTATTTTGAAACTACTAACTTAAGTTTTCAAAACGATAACTATACGTAACGTTATTTGACATAAATACTTAAGACATATAATGTTTATACATATATTGTATAAGTAATGTATTTAATCACTTTTAAAGACTTAAATACATAAAACCATATAAGTGTATTCACAAAAGATAGCTATATTTGAATCCTCATTTCATTTTTCACAAAATTTCTATACGTATACCTAGAGTATTTGTACTCGTATCATACCTAGCTCCTATACGTATTTACTAATAGTAAATACACATCAAAATCACCACCTAACCAGCCATTATTCATGCCATGAGGGTAAGGTAATTACTTTTGGAAGCTTATTGACTAATTACATAAGATAACAAACTAAATTTTGTCCATGTCTACCTTAAGAACACGTTTTTAAGGAGCCTCATGTATCATCACTTTGATTCAACTTTCTCTTCCATTTTTCTAGCAAAACACACACTCTTCCATAACCCTTAAACCCCTTAATCATCTCAGCTCACATCTATGAACATCTAGCTTCAAAAACCATACTAAAACACCATAAGAAAATCATACAAAAACACTTCAAGAAAACCCTCCAAGAACACCAACTTACTACCAATCTTTCATCCACCTCTAGCACCCTTTTGATTCTAGCTTCTTACTTCTCTTTTACAGCAACTTCATCCAAGGAACTTGAGGTAGAATCTATGTTCATAACCTTATTCGATTCATATATATATAGCTATCTTATTTTGTGGTACAAAAGTTTAACAACAAGAACATAGTTTGAATGTTTTCAAACTTGTTTGCAAACTAAATAGATCCTTCTAACTTAACTTTTAAAATACTTCAAGACCTGTAATATAACTTATGTATATGCTAATTTAACAAGGTAAAACTTGGTTTTTCAAAGTATAAGTATTTTTAGAAAAATGGTCATTAAATGATTTTGTTGTAACAAAAATGTTTAACTTCATATGTTTCACTAATGTTTCACTTATGCCGTATGATTTTGAATACAAACTAAGGTATTTACAGTTCATAGTCTTAAAGAGGGACTCGATCCAAGGAGATGGCAAGTTGAATCAACGAAAACGGACTTGTAACGAAGAAACTATGACCGAAACAAAATTGGTTATCCAAGACTTAAATGACTTCGGGATTCATTGGAAAAATTTACATAAAATCACATACTTCTAAGATAACATGATATTTTATATATATGTACTTACAATTCAATTTTATATGGTTCAGGATCACCCGTAAACAACACGAGAAGATTAATCATAAGATCCCATGATTGTACGCAACACGTCATTTGACAACACCGGTACTTTATGTACGCAACACGTCATTTGACAACACCGGTACCATGGGTCAAGATTAATCTCGACCAATACATTTATGATGGGGTTTTACGGGAGTTTTATTTATTTCGTTGGGGGTTTTATTTATTTCATTGCGGGTATATTAAACATCTAAAAATGAACCATTAAAATTGAATTACTAACATCGGACTGCTAACTACGGACTAAGGAATTATTCAAAGTATTAAAAGTATAACAAGTATATATTTATAACGTTTGTTTAAAAATGAAAACATATTGATATATTATATATGGATAGGTTCGTGATATCAACCGGAAGACCGAGTCAAATTATATATATCATCAAGACAAGAGTGAGTATATAGTCCCACTTTTAAACTCTAAATATTTCGGGATGAGAATACATGTATTTTATGTTTTACGTTATGGACACAAGTAACTGAAAAATATATTCTACGTTGAGTTGTACCACTGGCATACTTCCCTGTAGCTTGGTAACTAATATTTACAGCGGTATTGTAAACGCGAATCCTGTTGATAGATCTATCGGGCCTGACAACCCCAATCGGACTGGACGACCAGTATTCAACGGTTGCACAGTACTTCGTTTTGTGACTACACTTGGTACGGTGTAGTAAGATTTCATATTAAAGGGAATATGCGACGTGAAAATGTTAAGTATGGTTACCAAGTGCTCAACCACTTAGAATATTTTTATTGAAATGTTTATATACGAAATCTTGTGGTCTATATATATATTGCTGCGCACTAAACCTATATCTCACCAACTTTATGTTGACGTTTTTAAACATGTTTATTCTCAGGTGATAATTAAAGCTTCCGCTGCATTATGTTGAATCTAAGCAGGATCATGCGTACTCATATTTGTGTTAAAAATAAAACTGCATATCCGAGGACGTGTGTTGTAAAATATGCTAGGAATCGTGTTGTTATTATCATTTGTAAAGTTTGTAAGTCAAAGATTATCGTTAAACGATAATCATCTTTTTATTGTCTAAAGCTTGTAACAAAAATAATGGTTTGGTTTGTAATGTATAATATATGCAGTTTTCCTTTTTAAAAATGTCGCATATAGAGGTCAATACCTCGCAATGAAATCATACGTTATCTAACACGTTCTTATGGTTAAGGACGGGTTATGACAAGATAACAAGTTCTCGTTTCGCAAAACACGTCTTTGAGTTGATACATTGAATGTAGGATAAACGGAGACCCAAAATGAGTCGGAAAAGTCTAAACGGCTAGCTACGGGTCCAAAACACCCCAAGAATTTAAAGGATCAAAATATCGCGGATTTAGCTTCCTACGTTTTCCCGAAACGGATTGCACCCTTCCAAGGTGCGACTCTTAACGTGACGCGGTTTCCCACGTGGAATTTGAAATGTTTACGTCTAACATCGGCGCAGCTCTTGGTGATTACGAGTCGCGTAGGGTTTTGCCTGAATATGAATAAATTTTCTCGGTTGCTCATGAATAACCTCGGCCCCGGTGAATTGATCATCGTTTACTTGGTTCGACAAAGGAGAGTGACGTTTCCGGTCACACGTGGTTTCAAAAGGAGTGACGTTAAAACTCGAATGAAAATCATTGTAGTACGAGGATTCGGTTAAAGGAAAATATTTTTCTCAAGTAAATTTGAAGTTGGTAATACAAATTCGTATTATGGTTTCCAAGGTTTAAATCGCATGTTTGTTCGGTCCGTCGGGTTGTGGATGGTACGCGGTACTCATGTCTAAACGCGGTCCCGAGGCTTCTTGTAAAACTAGAAGTGAAACGAGTATTTCGATACGGGATAATTAACAAAGATACACCGTGTTGGAATAGAATCTCTTAAGATATGTTTGAACGAGTCAGTTAGGGTTCGAAGAAAAAAAAAAAAAAAAAAAAATGTTCGTTAGGACTATTCACCCTCGTGGCGAATACTTATGTAATATGAGGAGTTTCTCTATCCATGGAGAAATGTTACAAGGAGTTTCTTTAAACGGAAATGCGAACGGTAAAGATAGTAGTGAAATGAGGACCTAGAATAGGATGAGTTTACATCTCGAGGTTGCCATAACGTGCCTCTAGTTGTCAAAAGTTGAAGTCTGAAAGAGAAACGAGATCGTACACGTAGTTGTTTAGTTCGGGGTTGAATAATAGTTGGCCGATTATTAGAAACACAATGACATTAAGTCAAAGAAGAGTGAAGTATCATCGGATCGTGTGTTATCTTAAGTTCCAGTAATATCAGACGGTAACGGTGAAATAACAGAGATATGTAGCGTGGTATGTGATGACGAGAAAATTGATCGGATCCACAATTTAGTATTAGAATTCTTCGCGCAAAATAACGAATTTCAGTTACACTGATTTTGAGTCGAGAGAGCATGCCTTCCGGCGTTCATGTAGAATTATTTTCATAATTGAGTTCCATCTGGTGCTATACGATTTTTAACTAGAAATGTTGGTGTGAAGTATCACGCTCAAGGTTCGGACATGGGGGGGGTTTAAATTTTTCCCTCAGTGAGTTAACGAGGTTAAAAGTCGTGTAACACGAGAAAAGGCAGAAATGAATCTTCGGTAATAACCGGCGAGATCTAAGATTTTACGAATACAAGTCTGAGTCGGGGGAGTTTCCTGATTACATGTGGCTTGATTTCGAGATTGATTGAAATGCCTAGACCATTCACATCATGGTTTAGAAAATTGTACTTCGTTCAACAGAAATTCTCACTCGGAGAATTTGGTATAGAGTTGCTCTTTTCTCAAAAGTTCGAGCGTAAGATGGTGATGTTGTTCGTTTTCCTTCTTTACTTGAATAACTCAAGATGTCATCTATAAATACGATAACCGATTTGTCTAGATAAGTTCGCATACGTGGTTTAGGAGGTTCATGAATACGGACAGAGTCCTAAATAAATCGAATGGTACTAAGAAAGATTTACAACTAACGTTGCGAGTTCGGAAAGTGGCTTAGGAGACATCGTCTCACTTAACCCCCAATTGATGATAACCGGAACGGAGTTCGATTTGGAACATACTGGATTCGTGCAAATAATCATGAGGTCATGGATGCGAGGGAGAGGGTATCGGTTTCCAACCGAAAATTACTCAGTTCACAATAATCTATACAAGATGATGGGGAAACATTTTTTTTTTTTTTTTTTTTTTTTTTTTTTTTTTTCCGTCGGTCACTTAAATCGTCTAAGTAGTATCTGGGGGAAAGAGGTGGAATATAAAGAGCATGAGTCAAATCCTTGGTTAATAAACGTCTAGCGGTAATCGAATCGAACAAGTATGAAATATACGGTTTTTTTTTTTTTGTGAAGAAACGTACCCGTTACTAGTCCATCGTCGTTCCGGGCATCCTTGGTGTCGATGTCGAAGGTTCAACGGCGTGCGTTGGGGTTGATTTTCTTATTTGGGCACACATTCCTAAAATGACCCAGTTGACCACATTCGAAGCAAGCACCCGTTCTGTGTGCGTTGGGCATCTTTCGAGCGACGGGTCCTTGGCGCCGGTGGCGAAACCTGCCACATCCTTCAAAGTGATGCTTGTGGCATTCGTCACAAAAAGGCAGTTTTCCGGCATAGCCTTTCTTGTCGTTGGAGGTAAAAGGCTTCTTGGCGGGGTTGTTGTTATTGTTGTGGTTGCTTGATTGAGAGGCTTCCCATGTTCTTTTGTTGTTACTCGGGTGGTTCTCGACCATTGGTGCCGGTGCTTCCATTTCATTCACCGTTTCTAAGGCTTGGCGGGCCATTGTTAAAGCCTCTTGTAGGTTAGTGGGTTGAGATGTCATTAACTTGTGTTGAATGCTCTTAGGGAGGCCATCCATGTAAAGTTCGACTCTTAGGGATTCGGGAGTCATGAGATTTGGACACGTTGAGACTAGTTCGGTAAACCGTTGATTATAAGCTCCGAGGTCATTCCCGACCGTTCTTAAATTCCTTAGCCCTTGCTCGAGCCTTCGAGTCTCATCGCGCGGGAAGTATTCGGTGATCATTCTTTCTCTTAATTCGGTCCAAGAGAGTGTAAGGGCTTCATCGATACCCACTGATTGTACATACGTGTTCCACCGTGAGAGAGCAATACCGGTGAGAGTGAGGGTGGAAAACTTGACCTTATCTTGGTCCCGACAACCGCTTATGCTAAAAACGGCTTCTGTTTGTTCGAACCATCGGGTGAGAGCAACCGGTCCTTCGGTTCCATTGAAAGTGGGAGGATTGTACTTCATGAAGTTCTTGTAGGAGCAACCCTCGATTGAATTACCGGCCCCATGATTGTTGTTGTTAGAAAAGTGATCGGCCACGGCCGTACCCACGGCGGTGGTTATCATTTGTTGAAGAGCTTGTTCCAGAGTTTCGAGAGGAGTATTGTGTTGACCTTGGTGAGCCATTGTTCCTTCATGAGACAAGAATATCGTTGGTTAGTATTTTCAACAATACTAACCGGAGTATGGAAATAGGATAGAGAGGAAATTTTTCCTTGACTCGCCTTAAATTCTTTACGTCATAATGTCGGAACGTCCATGTGAATCACCGTAATATAATCCCGGAAATTATATTACCCTGATTCTCATGTGCATTTAACATTACTTCATAAAGTCAAGGTGGCGCATCAACAAAATTTATCAACGTAAGATCAAGATCGAATACGAGTTAGATATGATAGAAGAGTTCGAGTATAAATGCACAATTTGTCAAATAATTCCTACTTCAGTCTATATGCCGGTTGTAGTCTAGATTCACCTATGTACCCTATGACTCGGGGTGGACACAAATGAACTCTAAATCCCTACAACCAAGGCTCTGATAAAACCTGTAGCGACCCCGACAAATCGTCAAGTGACGTCGTCGGCTACGTGGGTCCCATTACCTGATTATAAGTCTTTAAGATAACGTTTGACCAAAATATGTCGCCTTCATTTCAAAATAAAGATTGTTTCAAAGTTTACAAGGATTGTTCAACCAAAAGTTAAGTTACAACGTTATAAGTACGATTGAAATCTAGGCGACACGGTTTAAAGTAAAGTCAAAAGACGCTCCATGAAATTGCATGTATACTCGACATCGGATGCAAGTATCAAATAGTAAGCGGAAGCATGTTTCACATATCGTGCATGACCTGAGAAAAACATAGAAATCTGTCAACGAAAACGTTGGTGAAATCATAGGTTTAAGTAAGTAAGTACAAGTGAACCACAAGATTTGCATCAATGAAATAATAGTAATACATTCCAAAAGTTTGTTTCACGAGCACCCAATTATCAAAGCTTAACATTCCTTCCATTGTATACCCCATCACTTAGTGCTAGAACAAACACTGATTCTCGAAAATATATTTCATCCGTAGACGGTAGCGAACCGTCAAGGATGAGGGTTGTCAACCCATATGGCCATATAACATAAGTTCTCGCTTACACCCGGCAAGTGTAACTAATGATAATCGAATTGAGGATTTTGTTCTAAACTCGTATGTAGAATGTTTGTTTTCCCGTTCTTGTGTTCACTTAGTTCAAAAGAATCGTTTATGTTTTCTCATCCCAATATAAGTTCAAAAAGAGTAAAAGTGGGACTATGATCTCACCTCGAGTGCACGAGTATAAAAGTACTTCAACAAGTAAACGTGTGCATGAAAGTTGCTTAGCCTTGACCTAAACAAGTAAGTTATATCAATTAACCGGTTACGACACAAGGTCGGGTGAAATGTGTTCAATTAGTCCTATGGCTCGACACGACTCGATTATGTAGCATGTGAAGCAAATTGTCAAGTTTCATGCAAGATACAAGTATAAAAGCATGTTAGGAAGATTGCATTAAAAGTTTGGTTAAGTTTGACTAAAAGTCAAACTTGGTCAAAGTCAACGAAAAAAGTCAACGCGTTCGGGTTCGGTCCCGAACTATTTTTCTGAGGTTTTTACTCATATATAAGCATATTAGAACAAGTTTCATGTGAATCGGAGGTCGATAGCTAGTCAAACATTTCACGTGAAACGGGACGAGGAGGTCAGAATCTGACCAGGCACATCGGCGCGCCGCGCGGGGAAGGGGCGCGCCGCGCCACCCTCTGTGCAGGGATTTCTGGTCAGTTTCAAAGTATGCACGAACCAAAACACAAACAATCACATTTTATGATCCGCAAACAATTAGAACATGTATTTTATATCATCGGAAAGCTATTTCGACAAGGAATACAACTAACCACATATCATCAATCAAAAACATCATTTACAATAAACGAAAACTCGTCAATTGATCGAGAAAGGTTTATTTTCAAGTTTCAAGTTCGTAAAACGTATTTTATGATTCGGGAATCCAATTTACACATACGACATGCCGTTTTGAAGGTAATGAAGCATACATTACTACTAGACACTAACAATTAACATTCCATGGCATTTAAGCATCCAAAAGTTCATGTCAAGAACTATCAAACCCTAGTCAAACATCACAAAATCATTAATCGGGTTTTTGAAGTTTCCTTAATCAACCTACACATCCAAATGTGGATAATGATACTAGTAACACAATTAAAACATGCACTTTAACAATCTAACAACATTAACTCATCCAAAATCAAGGATTAAGCATCCACTTTTCATTTTCAAGCTAGTTACACCAAAACATCAAGATCGAGCATACAAATCATATAATCATGCTAGACACGAGCCATAGACACTAACTAACAACATTTCAAGTCAAAAATACGAATTTAAAGAAATCTAGAGTTTTAGAAATGTTACCCAAAATCGGTGTAGTTAGTATCAAATCGTAGAGGATGAAGAGAGGATCACGAAAATGTAATTTGTTTTGTTGTAAGCCTCCTAGATCGAATTTAGATGATGATTTAGTGAAGTTGGGAGAAATGGGGTTCTTGAGCTAGAGAGAAAAGGGAGAGAGATGGAGGGATTGAATGGATGAGAATGGTGGGTTGACTAGTTGACCTAGTCAACTAGTTTGCCCACTTGACAACTTCGGTCCCTCAAGTTTCAAAGCGGGTGCGGGAATTAACCAACGAAATATTTTAAAAACGCTCGAGTAACCGAGTGATGTTATAATTAAATAGCGGAAATATAATGAACGTTACTCACGGAAACTATTACTTTAAATACGAAAGATTATGTTTAAAAAAAAAAAAGACGGTGTTAAAATTAAATTTAACGGAAAAAAACGCGGGATGTTACACGTGTATACACTGGGTCGTGGATTGATTCAAGATAATATATATCGATTTATTTCTATACATCTAACTGTGGACAACTAGTTGTAGGTTACTAATGAGGACAACTGACTTAATACACTCAAATCTTTAAAACATAATAAAAATGGTTGTAATTATATTTTGATCATACTTTGATATATATGTACATATTTGTATAGGTTCGTGAATCGATCCGTGGCCAAGTCTTATTTTCGAGGAAGGAAATATCTGTGAAAGTGAGTTATAGTCCCACTTTTAAAATCTAATATTTTTGGGATGAGAATACATGCAGGTTTTATAAATGATTTACAAAATAGATTCAAGTACGTGAAACTACATTCTATGGTTGAATTATCGAAATCGAATATGCCCCTTTTTATTAAGTCTGGTAATCTAAGAATTAGGGAACAGACACCCTAATTGACGTGAATCCTAAAGATAGATCTATTGGGCCTAACAAACCCCATCCAAAGTACCGGATGCTTTAATACTTCGAAATTTATATCATATCCGAAGGGTGTCCCGGAATGATGGGGATATTCTTATATATGCATCTTGTTAATGTCGGTTACCAGGTGTTCACCATATGAATGATTTTTATCTCTATGTATGGGATGTGTATTGAAATATGAAATCTTGTGGTCTATTGTTACGATTTGATATATATAGGTTAAACCTATAACTCACCAACATTTTTGTTGACGTTTAAAGTATGTTTATTCTCAGGTGAATACTAAGAGCTTCCGCTGTTGCATACTAAAATAAGGATAAGATTTGGAGTCCATGTTTGTATGATATTGTGTAAAAACTGCATTCAAGAAACATATGTCGATGTAATATATTTCTATTGTAAACCATTATGTAATGGTCGTGTGTAAATAGTATATTTTAGATTATCATTATTTGATAATCTACGTAATGTTTTTAAAACCTTTATTGATAAAATAAAGGTTATGGTTGTTTTAAAAATGAATGCAGTCTTTGAAAAACGTCTCATATAGAGGTCAAAACCTCGCAACGAAATCAATTAATATGGAACGTTTATAATCAATATGAATGGGACATTTCAGTTGGTATCCGAGCGTTGGTCTTAGAGAACCAGAAAAATTTGCATTAGTGTGTCTTATCGAGTTTGTTAGGATGCATTGATGAGTCTGGACTTCGACCGTGTTTTCTTTAAAAATGATTGCTTAACATTTTTGTTGGAAACTATATATTATTAACATGTAAATATTATGTGATATATTAATCTCTTAACATGTTTGATATTGTGTGATAGATGTCTACCTCTAGCACAAATCCCATTGACTCACCTAATAATAACGAAGAGTCGAATATATATTGGCAAGATTCACAAGTTCCCGAAGAACCGGAAGAAGAGGAAACGGAACCGGAAGAAGAGGAACCGGAAGAAGAGGAACCAAAAGAAGAGGTTCTGGAGGGGGAATAGTAGGAACCACAGAAAACCGGTCAAATAAAAGAAAATCCTCAACCAATGGACCAAAGTTAATAATGGTTAATGGTGTTTCCGCTAAGGAAGCAAAATATTGGGAAAATTACCAATTTTTCGATGAATCGGATCCTGATAAGGATTCCGATGATGTTATAGAAATTACCCCGACTCAATTTAATGAGGCAAAAGAAAATAATAAGGGAAAAGGCATCAAAATAGAGAAATCTGATTCCAACCCCGATGAACTTTATATGTACCATCAACACCCGTATTTTCAATATCGTGACAATAACCCGGGAACCTCTAAACCACCAGGTTTTTCTAAACCAATGTGGAAAACGACGACTCGTATTAGAGGAACATCATATATTCCTAGAAGATTAGGAAAAAGAACCAAGTCCGAAGAAGAAGAAACCAGTGATTCAGATTAGAGGGGTGTGAACATGTTGTGTAATAAATGTATTATAGTGTGCTTGTACTTTTATGTTCTATGTAAAAATTGCTTGTATTGTTTGTTATTACGAATCTAATCCTTGTCTATTTTACAGTATAAAAACAAAATGGACGTTAAGGGTAGACAACTGAATATTTTAGAAGACCTACCAGAGGATATGATTGAGGAAATCTTGTCTAGAGTCGGTCAGAATTCATCAGCACATTTAGTTATGGCGAAATTAACTTGTCAAACATTTGAAAGACTTTTCAGAAATGCCTTAGTTTATAAAAGGCTTTCCTTTGATAGGTGGGGTATATCACATTGGGGAGACCGTAAGTTACGCCGTGTTTTCTTTAAAGCATTAAATGCGGGGAACCCAAATGCAATTTTATGCTACGGGTTAAGAACATATTTTGACTCAACATATCCCAACATAGGATTTCGTGAATTAGAAAGAGCTTCTAACATGCAACATAAAGAAGCATGTTATGCTTACGGGTTAGTGATGTTCGCTTCTTACCAAAGTGAGAAAAAGAACATCGGATTGCAGCTTTTAAATAAAACTTTCCCACAAGTGACGGATTCAGTAGTTGGGGTGAGAAACAAGGTTTTTAGATTATTACGGGGCTGTTGGACATTACGAAACCCTCGTCCTTTTGACGACATTACAACATGCTTCCTAGACAATGGTCATAACGGTTATTTTCCACAAGACCAAGGATGGGAAGTCGTCTTAGTAAAACCAGAATGCATGACTTGTTTCTGGACTTATGAATTATGTGTCTTTATTTCTTTTGCTGAACAACTTGCGTATTAACTAGATTTATCTTCAAAACTGTCCTGTATCATAGTGTACTATATTTCATGTTATATGTAATATAGCGAAGTTGTAAGTTTGAAGAATATTTGTATGTGATATATTATTATAATCAGTTTTTCATATGGAATTGTAGTAGTTGAATTGTATATTAGCTACCAAGTATGAACTTAACGGATAGGTAGTACCCGAATTTAAACTTATAAAATGCTGATATGAAGAAAAAGCTTTTATAAATGAGTTCCTATTATGCTACAAGATACTATTGACTACTCTTAATATTCTGTATGATTAACTTGTTTCATTTGACTATTTTGAAGGAAATGGCACCGACTACTCAACACACCTTGAATATGAGCGAAGAGGAATTTCGTGCCTTTCTTACTTCAAACATAGCCGCAGTACAGGCCGCGCTACATACCAACAATAACTCTGAATCTAGCAATACAGCTAACGGCGCAAGAAATCGTGTAGGATGCTCCTACAAGGAATTCACTGCCTGCAAACCTTCAGAATTTGATGGGACCGAAGGACCAATCGGATTAAAACGGTGGACCGAGAAAGTTGAATCGGTGTTTCCCAAAAGTAAGTGTGCTGAAGGAGACAAAGTGAAGTACGCTACGCATACCTTCACAGGTATTGCGTTAACATGGTGGAATACCTATCTAGAGCAAGTGGGACAAGATGCTGCTTACGCGCTACCGTGGTCAGTATTCAAGCACTTGATGAACGAGAAGTACCGTCCCAGAACCGAGGTCAATAAGCTCAAGTCAGAACTTAGAGGGTTACGAACACAGGGATTCGATATTACTTCGTACGAAAGACGATTCACAGAATTGTGCCTATTGTGTCCGAGAGCGTTCGAAGATGAGGAAGAGAAGATCGACGCATTTGTGAAAGGGTTACCGGAGAGAATCCAAGAAGATATAAGTTCACACGAGCCTGCCTCCATACAAAAGGCATGTAGAATGGCTCACAAACTAGTGAACCAGATTGAGGGAAGAATTAAAGAACAGGAAGCTGAAGAGGCCAACGTGAAGTTAGTCAAAAGAAAGTGGGAGGAAAAAGGTGATAAGAGTCACCAAAACAACAACAACTATCCCAACAATCGCAACATCAATCGCAACTACAACAAACGGCACAACAACAACAACAACTACAACAATCATCCCAACAACAATAACAACCGCAACAACAACAACAATCAGAAGCAGCTATGCCAAAGGTGTGAAAAGTATCACTCGAGGTTTTGCACCAAATTTTGCAACAAGTGTAAAAGAAATGGTCATAGCGCGGCAAAGTGTGAGGTCTACGGACCAGGGGGTAACAGAACGACAGGAACAAATGGTGTCGGAACGAGTAATGGTGGAGCAAGTAGTGTCGGAGCAAGTTATGCCAATGTAGTTTGTTATAAATGTGGAAAACCGGGCCACATTATTAGAAATTGCCCGAACCAGGAGAACACGAATGGACAAGGCCGCGGAAGATTTTTCAATATTAATGCGGCAGAGGCACAGGAAGACTCGGAGCTTGTTACGGGTACGTTTCTTATTGACAATAAATCTGCTTACGTTTTATTTGATTCGGGTGCGGATAAAAGCTATATGAGTAGAGATTTTTGTGCTAAATTAAGTTGTCCATTGATGCCGTTGGATAGTAAATTTTTACTCGAATTAGCAAACGGTAAATTAATTTTAGCAGATTATATATGCCGGAATCGAGAAATTAAACTGGGTAGCGAAATATTTAAGATTGATTTGATACTAGTAGATTTAGGGAGTTTTGATGTAATAGTTGGCATGGACTGGCTGAAGGAGATGAAAGCAGAGATCGTATGTTACAAAAATGCAATTCGCATTGTACGAGAAGAAGGAGAACCCTTAATGGTGTACGGAGAAAAGGGCAACACGAAGCTACATCTTATTAGTAATTTGAAGGCACAAAAACTAATAAGAAAAGGTTGCTATGCTGTTCTAGCACACGTCGAGAAAGTACAAACTGAAGAAAAGAGCATCAATGATGTTCCCGTCGCAAAAGAATTTCTCGATGTATTTCCGAAAGAATTACCGGGACTACCTCCACATCGATTTGTTGAATTTCAAATAGATCTTGTACCAGGAGCTGTACCAATAGCTCGTGCTCCTTACAGACTCGCACCCAGCGAGATGAAAGAACTGCAAAGCCAACTGCAAGAACTATTAGAACGTGGTTTCATTCAACCAAGCACATCACCATGGGGAGCTCCTGTTTTGTTTGTCAAGAAGAAGGATGGTACATTTAGGCTGTGTAGTGACTACGGAGAGTTGAATAAACTTACCATCAAAAACCATTATCCACTGCCGAGAATTAACGACTTATTTGATCAACTACAAGGCTCGTCGATTTATTCGAAAATCGATTTACGTTCTGGATATCATCAAATGCGAGTAAAGGAGGATGATATTCCAAAAACTGCTTTTAGGACACGTTATGGTCATTATGAGTTTATGGTTATGCCGTTTGGATTGACTAACGCACCAGCTGTGTTCATGGACCTTATGAACCGAGTGTGTGGGCCATATCTTGACAAGTTTGTCATTGTTTTCATCGATGACATACTTATTTACTCAAAGAATGATCAAGAGCACGAAGAACATTTGAGAAAAGTGCTAGAAGTAATGAGGAAAGAAAAAATGTACGCTAAGTTTTCAAAGTGTGCATTTTGGTTGGAAGAAGTTCAAATCCTCGATCACATAGTGAACAAAGAAGGTATCCAGGTGGACCCGGCAAAGATCGAAACCGTTGAAAAGTGGGAAACCCCAAAAACTCCAAAGCATATACGTCAATTTTTAGGATTGGCTGGTTACTACAGAAGATTCATCCAAGATTTCTCCAAAATAGCAAAACCCTTGACTGTATTAATGCATAAAGGGAAGAAATTTGAATGGAAGGATGAACAAGAGAATGCGTTTCAGTTATTGAAGAAAAAGCTAACTACGGCAACTATATTGTCATTGCCTGAAGGGAATGATGATTTTGTGATTTATTGTGATGCATCAAAGCAAGGTCTCGGTTGTGTATTAATGCAACGAACGAAGGTGATTGCTTATGCTTCTAGACAATTGAAGATTCACGAGCAAAATTATACAACTCACGATTTGGAATTGGGTGCTGTTGTTTTTGCATTAAAGACTTGGAGGCATTATTTATATGGGGTCAAAAGTATTATATATACCGACCACAAAAGTCTCCAACATATATTTAATCAGAAGCAACTGAATATGAGACAACGCAGGTGGATTGAACTGTTGAATGATTATGATTTTGAGATTCAATACCACTTGGGGAAGGCGAATGTGGTAGCTGACGCTTTGAGTAGAAAGGACAGAGAACCTATACGGGTAAAAGCTATGAATATAATTATTCGTACTAACCTTACTACTCAAATAAAGGAGGCGCAACATGGGGTTGTAAAAGAAGGTGAAACCACCCGACCCAATCCATAGGGACGAATACAATAACATATGATTACATCGCGAGGCATTTGACCTCTATATGATACGTTTTATAAACATTGCATTCTTTTGAAAAGATATACCATAAATGAATATTTAAATTTCAATGTTTTTGACATCTGATGATTTCTATATATAGACAATCACCGTAAATAACAGTTTACAAGAATACTTCCGTTGACATTGCAGTCAAAATAAATACACGGTGATGATTTTGTGAATGCAATGCTTCCTCGAATAAAACATGTATGACTTCATGCACATGGTTTCTCTAACATATATTCAAACAGCGGAAGACTTCTAGGAACCTAAGAATAAACATGCTTTAAACGTCAACATAAAGTTGGTGAGATATAGGTTTAATGCTAGCAGCGTTATAAATATAGACCACAAGATTTCATATACATAAACGTTTTAATAAAAATATTCTAAGTGGTTGAGCACTTGATAACCATACTTAACATTTAATCAACGTCGCATATTCCCTTTATTATGAAATCTCACTACACTATACCAAGTGTAGTCACCGAAACGAAGTATTGTGCAACCGTTGAATACTGATCGTCCAGTCCGGTTGGGGTTGTCAGGCCCAATAGATCTATCAACAGGATTCGCGTTTACAATACCACATGTAAATAGTAGTTACCAAGCTACAGGGAAGTATGCCAGTGGTACAACTCAACATAGAATATATTTTTTTATCACTTGTGTCCATAACGTAAATCATAAAATGCATGTATTCTCATCCCGAAATATTTAGAGTTTAAAAGTGGGACTATATACTCACTTTTGCCTTGAAGGTATTTAACTCGACTTGGTCTCCGATAGATATCACGAACCTAACCATATATATATAATATATCAACATATTTTCTTTTCAAGTAATCATTACATATATATATATATATATATATATATATATATATATATATATATATATATATATATATATATATATATATATATATATATATATATATATAATACTTTTAGTATTTTCTTAGTCCGTAGTTAGCAGTCCGATGTTAGTGGTCCACAATTAGTTGCTCAATAAAATAAATAAAGACCCCATCGTATTCGTATTGATCAGAATTAAACTAGACCCATGGTACCATGTTGTCAAATGACGTGTTGCGTACATAAAGTACTGTGTTGTCAAATGACGTGTTGCGTACAATCATGAGGTCTTATGATTAATCTTCTCGTGTTGTTTACGGGTGGTCCTGAAATATATAAAATCAAATCATAAGTAATTATATATAAAATATCATATTAATTAGAAAAGATATGATTAATTTACTTTATCTCCAAATATTTTCGTAGCTAAACTAGCTTCGGATACCCAATCTTGTTTTAGTCGTAGTTTCTTCATTACAACTCCGTTTTTGTTGGTTCAACTTGCCACTTCCTTGGATCGAGTCAAATTTTAAGAATATGAACTGAAAATACCTTAGTTTGTATTCGAAATCACAGGTTATAGGTCAAACTATGGTAAAACTTATGAAAGTGATCATTTTCCATCATAAAAACAACATTTAATGATCATTTTTCTAAAAATACTTACACTTTGAGTTAAACCATGAAATGTTTATGTGTTAACATATTCATAAGAAATATCATTTTTCCAGAACATGAACTTCCAATTCAAAGTTCAAGATGGTTTTTAATTATCCAACCCAAAACAGCCCCCGGTTGCACTCCGACGACGTAGATTCAGTTTTTAAGGTGTTCTTTGTAAAACCAAGTTATATCTTGTTAAGTTAGCATATCATTATGATATATTACAGGTCTTGAAGTGTTTTAAAAGTTAAGTTAGAAGGATCTATTTAGTTTGCAAACAAGTTTGAAATCATTCAAACTATGTTCTTGTTGTTAAAATTTTACAACATAAAATAAGATAGCTATATAATTATGAATCGAACAAGATTATGAACAAGGTTACTACCTCAAGTTACTTGAACAAAGTTACTGTAAGAGATAAGAAAAAATCTTAGAATCAAAGAGTGGTGGAGTTAGATCAAAAGGTTGGAAGTATACTTCTTCAAATGAGTGGTTATTTTGATATGTTCTTGAAAGAGTTTTCTTATGGTGTTTAAGGCTTGTAATTGAAGCTAAATGATGGGGAAAATGCTTGGAGATGATCAAGTATGAAGTTAGGAGTATTTTGAGAGAGAAATGAGGGTGTAGGTATGAGAAAATGGAGTGAAGAAATGGTGTTCATTCATAAAAATGTTTTTAGTTTATAAAGAAAGAAAAGGATTCCTAATTTTGTTTTCTTACTAATAATTCATGCTACTTGACAAATCCTAGTTACCTCATATCTAGGGCAGTAATAATGTTGATTAGGATGTTGATTTGATGTGTATATACCAATAGTAAATACATATAGAAGCTGGGTATGATACGGGTACATATACCCTAGATATACGTATAGAAATCTTGAGGAAACGGAATGAGAATTCAAATATAGCTATATTTTGTGAATATACTTATATTGTTTTATGTATTTAAGTCCTTAAAAAGTGATTAAATACATTATATATACGATACATGTAAAAGCATTATAGGTTATAAGTATATATATCAAAGTATGTTACGTATAGTTATCGTTTTGAAAACTTAAGTTAGTAGTTTCAAAATATACTTATAACTCATTGTCATTAGTACACAATGAGATGTTAAACCATCCTTAGATCATGTTAAATATATATAAATACATATATATACACAAACGTATAATTATCGTATGTTATATAATTCGTGATATCATCGGTCAAATTGGACGGTCAAACGTTGTGTAAAACTCTTTTCAAAAACACAAGTCTCAACAATTTGGATTGCTTATCATGTTGGTAAGGTTTAATTTATGTAAATATTAATCTCCTAAGTATAAAACGATCGGAAAAATCCGGGTCGTTACAGTACCTACCCGTTAAATAAATTTCGTCCCGAAATTTGAATGGGATGGTCATGGCTGACAATAAGTATGTTTTCATGACGTATACGAGTTGGAAATTAAAGTTTTATTATCATCAAGTAATATTGATAAAGCAATTTGATTTTTGTGAAGAGTACGAGTGAGGCTATCACCAAAGGGTGAAATGAGTAGGTATAGATGTAGTGACCCGAACTTTTCCATGTTTATATATATTAATTGAGATTGATATTTACATGATTAAATGTTTCCAACATGTTAAGCAATCAAACTTGTTAAGACTTGATTAATTGAAATATGTTTCATATAGACAATTGACCACCCAAGTTGACCGGTGATTCACGAACGTTAAAACTTGTAAAAACTATATGATGACATATATATGGTTATATATATAGTTAACATGATATTATGATAAGTAAACATATCATGAAGTATATTAATAATGAACTACATATGTAAAAGCAAGACTACTAACTTAATGATTTTGAAACGAGACATATATGTAACGATTATCGTTGTAACGACATTTAATGTATATATATCATATTAATAGATATTCATACATCATAATATCATAATAATATAATAATTTAAAATCTCATTTGATATTATAAACATTGGGTTAACAACATTTAACAAGATCGTTAACCTAAAGGTTTCAAAACAACACTTACATGTAACGACTAACGATGACTTAACGACTCAGTTAAAATGTATATACATGTAGTGTTTTAATATGTATTTATACACTTTTGAAAGACTTCAATACACTTATTAAAATACTTCTACTTAGCAAAAATGCTTACAATTACATCCTCGTTCAGTTTCATCAACAATTCTACTCGTATGCACCCGTATTCGTACTCGTACAATACACAGCTTTTAGATGTATGTACTATTGGTATATACACTCCAATGATCAGCTCTTAGCAGCCCATGTGAGTCACCTAACACATGTGGGAACCATCATTTGACAACTAGCATGAAATATCTCATAAAATTATAAAAATATGAGTAATCATTCATGACTTATTTACATGAAAACAAAATTACATATCCTTTATATCTAATCCATACACCAACGACCAAAAACACCTACAAACACTTTCATTCTTCAATTTTCTTCATCTAATTGATCTCTCTCAAGTTCTATCTTCAAGTTCTAAGTGTTCTTCATATATTCTACAAGTTCTAGTTACATAAAATCAAGAATACTTTCAAGTTTGCTAGCTCACTTCCAATCTTGTAAGGTGATCATCCAACCTCAAGAAATCTTTGTTTCTTACATTAGGTTATCATTCTAATACAAGGTAATAATCATATTCAAACTTTGGTTCAATTTCTATAACTATAACAATCTTATTTCAAGTGATGATCTTACTTGAACTTGTTTTCGTGTCATGATTCTGCTTCAAGAACTTCGAGCCATCCAAGGATCCGTTGAAGCTAGATCCATTTTTTTCTTTTCCAGTAGGTTTATCCAAGGAACTTAAGGTAGTAATGATGTTCATAACATCATTCGATTCATACATATAAAGCTATCTTATTCGAAGGTTTAAACTTGTAATCACTAGAACATAGTTTAGTTAATTCTAAACTTGTTCGCAAACAAAAGTTAATCCTTATAACTTGACTTTTAAAATCAACTAAACACATATTCTATATCTATATGATATGCTAACTTAATGATTTAAAACCTAGAAACACGAAAAACACCGTAAAACCGGATTTACGCCGTCGTAGTAACATCGCGGGCTGTTTTGGGTTAGTTAATTAAAAAATATGATAAACTTTGATTTAAAAGTTGTTATTCTGAGAAAATGATTTTTATTATGAACATGAAACTATATCCAAAAATTATGGTTAAACTCAAAGTGGAAGTATGTTTTCTAAAATGGTCATCTAGACGTCGTTCTTTCGACTGAAATGACTACCTTTACAAAAACGACTTGTAACTTATTTTTCCGACTATAAACCTATACTTTTTCTGTTTATATTCATAAAATAGAGTTCAATATGAAACCATAGCAATTTGATTCACTCAAAACGGATTTAAAATGAAGAAGTTATGGGTAAAACAAGATTGGATAATTTTTCTCATTTTAGCTACGTGAAAATTGGTAACAAATCTATTCCAACCATAACTTAATCAACTTGTATTGTATATTATGTAATCTTGAGATACCATAGACACGTATACAATGTTTCGACCTATCATGTCGACACATCTATATATATTTCGGAACAACCATAGACACTCTATATGTGAATGTTGGAGTTAGCTATACAGGGTTGAGGTTGATTCCAAAAAAATATATAGTTTGAGTTGTGATCAATACTGAGATACGTATACACTGGGTCGTGGATTGATTCAAGATAATATTTATCGATTTATTTCTGTACATCTAACTGTGGACAACTAGTTGTAGGTTACTAACGAGGTCAGCTGACTTAATAAACTTAAAACATCAAAATATATTAAAAGTGTTGTAAATATATTTTGAACATACTTTGATATATATGTATATATTGTTATAGGTTCGTGAATCAACCAGTGGCCAAGTCTTACTTCCCGACGAAGTAAAAATCTGTGAAAGTGAGTTATAGTCCCACTTTTAAAATCTAATATTTTTGGGATGAGAATACATGCAGGTTTTATAAATGATTTACAAAATAGACACAAGTACGTGAAACTACATTCTATGGTTGAATTATCAAAATCGAATATGCCCCTTTTTATTAAGTCTGGTAATCTAAGAATTAGGGAACAGACACCCTAATTGACGCGAATCCTAAAGATAGATCTATTGGGCCTAACAAACCCCATCCAAAGTACCGGATGCTTTAGTACTTCGAAATTTATATCATATCCGAAGGGTGTCCCGGAATGATGGGGATATTTTTATATATGCATCTTGTTAATGTCGGTTACCAGGTGTTCACCATATGAATAATTTTTATCTCTATGTATGGGATGTGTATTGAAATATGAAATCTTGTGGTCTATTATTATGATTTGATATATATAGGTTAAACCTATAACTCACCAACATTTTTGTTGACGTTTTAAGCATGTTTATTCTCAGGTGATTATTAAGAGCTTCCGCTGTCGCATACTTAAATAAGGATGAAATTTGGAGTCCATGCTTGTATGATATTGTGTAAAAACTGCATTCAAGAAACTTATTTTGTGGTAACATATTGGTATTGTAAACCATTATGTAATGGTCGTGTGTAAACAGGATATTTTAGATTATCATTATTTGATAATCTACGTAAAGCTTTTTAAACCTTTATTGATGAAATAAAGGTTATGGTTTGTTTTAAAATGAATGCAGTCTTTGAAAAACGTCTCATATAGAGGTCAAAACCTCGCAACGAAATCAATTAATATGGAACGTTTTTAATCAATAAGAACGGGACATTTCAGTTGGTATCCGAGCGTTGGTCTTAGAGAACCATAAAATTTGCATTAGTGTGTCTTATCGAGTTTGTTAGGATGCATTAGTGAGTCTGGACTTCGACCGTGTTTTCTTTAAAAATGATTGCTTAACATTTTTGTTGGAAACTATATATTTTTAACATATGAATATTATGTGATATATTAATCTCTTAACGTGTTTGATATTATGTGATAGATGTCTACCTCTAGAACAAGTCCCATTGACTCACCTAATAATAATGAAGAGTCAAATGTAAATTGGAATGATTCGTGGACTGATTCACAAGTTCCCGAAGAGGAACCGGAAGAAGAGTCGGAACCGGAAGAAGAATCGGAACCGGAAGAAGAATCGGAACCGGAAGAAGAAATATAACCGGTGGGCGAAATAATAAAACGGTTAAGTAAAAGAGAATCCTCAACCAACCGACCAAGGTTAATTATGGTCAATGGTGTTTCCGCCAAGGAAGCAAAATATTGGGAGGATTACCAATTCTCCGATGAATCGGATTCCGACGAGAATTCCGATGATGTTATAGAAATTACCCCAACTGAATTTAAAAAGGCAAAAGAAAATAATAAGGGAAAGGGCATAAAAATAGAGAAATCTAATTCCAACCCCGATGAACTTTATATGTATCGTCAACCCCCGAAGTCCTTAAGTTGTAACAATGACCCGGGAACCTCTAAACCACCAGGTTTTTCTAAACCAATGTGGACAACGACGGCTCGTATTAGGGGAACATCATATATCCCTAGAAACTTGGCAAAACGAACCAAAATCGAACAAGAAGAAACGAGCGAGTCGGAATAAGATAGTTGTATTCGTGTGGTGTAATATATGTAATATAGTGTGCTTATGCTTTATGATATATGTAAAAATTGCTTGTATTAATAAGTATTTTTTTTATTGAATCTAACTCTTGTCTATTTTACAGTATAAAAACACAAAATGGATAGACAACCCAATATTTTAAGAGACCTACCCGGAGACATGATTGATGAAATCTTGTCTAGAGTCGGTCAGAATTCTTCGGCACAACTATTTAAGGCGAGATCAGTTTGTAAGACATTCGAAGAACGTTCCAAGAATGCCTTGGTTTATAAAAGGCTTTCGTTCGAAAGATGGGGGATATCACATTGGGAAATCCATAAGTTACGATGTGTTTACTTTGACGCATATATTGCGGGGAACCCAAATGCTATTTTACGCAACGGGTTAAGAAATTATTTTGACTCAGTATATCCGAATATAGGACTTCGTGATTTAGAAAAAACGGCTAACATGCAACATAAAGAAGCATGTTATGCTTACGGGTTAGTAATGTTCGCTTCTCACCAAAGTGAGAACAAGAACATCGGGCTACAACTATTAAACAAAACATTCCCACAAGTGACGGAGTCGGTAATTGGGGTAAGAAATGAGGTTTTTAGATTGTTACGGGACTGTTGGACATTACGTAACCCTCGTCCCTTTGACGACGTTACAACACGCTGTCTTATCAACGGCCATAACGGTTATGTTCCACAAGACCAAGGATGGGAAGTAGTCCTAGTAAAACCAGAATGCATGACTTGTTTCTGAATGTATGAATTACGTGTCTTTATTGCCTTTGCTGAACGACTTGTGTACTAGCTAGAATTATCTTCACAACTATCTTGTATCAAAGTTATTGTGTGCTATATTTCATGCTTTATGTAAAATAAGCGGTATTGTAAGTTTGTAAAATATTGTATAAAAGTTTGAACGCGAAATATTATTACAATCAGTTTTTCATATAGAATTGTAGTAGTTGAATTGTATATTAGCTACTAAGTATGAACTTAACGGGTAGGTACTACCCGAATTTAAACTTATAAAACGCTAATATGAAGAAAAAGCTTTTATAAATGAGTTCATATTATGCTACGAAATACTATTAACTACTCTTAATATTCTGTATGATTAACTTGTTCCATTTGACTATTTTGAAGGAAATGGCATCGACTACTCGACACACCGTGAATATGAATGAAGAGGAATTCCGTACTTTTCTAGCTTCAAACATAGCCGCAGTACAGGCTGCGCTACATACCAACAATAACCTTGGATCTGGCAGTACAGGAAATCGTGTAGGATGCACCTACAAAGAATTCACTGCCTGCAAACCTTTGGAATTTGATGGAACCGAAGGACCGATCGGATTGAAACGGTGGACCGAGAAGGTCGAATCGGTGTTTGCCATAAGTAAGTGTACTGAAGAGGACAAAGTGAAGTACGCTATGCATACCTTCACAGGTTCTGCGTTAACATGGTGGAATACCTATCTAGAGCAAGTGGGACAAGACGATGCGTACGCACTACCGTGGTCAGCATTCAAGCACTTGATGAACGAGAAGTACCGTCCCAGAACCGAGGTCAATAAGCTCAAGACAGAACTTAGAGGGTTACGAACCCAAGGATTTGATATTACCACGTACGAAAGACGATTCACAGAATTGTGCCTATTGTGTCCGGGAGCATTCGAAGATGAGGAAGAGAAGATCGACGCGTTTGTGAAAGGATTACCGGAAAGAATCCAAGAAGATATAAGTTCACACGAGCCCGCCTCCATACAACAGGCATGTAGAATGGCTCACAAACTAGTGAACCAGATTGAAGAAAGAATTAAAGAACAGACTGCTGAAGAGGCCAATGTGAAGCAAGTCAAAAGAAAGTGGGAGGAAAACGGTGATAAGAATCACCAATACAACAACAACAGCAATTACAACAATAATCGCAACAATTATCCCAACAATCGCAACATCAATCGCAACTACAACAAACGGCCCAACAACAACAACAACAACAACAACAGCAACTACAACAATCATCCCAACAACAATAATAACCGCAACAACAACAACAATCAGAAGCAGCTATGCCAAAGGTGTGAAAAGTATCACTCGGGGTTCTGCACCAAATTTTGCAACAAGTGTAAAAGAAATGGTTATAGCGCGGCGAATTGTGAGGTCTACGGACCAGGGGTTAATAGAGCGAAAGGAACAAATGGTGTCGGAACGAGTAATGGCGGAGCAAGTAGTGTCGGAGCAAGTTATGCCAATGTAGTTTGTTATAAATGTGGAAAACCAGGCCACATTATTAGAAATTGCCCGAACCAGGAGAACACGAATGGACAAGGCCGCGGAAGAGTTTTCAATATTAATGCGGCAGAGGCACAGGAAGACCCGGAGCTTGTTACGGGTACGTTTCTTATTGACAATAAATCTGCTTATGTTTTATTTGATTCGGGTGCGGATAGAAGCTATATGAGTAGAGATTTTTGTGCTAAATTAAGTTGTCCATTGACGCCTTTGGATAGTAAATTTTTACTCGAATTAGCAAATGGTAAATTAATTTCAGCAGATAATATATGTCGGAATCGAGAAATTAAACTGGTTAGCGAAACATTTAAGATTGATTTGATACCAGTAGAGTTAGGGAGTTTTGATGTGATAATCAGTATGGACTGGTTGAAAGAAGTGAAAGCAGAGATCATCTGTTACAAAAATGCAATTCGCATTATACGAGAAAAAGGAAAACCCTTAATGGTGTACGGAGAAAAGGGCAACACGAAGCTACATCTTATTAGTAATTTGAAGGCACAAAAACTAATAAGAAAAGGTTGCTATGCTGTTCTAGCACACGTCGAGAAAGTACAAACTGAAGAAAAGAGCATCAATGATGTTCCCATTGCAAAAGAATTTCCCGATGTATTTCCGAAAGAATTACCGGGATTACCCCCACATCGATCTGTTGAATTTCAAATAGATCTTGTACCAGGAGCTGCACCAATAGCTCGTGCTCCTTACAGACTCGCACCCAGCGAGATGAAAGAACTGCAAAGCCAATTACAAGAACTTTTAGAGCGTGGTTTCATTCGACCAAGCACATCACCGTGGGGAGCTCCTGTTTTGTTTGTCAAGAAGAAAGATGGTACATTCAAGTTGTGTATCGACTACCGAGAGTTGAACAAACTTACCATCAAGAACCGCTACCCACTACCGAGAATCGACGACTTATTTGATCAACTACAAGGCTCGTCTGTTTATTCAAAGATTGACTTACGTTCCGGGTATCATCAAATGCGGGTGAAAGAAGATGATATTCCAAAGACTGCTTTCAGAACACGTTACGGTCATTACGAGTTTATGGTTATGCCGTTTGGTTTAACTAATGCACCAGCTGTGTTTATGGACCTTATGAACCGAGTGTGTGAACCATACCTTGACAAGTTTGTCATTGTTTTCATTGATGACATACTTATTTACTCAAAGAATGACCAAGAACACGGTGAACATTTGAGAAAGGTGTTAGAAGTATTGAGGAAGGAAGAATTGTACGCTAAGTTTTCAAAGTGTGCATTTTGGTTGGAAGAAGTTCAATTCCTCGGTCACATAGTGAACAAAGAAGGTATTAAGGTGGATCCGGCAAAGATAGAAACTGTTGAAAAGTGGGAAACCCCGAAAACTCCGAAACACATACGCCAGCTTTTAGGACTAGCTGGCTACTACAGAAGGTTCATCCAAGACTTTTCCAGAATAGCAAAACCCTTGACTGCATTAACGCATAAAGGGAAGAAATTTGAATGGAATGATGAACAAGAGAAAGCGTTTCAGTTATTGAAGAAAAAGCTAACTACGGCACCTATATTGTCATTACCTGAAGGGAATGATGATTTTGTGATTTATTGTGACGCATCAAAGCAAGGTCTCGGTTGTGTATTAATGCAACGAACGAAGGTGATTTCTTATGCGTCTAGACAATTGAAGATTCACGAACAAAATTATACGACGCATGATTTGGAATTAGGCGCGGTTGTTTTTGCATTAAAGACTTGGAGGCACTACTTATATGGGGTCAAAAGTATTATATATACCGACCACAAAAGTCTTCAACACATATTTAATCAGAAACAACTGAATATGAGGCAGCGTAGGTGGATTGAATTATTGAATGATTACGACTTTGAGATTCGTTACCACCCGGGGAAGGCAAATGTGGTAGCCGATGCCTTGAGCAGGAAGGACAGAGAACCCATTCGAGTAAAATCTATGAATATAATAATTCATAATAACCTTACTACTCAAATAAAGGAGGCGCAACAAGGAGTTTTAAAAGAGGGAAATTTAAAGGATGAAATACCCAAAGGATCGGAGAAGCATCTTAATATTCGGGAAGACGAAACCCGGTATAGGGCTGAAAGGATTTGGGTACCAAAATTTGGAGATATGAGAGAAATGGTACTTAGAGAAGCTCATAAAACCAGATACTCAATACATCCTGGTACGGGGAAGATGTACAAGGATCTCAAGAAACATTTTTGGTGGCTGGGTATGAAATCCGATGTTGCTAAATACGTAGGAGAATGTTTGACGTGTTCTAAGGTCAAAGCTGAGCATCAGAAACCATCAGGTCTACTTCAACAACCCGAAATCCCGGAATGGAAATGGGAAAACATTACCATGGATTTCATCACTAAATTGCCAAGGACTGCAAGTGGTTTTGATACTATTTGGGTAATAGTTGATCGTCTCACCAAATCAGCACATTTCCTGCCAATAAGAGAAGATGACAAGATGGAGAAGTTAGCACGACTGTATTTGAAGGAAGTCGTCTCCAGACATGGAATACCAATCTCTATTATCTCTGATAGGGATGGCAGATTTATTTCAAGATTCTGGCAGACATTACAGCAAGCATTAGGAACTCGTCTAGACATGAGTACTGCCTATCATCCACAAACTGATGGGCAGAGTGAAAGGACGATACAAACGCTTAAATACATGCTACGAGCATGTGTTATTGATTTCGGAAACAGTTGGGATCGACATCTACCATTAGCAGAATTTTCCTACAACAACAGCTACCATTCAAGCATTGAGATGGCACCGTTTGAAGCACTTTATGGTAGAAAGTGCAGGTCTCCGATTTTTTGGAGTGAAGTGGGGGATAGACAGATTACGGGTCCGGAGATTATACAAGAAACTACCGAGAAGATCATCCAAATTCAACAACGGTTGAAAACCGCCCAAAGTCGACAAAAGAGCTACGCTGACATTAAAAGAAAAGATATAGAATTTGAAATTGGAGAGATGGTCATGCTTAAAGTTGCACCTTGGAAAGGCGTTGTTCGATTTGGTAAACGAGGGAAATTAAATCCAAGGTATATTGGACCATTCAAGATTATTGATCGTGTCGGACCAGTAGCTTACCGACTTGAGTTACCTCAACAACTCGCGGCTGTACATAACACTTTCCACGTCTCGAATTTGAAGAAATGTTTTGCTAAAGAAGATCTCACTATTCCGTTAGATGAAATCCAAATCAACGAAAAACTTCAATTCATCGAAGAACCCGTCGAAATAATGGATCGTGAGGTTAAAATACTTAAGCAAAACAAGATACCAATTGTTAAGGTTCGATGGAATGCTCGTAGAGGACCCGAGTTCACCTGGGAGCGTGAAGATCAGATGAAGAATAAATACCCGCATCTATTTCCAGAAGATTCGTCAACACCTTCAACAGCTTAAAATTTCGGGACGAAATTTATTTAACGGGTAGGTACTGTAGTGACCCGAACTTTTCCATGTTTATATATATTAATTGAGATTGATATTTATATGATTAAATGTTTCCAACATGTTAAGCAAACAAACTTGTTAAGACTTGATTAATTGAAATATGTTTCATATAGACAATTGACCACCCAAGTTGACCGGTGATTCACGAACGTTAAAACTTGTAAAAACTATATGATGACATATATATGGTTATATATATAGTTAACATGATATTATGATAAGTAAACATATCATGAAGTATATTAACAATGAACTACATATGTAAAAGCAAGACTACTAACTTAATGATTTTGAAACGAGACATATATGTAACGATTATCGTTGTAACGACATTTAATGTATATATATCATATTAAGAGATATTCATACATCATAATATCATAATAATATAATAATTTAAAATCTCATTTGATATTATAAACATTGGGTTAACAACATTTAACAAGATCGTTAACCTAAAGGTTTCAAAACAACACTTACATGTAACGACTAACGATGACTTAACGACTCAGTTAAAATGTATATACATGTAGTGTTTTAATATGTATTTATACACTTTTGAAAGACTTCAATACACTTATCAAAATACTTCTACTTAACAAAAATTCTTACAATTACATCCTCGTTCAGTTTCATCAACAATTCTACTCGTATGCACCCGTATTCGTACTCGTACAATACACAGCTTTTAGATGTATGTACTATTGGTATATACACTCCAATGATCAGCTCTTAGCAGCCCATGTGAGTCACCTAACACATGTGGGAACCATCATTTGACAACTAGCATGAAATATCTCATAAAATTACAAAAATATGAGTAATCATTCATGACTTATTTACATGAAAACAAAATTACATATCCTTTATATCTAATCCATACACCAACGACCAAAAACACCTACAAACACTTTCATTCTTCAATTTTCTTCATCTAATTTATCTCTCTCAAGTTCTATCTTCAAGTTCTAAGTGTTCTTCATATATTCTACAAGTTCTAGTTACATAAAATCAAGAATACTTTCAAGTTTGCTAGCTCACTTCCAATCTTGTAAGGTGATCATCCAACCTCAAGAAATCTTTATTTCTTACAGTAGGTTATCATTCTAATACAAGGTAATAATCATATTCAAACTTTGGTTCAATTTCTATAACTATAACAATCTTATTTCAAGTGATGATCTTACTTGAACTTGTTTTCGTGTCATGATTCTGCTTCAAGAACTTCGAGCCATCCAAGGATCCGTTGAAGCTAGATCCATTTTTTTCTTTTCCAGTAGGTTTATCCAAGGAACTTAAGGTAGTAATGATGTTCATAACATCATTCGATTCATACATATAAAGCTATCTTATTCGAAGGTTTAAACTTGTAATCACTAGAACATAGTTTAGTTAATTCTAAACTTGTTCGCAAACAAAAGTTAATCCTTCTAACTTGACTTTTAAAATCAACTAAATACATATTCTATATCTATATGATATGCTAACTTAATGATTTAAAACCTAGAAACACGAAAAACACCGTAAAACCGGATTTACGCCGTCGTAGTAACACCGCGGGCTGTTTTGGGTTAGTTAATTAAAAACTATGATAAACTTTGATTTAAAATTTGTTATTCTGAGAAAATGATTTTTATTATGAACATGAAACTATATCCAAAAATTATGGTTAAACTCAAAGTGGAAGAATGTTTTCTAAAATGGTCATCAAGACGTCGTTCTTTCGACTGAAATGACTACCTTTACAAAAATGACTTGTAACTTATTTTTCCGACTATAAACCTATACTTTTTCTGTTTAGATTCATAAAATAGAGTTCAATATGAAACCATAGCAATTTGATTCACTCAAAACGGATTTAAAATGAAGAAGTTATGGGTAAAACAAGATTGGATAATTTTTCTCATTTTAGCTACGTGAAAATTGGTAACAAATCTATTCCAACCATAACTTAATCAACTTGTATTGTATATTATGTAATCTTGAGATACCATAGACACGTATACAATGTTTCGACCTATCATGTCGACACATCTATATATATTTCGGAACAACCATAGACATTCTATATGTGAATGTTGGAGTTAGCTATACAGGGTTGAGGTTGATTCCAAAAAAATATATAGTTTGAGTTGTGATCAATACTGAGATACGTATACACTGGGTCGTGGATTGATTCAAGATAATATTTATCGATTTATTTCTATACATCTAACTGTGGACAACTAGTTATAGGTTACTAACGAGGACAGCTGACTTAATAAACTTAAAACATCAAAATATTTTAAAAGTGTTGTAAATATATTTTGAACATACTTTGATATATATGTATATATTGTTATAGGTTCGTGAATCAACCAGTGGCCAAGTCTTACTTCCCGACGAAGTAAAAATCTGTGAAAGTGAGTTATAGTCCCACTTTTAAAATCTAATATTTTTGGGATGAGAATACATGCAGGTTTTATAAATGATTTACAAAATAGACACAAGTACGTGAAACTACATTCTATGGTTGAATTATCAAAATCGAATATGCCCCTTTTTATTAAGTCTGGTAATCTAAGAATTAGGGAACAGACACCCTAATTGACGCGAATCCTAAAGATAGATCTATTGGGCCTAACAAACCCCATCCAAAGTACCGGATGCTTTAGTACTTCGAAATTTATATCATATCCGAAGGGTGTCCCGGAATGATGGGGATATTCTTATATATGCATCTTGTTAATGTCGGTTACCAGGTGTTCACCATATGAATGATTTTTATCTCTATGTATGGGATGTGTATTGAAATATGAAATCTTGTGGTCTATTATTATGATTTGATATATATAGGTTAAACCTATAACTCACCAACATTTTTGTTGACGTTTTAAGCATGTTTATTCTCAGGTGATTATTAAGAGCTTCCGCTGTCGCATACTTAAATAAGGACGAAATTTGGAGTCCATGCTTGTATGGTATTGTGTAAAAACTGCATTCAAGAAACTTATTTTGTGGTAACATATTGGTATTGTAAACCATTATGTAATGATCGTGTGTAAACAGGATATTTTAGATTATCATTATTTGATAATCTACGTAAAGCTTTTTAAACCTTTATTGATGAAATAAAGGTTATGGTTTGTTTTAAAATGAATGCAGTCTTTGAAAAACGTCTCATATAGAGGTCAAAACCTCGCAACGAAATCAATTAATATGGAACGTTTTTAATCAATAAGAACGGGACATTTCAATAGATTCGTCATATCTTTTGACGTAGATAGGATTGATTTCCAAGTTCAAGAGATTTGGAGTAAAATCTTCATAATGAGATTTGATTCTTCGATAATCAAGAAAATTAGAATCCGCTTTAAATGCGATCATCTATTTTGATTGCTCTGTCGGATCTTTTACTATAAATCCACCTCCCTTCATTTCCTTACAACTCATACCTTCTATTCTTCCTCCCTCAATTCATACTTTAAAACATTTATCAGTATGCTTCATCCAGTACTGATCCTGGATATACTCTTAACTTTCATCTCTGTCATTCTTCTTTTTCATCTACCTCCGGAGGATTTTATTTATTTCTACTATTACCTTGGGGTTATAGTATTGTTAATTCTCCCGTGCCTTTACGTTGCAATACGTATTGATATACACGGTTTGTAATTTATTTGTTGTTGTCGAGCTTTATATTTTCTTTTATATTCAACAGTTCCATACTTCTGTTTCCTCTTCCCGACTTCGAGTCAAGCGAATAATGGTCCGGAATTCGTAGGTATGGATTTTGAAATAAACATAGTTAATGTTCTAAGAAGGAAATAGTAATTGCACGATCTTGATTTGGTAAGTTACCAGAATGTCCGAAAAGATAGAATTATCAATGAGATATGTTCTTAATATGTTTGGAGATTGGGTAGAATGTAAGAGTTGTGTAACATGGCACATGATGACGTTATGATCTGTGAATCATTATGTTCCATTTAGAAACTCAGCATGAATTACTGTAATATAATTACGTTGATCAAGTGTCATTATATTATACTAATTCATGCTTCAGTTTCCAACACTACTTCAAAACATTCATATTTTAAACTCGAATTTTTCATAATTTAGAAACTAACACAGTTTCTTTTATGTTGTAACGCAAATATTGTGAAGAGATAAATGATTTTTGATGAGGATAGTTGGGAATATATCTTCAGGAATATCGGAGATATTTATAATGAAAAATACGATGATATCTTAGAATATTTAAGATCAGGGAATGACGCAGAAAATCTTTCTGTGAAGGTTTAGAATAAGGAGTAAGGTTCTTACTAACGGTTTCAGCAGACACTGAATCATTTGAATCCTTTGAAGGTAGATTTCGTCATTGTGATTTGTCCACGACCTCCTTTATACTTTGCTCAATCCGTTTTCCAGTACCAAATTTTTCGTTCGAGCTTTTCCAATCGATTATTCTTTATTGTCAAACTTCTGACCGTAATTGTTGTCTACTGTCTTTACCACTTTATCAGTCTTTTCCAAAACTTAATAGCACTAATTCGTAGACTGGAGCATTTTTCAGAAACTTCACATTTGAAATATGTAATTCTTGGGGATAGACGTTGTATATATATATATATATATATATATATATATATATATATATGTATATATATATATATATATATATATATATATATATATATATATATATATATAACTTCCGAAATAGAAATGCTGCGAGATTTCAAAATACCAATTGTTGATTCCGCCAAAGGGGTAACGAGTTGCTGGTACATCTGCTGATAATGTCGTGGAATATAAAAGGTTCCCTGGTAACAAAAGGGTAATCGTATGTATTACAGGTTATAATAAGGCTACTTCGAATGGAAATTCGAGGTTGACTTGCTGAAACTGTGACAAAATTTTCTATTTTGAAAAGGAATCGCAAAGTTATTTTTGCTAATAAATGCTAAAAGATTTAACGCGGATACGTGTTAAATTATGTCCTTGGTTTCGAGAGCTTTTCAGGTGCAAGACTGCGGGTAATGTGTGGTTGGATCATCATCTCGATTGTCCATTATTTGAAGTGTCTTCAGGAAATTCGAAGGGTTTGATCATAGATTGTAATGTTTAATATACATATGATGTTTTAGGACTTTGAATGATACAAATATTTTTCTGGGTTCCAAGAATCGAATGATGTTCTAGCATAGTTTTGAAGTCAAAGTATAGTTTTGAAAGATGTAAGAGTCCTAAGAGTGATGTCTTCTGTTAAGTCTTGACTTGGATTTCGTTTTGTCGTAATCAAATTTGGATGAGAATGGTTGTTTTGATCTCTATGAAAGAATGTATATTATTGTGAAGGTAGTGAGTATAGTTGATGATTGTTGAATCAGAGTCGAAGAATATAATCATATTAATTGTGAATTTATATATCTCTCGGGTATTACCTACCCGTTAAAAAAAATTTCACAAGTAATGTTTTGTACCAGAGAATTTTATTACAATCTTTATGAAAATATATGTACATATATATCTTCTTCAGATGTAATCATGAATTTAATAAGTCAATATAATATTAGACTCATTTGATTTTCGGTTTGAGCTAGAATAAGTAATCTCTAAAACGATTAGGAACCACATATTCTTCACAGAATATTAATGAAGTTATGGATCAATACTTCATTATTTATTCTTATATATATTTCCTTAGTGAATCATGCTGATACTCATTGAACTCTTGCTAACTTCGCAAGATATGAATGTTGTTTCCCAGTAAGCTTCGAGTACATTGAAGATGAAAGTGTAAAATCAAACATATTATTGAATAATACACTTGGTTTATTATAAAACGAAATTCATTGAATTGAAACAGGGATTGTAGTTAACGATGATTAAGTTGCTGACGAAGGACGTACATCATTGCATATTTGTAGTATGAATTTAAACGAGTAGTATCTACCCTTTTTCAATTTATACTTAATAGCTTAGTACGAAAAGATTTATTTTGGTTTCTGAATTCATATATATAAAATATTTATATAAATTCTTCATAAGAATGAGTTAATACTTCATAACTCGTTGATGCAATATACGCGTTATTGATGATGTCCACGGTGATTCTTGAACTGGTGGAGCTTGTGATGCTAAAGTTGCTGACGATTCTAACGATGTTGACAGCACTGACTGTGTTGGTGAGGCTAAGGGTACTGCTGATGCTGTTGGTAAAACAAGTCTAGCTTGTACCTTACGCATCATTCTTGTCGGGGTTTCTACTCTTCCTTTTATCATTTCTGTCCACTCATCTGATTTATGGTTAAGGCAGAAATAGGTAATCTCTATGTCTTTAGAGATTACATAATCACCATAGAATGTTTCTCCGATGAAGTTATGAATCAATACTTCATCGTTTGTTGTTGTTGGTACTTCTTGGTATCTATGGTGCGTGTGACGTTGATATCCGAGGTACGGATGGTGATATTGAGGCGTGTGATGCGGATGTGATTGTTGGTGGTGGTAATGATCCTGTTGATGTTGATGATGGTGATAACGTTGATGCTGGTGATGCTGCTGGTGCTTAGGGTATTGAGGCTTGCGATGTTGATGTTATTGACGGTACTGGTTATGCTGTTGATGCTGCTGATGGTGTTTGTAACCTTCGTACCGTATTCTCCAAAGCCACTACCCGAGTGCGAAGCTAGTTGACTTCTTCTATTACACCAGGGTGATTGTCGGTTCGGACGAGCGGATAAATAAAATCTAGAATTTGATGTAGTATATAATCGTGACGAGATACTCTGAAAATGAGAGAGAAAATGGTTTTTCGAACAGGTTCGCCAGTAAGTGCTTCAGGTTCATCGTCAAGAGGGCAATTTGGTGGATGGAAGGGATCACCTTCTTCTTGTCTCCAATGATTGAGGAGGCTACGAACCCATCCCTAATCCATCCAAAATAGATGATGACTGATTGGTTGATCCATTCCGGTCACACTGCTTTCGGAGCTTGAGTGGTATTCCATATCGGAATTCGAGGGACTTCAACTAGTGACGAGTTCCATTTCGTATGATTGAATAAAGGTTTTTTTGATATGAAATGATTTTCCGGCTATCGGGTGGTATTCTAATTATATAGAATATCCACATATATAGAACAAAAGATCTCATAGATTACGGAGGGATTTACGGAATATGTCAGACAAAGTTTACAGTAACAGATACGCGTAGATATGAATTAGCAAATACACTAAGATATAAATTTTGTCTATACACCATTCATGCAATGAATGCAGTAAGACGCGTTTAGAATTAAGATGATAAGCAGGTAATTTCCTACAGATGATAAGTAGATGATTTTCGAAACAAAATGATAAGCAAAATTTTGACATGCAGACATGGTCGAAGTCCAGACTCACAAATGCAGCTTAACGACTTATCAGTTAGACACACTAATGCAGACCTGGTTCGCTAAGACCACCGCTCTGATACCACATGAAACGACCCGACCCAATCCATAGGGACGAATACAATAACATATGATTACATCGCGAGGCATTTGACCTCTATATGATACGTTTTATAAACATTGCATTCTTTTGAAAAGATATACCATAAATGAATATTTAAATTTCAATGTTTTCGACATCTGATGATTTCTACATATAGACAATCACCGTAAATAACAGTTTACAAGAATACTTCCGTTGACATTGCAGTCAAAATAAATACACGGTGATGATTTTGTGAATGCAATGCTTCCTCGAATAAAACATGTATGACTTCATGCACATGGTTTCTCTAACATATATTCAAACAGCGGAAGACTTCTACGAACCTGAGAATAAACATGCTTTAAACGTCAACATAAAGTTGGTGAGATATAGGTTTAATGCTAGCAGCGTTATAAATATAGACCACAAGATTTCATATACATAAATGTTTTAATAAAAATATTCTAAGTGGTTGAGCACTTGATAACCATACTTAACATTTAATCAACGTCGCATATTCCCTTTATTATGAAATCTCACTACACTGTACCAAGTGTAGTCACCGAAACGAATTACTGTGCAACCGTTGAACACTGGTCGTCCAGTCCGGTTGGGGTTGTCAGGCCCGATAGATCTATCAACAGGATTCGCGTTTACAATACCACATGTAAATAGTAGTTAACAAGCTACAGGGAAGTATGCCAGTGGTACAACTCAACGTAGAATATATTTTTTTTATCACTTGTGTCCATAACGTAAATCATAAAATGCATGTATTCTCATCCCGAAATATTTAGAGTTTAAAAGTGGGACTATATACTCACTTTTGCCTTGAAGGTATTTAACTCGACTTGGTCTCCGATAGATATCACGAACCTAACCATATATATATAATATATCAACATATTTTCTTTTCAAGTAATCGTTACATATATATATATATATATATATATATATATATATATATATATATATATATATATATATATATATATATATATATATATATACACTTATAATACTTTTAATATTTTCTTAGTCCGTAGTTAGCAGTCCGATGTTAGTGGTCCACAATTAGTTGCTCAATAAAATAAATAAAGACCCCATCGTATTCGTATTGATCAGAATTAATCTCGACCCATGGTACCATGTTGTCAAATGACGTGTTGCGTACATAAAGTATTGTGTTGTCAAATGACGTGTTGCGTACAATCATGAGGTCTTATGATTAATCTTCTCGTGTTGTTTACGGGTGGTCCTGAAATATATAAAATCAAATCATAAGTAATTATATATAAAATATCATATTAATTAGAAAAGATATGATTAATTTACTTTATCTCCAAATATTTTCGTAGCTAAACTAGCTTCGGATACCCAATCTTGTTTTAGTCGTAGTTTCTTCATTACAACTCCGTTTTTGTTGGTTCAACTTGCCACTTCCTTGGATCGAGTCAAATTTTAAGAATATGAACTGAAAATACCTTAGTTTGTATTCAAAATCACAGGTTATAGGTCAAACTTTGGTAAAACTTATGAAAGTGATCATTTTCCATCATAAAAACAACATTTAATGATCATTTTTCTAAAAATACTTACACTTTGAGTTAAACCATGAAATTTTTATGTGTTAACATATTCATAAGAAATATCATTTTTCCAGAACATGAACTTCCAATTCAAAGTTCAAGATGATTTTTAATTATCCAACCCAAAACAGCCCCCGGTTGCACTCCGACGACGTAGATTCAGTTTTTAAGGTGTTCTTTGTAAAACCAAGTTATATCTTGTTAAGTTAGCATATCATTATGATATATTACAGGTCTTGAAGTGTTTTAAAAGTTAAGTTAGAAGGATCTATTTAGTTTGCAAACAAGTTTGAAATCATTCAAACTATGTTCTTGTTGTTAAAATTTTACAACATAAAATAAGATAGCTATATAATTATGAATCGAACAAGATTATGAACAAGGTTACTACCTCAAGCTACTTGGACAAAGTTACTGTAAGAGATAAGAAAAAATCTTAGAATCAAAGAGTGGTGGAGTTAGATCAAAAGGTTGGAAGTATACTTCTTCAAATGAGTGGTTATTTTGATATGTTCTTGAAAGAGTTTTCTTATGGTGTTTAAGGCTTGTAATTGAAGCTAAATGATGGGGAAAATGCTTGGAGATGATCAAGTATGAAGTTAGGAGTATTTTGAGAGAGAAATGAGGGTGTAGGTATGAGAAAATGGAGTGAAGAAATGGTGTTCATTCATAAAAACGTTTTTAGTTTATAAAGAAAGAAAAGGATTCCTAATTTTGTTTTCTTACTAATAATTCATGCTACTTGACAAATCCTAGTTACCTCATATCTAGGGCAGTAATAATGTTGATTAGGATGTTGATTTGATGTGTATATACCAATAGTAAATACATATAGAAGCTGGGTATGATACGGGTACATATACCCTAGATATACGTATAGAAATCTTGAGGAAACGGAATGAGAATTCAAATATAGCTATCTTTTGTGAATATACTTATATTGTTTTATGTATTTAAGTCCTTAAAAAGTGATTAAATACATTATATATATATACGATACATATATAAGCATTATAGGTTATAAGTATATATATCAAAGAATGTTACGTATAGTTATCGTTTTGAAAACTTAAGTTAGTAGTTTCAAAATATACTTATAACTCATTGTCATTAGTACACAATGATATATTAAACCATCATTAGATCATGTTAAATATATATAAATACATATATATACACAAACGTATAATTATCGTATGTTATATAGTTCGTGATATCATCGGTCAAATTGGACGGTCAAACGTTGTGTAAAACTCTTTTCAAAAACACAAGTCTCAACAATTTGGATTGCTTATCATGTTGGTAAGGTTTAATTTATGTAAATATTAATCTCATAAGTATAAAATGATTGGAAAAATCCGGGTCGTTACAGAAGGAAAGTTGAAGAATGAGATACCCAAAGGATCAGAGAAACATCTTAATATTCGGGAAGACGGAACCCGATATAGGGCTGATAGAATTTGGGCACCAAGGTTTGGAGATGTGAGAGAAATGGTACTTAAGGAAGCACATAAAACCAGATATTCAATACATCCCGGAGCGAGGAAGATGTATAAAGATCTCAAAAAACACTTTTGGTGGCCAGATATGAAAGCCGATATTGCTAAGTATGTAGGAGAATTTTTGACGTGTTCTAAGGTCAAAGCTGAACATCAGAAACCATCAGGTCTACTACAACAACCTAAAATCCAGGAATGGAAATGGGAATAAAAGCGTAAATATATAATTTTATTAAAATAAAAGAAACTAATTCCACCCGAATTTTTAACGGGCTCTATCTTCTCGTTCGGTGCGAGTTAAATTTTTTCGAGATCACCTTTCAACTCGAAAAAATCTAACGAACACAACGGGACTAACTACGCGCGAAACGGACATCGTTAAAAAAACACTAAATATTTCGGGCTATATTTCATACATATACATACACGTACAACAAACAACTCAACCTATTAGATATATTAGGTACCAAACAACGTATATCCAAATTCGACCGTGCGTTGAATACAACCGCAGCATCGCGCGGTCGAATTTTTTTCTAGTTTTAATCAATTTTTAAGTTTGGTTACAATTTATAAGTTTGGTGTTATTTCTTGTAATAAGTACTAAAGAGTGTCTGTTCAATAAAAAAAATAAAGTATCAAAGAGTGTGAAAAGAAGGAAACAGGAAATAAAGAATTTGCATCAGTTTTCATCTTTTCTTCATTTGCTTGGTTTTATTTTTTTGTTACGTTACTCCCTCCGTCCCTATAATATTGTCCAGTATACTATTTTGGGACGTCCCATACTCCCATTTTAATTGTCCATTTAGTATTTTAATCAATCAAAAAAAGTTATAGTGGCGAGAGAAGATATTTTATTGGTGGAGAATGAAGTTAATTGGATTTCCTAAAACTGTGTGTTTTTTGTCTGGTGACAATTAAATAGGGACGGAGGGAGTATTATTTAACCATACTTCAAGTAATTAACTGTCTCTTTCGTATATTTATTCTTATAGCAAAAAAAAAATGATACAGTATATGTGCTCAAAATATGTGATAAAGATATGTCATATGTAATATTTTGATGCCTATACATTTCAAGTTTGTTTAATACATTCAGATCTGATCATCAACTACTAGAAAAGAAAAGAAAAATATTGAAATGGCTGATGGGGTCGTTACATCAGTTGCTGACAAAGTAATCGACTCGATGTTTGTTGTCGCCAAGAAGGAGATTGATTACATGTGGAACCGCAAACAACATATTCAAAACTTCAAAAGTGAAGTTCAAAAGCTCAAAGATATGAAAGGAAGGATTCAACAAAAAATAGAATTAGCTAAACATAAAGGAGATAATCTGGTGCATGGTGTGGAAGACTGGGTCAACGCAGCTGATGCTGAAATATTGAAGGCCGAAGAATTTATTACAGAAGAAGGTAATGCAAAGAAGACATGCTTTGGAATAGGATTGTGTGGTAACTGGAGCACTCTTCATCGTTACGGTAAAAAGGCAACACATACTGCACCTCTTACGGAGCTCCAAGAACATGGCAAACCTTATGAAAGTTGTGTTTCTTTGGCTACTCCTGCACCTGGACTACTAGACGTCTACCAAAACAAGAATCTTGATGGTATTATTACCCAAAACTCAGCTTTGGGAGATATCATTGCAGCTATTGAAGATGAAAGCATACAAATTATTGGAATCTATGGTGTAGGAGGTGTAGGAAAAACTACATTAGCCAAGGAAGTAGCTGCAAGAGTAAAGAATCTGTTTGCTGATGTTGCGTTCACTACTATCTCGCAAACAGTAGATGCTGATAAGATTCGAAAGGATACTGAAAGTGCAACAAAGCGAATAATGAAAGGTGAGAAGATTCTAATAATTTTAGATGATGTGTGGGAGAAATTGGATTTGGAAGAATTGTGCATTCCAAGTGGGATTGATCACATGAATTGTAAAATTTTATTGACTTCTAGAAGCAAAGATGTGTGTGACAGAATGATTGCTCAGAGTAAAATTTGTGTTAATTCTTTGCCATTTAAAGAAGCATGGATTCTTTTTAAACACGCGGTTGGTAACAAAGTGGAGACTGACATCAGTTTGAAGTCAGTTGCAATTAAGGTTGTTGAAGAATGTGGTGGATTACCATTGGTTATTGACGTGATAGGAAACACTTTGAAAAACAGAGATGTCAATTCATGGAAGGCGGCTCTTACTCAGCTACAGAAAAATGCGCCTGCGGATATCGATCCATCAATAAGGAAGGCATTTATTAATTTGAAGCTAAGCTATGATTATCTTGAAAATGAAGAAGCCCAATGGTGCTTCCTACAATGTAGTATGTTTCCAGAAGACTCTAAAATCTTATTGGAAGACTTGGTACATTATAGAGTAGGTCTGGAAAAGATTAAAGAGGTTGAAAGCATGGAAGATGCAAGAAACAGAGTTCAAAATGCAATCAATATCCTCAAGTCTTCTAGTTTATTGTTGGACGCAAATGTTCCAGAACACTACGTCAAAATGCATGATGTTGTGCGTGATGTGGCGTTGTTAATTGCAACCGGAGGTATGAATAATTTTCTTGTGATGGCTGGGAAAGGTGTGAAAGAATGGTTACCAAGAAATAACATCTCACATAGTTACACAGGGATCTCACTCATGCACAATAGAATATGTAACCTTCCTGACTATCAAATTAGCTTTCCACAGCTTGAAGCAACATATTTGAATGATAATGATTTGCGATCGATGCCTGATGAATTTATTGAAGGAATAAAAAACACTAGAGTTTTAAATTTGGCCTCTAATATGATCCCATTCCTCCCACAATCATTAATGGGGCTCACACAACTTCGCATGCTCAATCTTTCTCAAAATAGATCTCTATGTGAAGTTTCTATACTCGGGGAGTTGAAATACCTTAAGATTCTAATTCTCAATAAAACTGGAATTAAAGAAGTTCCTGAAAGTATTGGTCAGTTGGTAAACTTAAGGCGCCTTGAACTTAAAGATTGTAAGGAGCTATGTTATACAACACCGGGTGTCATTTTAAAACTCTCTAGGTTGGAAGAGTTATGTATTGAGTTTGTGGTCCCTAGCATAGGAATTCACAAGTGTCTTGCTGAGGTAATGTGTTTGTCAAAGCTCACATGTTTGAGATTAAAAGCACCAAGTGTTTATGACATTCCTCAAGATTTTAAGTTTGATAAACTTAAAGGATTTAATATTCGAATCGAAAAGGAATATAAAATTGATTACACCTGGAATCCAGAGCGTCATCTAACATTATGCACGGATTATCTTGTATTTCCATTCTTGAAGTGGATGAAAAGGCTGATAGAGGTAAAACGTCCTAATACAAGTCTATTCAAGATAAAGAACTTGAATAACATCGTACCGGACCTCTATCAAGAAGGTTTTAATAAATTAGAGGGTATCGCTTTGATGGAATGTCCGAATATTACATGTCTAGTGGATACATGTGATTTGGAAGGGAATACAAATGAGAAGTTTTTAATGGAATTCAAACATCTAGTTTTGAGTGGTCTATATAATTTGAAGGTTTTATGGAAATGCCCAGATGAATTTATAAGTCTTACTAACCTAGTCAACCTTTCAATTTTTAATTGTAGTGGGTTAGTAAGACTATTTCCTATGAGTGTCGCAAAAGGGCTTGTCTCACTGAAGGAGGTTCAAATTAAATCTTGTAGAAATCTAGAGGAGGTGATTTGGGGTGAAACTGAAACGGATGAAGTTGTCTTCCCTTGCCTTACCACTATTGGGTTACGTGGATGTATGAAACTCAAAAGCTTCTACTCGGGCAGTTGTAGTAGCATCAGATATCCATCATTAGTGAAAGTAGAATTAATTGTTTGTCATAAAATGGAGATGTGGAGACATGAAAGCCATGAAACACCCAAACTCAAGTTTGTGAATCATGTACCACTTGATGGACGTTATTCCATTAATGATGCCGTTGTCAAATGCGTTTTTTTCTTGAGTGTGTACATATCAAAGCTAATCAGAATAGATAAGATATTTGATAGTGTTTGAGTAAAAAGAGATACTGCTATGCTGATAACAATCGACGGGCTAATTACGTATCTTCTCCCAACAAACCCTTTTCTTACTTAGACTATGGTGTCAAGGTTAGATTGTTAAGTTTACTATGTAAAGATTGTAATTAATTTATTTTGTTATATTATAGTTACAGGAGTGTGACCAATCGATGATGTCATGGTAACGTTCCCATCAAATTTTCAAATGGAACTCTCTCTATGTTGACACTGATTTGGGAGTTGGCACACATTATGTAAATCTTTTTAAATCCTCTTGATGCATATCTTTGGTTCCCTAATACAAGTACAAGTTGTTAGAATACAAACAAACAAGGGTTCAAGTACAAATGCAGGTCAAACAACCCATATTGGTTGTTTGACTGTTGGGATTAGTTTTGTCCTCGTCATCTCCCATTCCACAAGGCAACAAGAATAACGGGTCTACTGCAGATTTCCCTAAATGTCTAATAGGGGTTCCAAAGGAGAAATTGGAGCCATCCTATTTTAGGAATTTGCTGTTACAGTTTTAGTGTATATATACACTTGTATCTTGCTAACATGTTCAATACAATTTGTATCAATATCATAGAAATCAATACAAAGATCAAACAATTTATTTATTTCTTGCTATCATGGTATCAGAGCGAGTGTAGATCCAAGGATCGTTACACAATATTTCGCTAATTAATCATTTACCAAAGTGAAGGCCACCATGTCTGTTGACGGCAGCCAGTCACCACCATCAATTCAATCCCAAACCAACCAAATCAATGACTTAACAAGTCAAATTGCTGACTTGTTAAGAAATAGCATGAACCTGCAACAACCCAAAATCTCAAACACTCTGAAAATTGGTTTGAGTCTTAACAGCTCAAATTATGCTTTATGGCCAATATTGAACCCAGCCTTGCTAGCAATCTTACTTCGTTTTCAACAGCAAAATTACTATGGGAAGCTTTAACCACCACTTATAGCAGTGGTGTTGACAAGCTTCAAACGTATGATCTTTATGTTAAAGCCACAGAAATAAAGCAAGGCAAGATGCATCTCGAAGAATTGTGGATTCGAATGCAGGGCATTTGGCAAGAGATCCAAATCCCATGGAAAACGCCTCTGACATTATCAAATACAACAAGATTCGAGCTGAACATAAGTTGTTTCAATTCTTAAATGCTTTAGACCAGAAATATGACACTATCAAGCATGAATTGCTCCGGTCAAATCCTTTACCAACGGCATAAGAAGCATACGCTGCCGTTAGAAAAGAAGCTGCTCACCGTCAAATTTTAGGGCTATCACCGAATAACCCTTCCACCAATCATGATCGGATTGGCTGCAATTGATGGCAAAGGGTCATCTGTTCATCTAGCACAAAACAATCGGAGCAAATACCCACAGAAAATTGATAAATCAAAGCTTACTTGCACTGAGTGTGGGAAATCCCGTCACACAAAGGATCAATGCTTCAAACTCAAAGGATACCCTGATTGGTGGACAAAGCCCGGAAAAGCAGCAACACCACCACCACCACCAGCAACTCCGATGTAGGATTTGGCGGCCTCATCACTAACCAACAAAAAGGTATCGTTTCTCTCTCTGAACTTGTTCATAAATTGAATAGACCAAAGAGGGGAGATGAAAGGGAACCCAAAAGTGTTACCAAAGTTATCGATTTAGAAAACCAGATAAGATCTGGTGAAAAACGTACAGAGAAACAGGAAAAGAGAGTTTCTCTCTCTATTCCCTTTAAGAACGATGACAAAGTCAATGGCCAGATGAAACGTCTAGGGTTAGATAACCCTGGTACACCAACCACGTGGACTGATTTATTTAAACAGCCATATAATAATCGGGCAGGCCATGGAAACTTAGTATTGGGCCACAAAAAATAATTAGAATAATAAAAGCCCAAGATGCTTGTACAGAACCCATGAATGATGTTTACAAGTATGGGCTTGGCCTTTTTAAAAGGAATACCAGGTCTGTTGGGCCCAAGAAACCCAGGTCTGTTGGGCCCAAGAAACCCACTGGGCCTCGCAAATCTGAATGGACTTATAATGGACCTAAAAGCAAGTCGAAATTTTTTAAAACCAAGTCAAAAAGTTTTAAACCCGAGTCAATGATCCCGTGTAAAAATTTGTACTCCGTTCTAGATCAAATGAATGATAATAATGATATTTCTAAAGCTAACGTTGCTTCAAATACCACAAAATCCACATCTTGGATTCTTGATTGTGGAGCAACGGATACTATGACTTTTGACAAAAACGACATTCTTTTTCCAACAAAACCTAGGAAAAATAAAGTGCAAACGGCTAATGGTGAACTTGTTCAAGTTAAAAATGGTGGAACTATTGAAATTTCACCTACAATTAAACTACCTAAAGCTTTATCTCATAAGCTGTTATCGGTAAGTCATGTCACAAAAAAAACTAAACTGTAAAGTCCTGATTTATCCGACTTTCTGCATCTTGCAGGACATCCGGACAGGACACCTGATTGGGCGTGGCACTGAAAAAGGGGGTTATACTATGTTGACGAGGTTTCTCAACAAGGAACCGTGACACTTGCTCATGGAACGCCTTCGAGGGAAGCTTGGTTATGGCATAAAAGATTGGGTCATCCATCAGCCGGCTATTTACATGCTTTATTTCCTAGTTTATTTCCGTCTAATGTTAATTTGAACTGTGAAACTTGTATTTTGGCTAAAAGCCATCGTAGTACTTTTAAACCAAGTAATTCTAGAACGGATGCACCTTTTGCTTTAATTCATACTGATGTGTGGGGTCCGGCTCCCGTTAATGGGGGAAAGAACTTTCGATATTTTGTGTTATTTATTGATGATTATACTCGTATGACTTGGATCTATTTTCTAACTCACAAATCGGAAGTTTTCGAAAAATTCTCTCTGTTTTATAAAATGGTAAAAACACAATTTAATAAAAGCATACAAATTCTAAGATCCGATAATGGAGGCGAGTTTGTTAATGCTTCAATGAAATTTTTTTGTGAAAACAATGGAATTATACATCAAACTTCATACGCACATACCCCCGAACAAAATGGAGTCGCAGAACGAAAAAATCGGCTATTATTGGAAATGACAAGAGCCTTAATGATTGAGTCGAAAGTACCAAAGAGTTTTTGGCCCGAAGCTATTGCTTCCGCTACATACCTTATTAACCGCCTCCCTACCAAAGTTTTGGGTACAAAAACTCCGAAAGATACCCTGTCTCAATTTCACACTCTTCCGACATCCTTTAGTATTGAACCTCGAGTTTTTGGGTGCTCAGTTTTCGTTCACATTCCAAAAAATGAACGCACCAAGTTAGATCCATGTGCGGAAAAGTGTGTTATGGTAGGCTATGGCATAAATCAAAAGGGGTATCGATGTTATAGTCCAAAACGGCGTCATGTTTTTACTACAATGAATTGTGACTTTATAGAAACCGAATATTTTTACAACACCCAACTCACGAGTGAGGGGGAGAAAGAAGATAGTGACACTCTGAGTTGGATACAATGGACTTCTGATTCCTCTAACTCGAAAAATATCCAAATACCAAACCCCATACCAACTACCAACAAGATCCCGTCCTCAAATATTGAAATCACACCAAACCCCGAAACTACACAAAGTTCTGAGCCCACCAATGAGCCACCACTGAGCCTACCAATGACACCTCAAATACCGAACCCATTATTCAAAACAACATACTCCCTGATGACATCCAATCTCCAAATAACAATGATTCTATCCCAAATGAAACTTCAGAAAGGTATATCTTACCGCAAAGAGCCAATAGAGGCGTACCACCAAAAATATATTCCCCAGAAAAAGAAGCTCAACAGTCAAGATATCCCATTGCAAATATGGCACAAGGAAACCTATCGATTGAAGCACAAAAATTCAATGATGCTTTGTATTCCGAAAAGATACCGAATAACATTGACCAAGCAATGAAATCAGAAAAGTGGAGAAAGGCTATGGAAGAAGAAATAGAAGCCCTCAAGAAAAGTAAAACATGGGAAAAATGTATTAACCCACCAGGAAAGAAACCAGTAGGGTGTCGATGGGTGTTTACAATCAAAAGAAAACCAGATGGCACTATTGAGAGATATAAAGCTCGTCTCGTCGCCAAAGGTTATACTCAAACATATGGGATTGATTATTCCGAGACTTTCTCTCCGGTTGCAAAAATTGATACTATTAGAGTTCTTTTATCTATCGATGCAAATGAAGACTGGTCACTTCACCAATTCAATGTGAAGAATGCTTTTCTCCATGGCGAATTAAAGGAAGAAGTCTATATGGAAGCACCTCCAGGATTTGCGGGAAACTTCAATGATAGGGAAGTTTGTCGACTTAAAAAATCTTTATATGGGTTGAAACAATCTCCACGGGCTTGGTTTGGGAAATTTACCTTGTTTATGAAAAAATATGGCTTTAAACAAAGTAATTCGGATCATACCCTTTTCTTAAAACGAAAAAATAATCTTATCACATGTTTAATTATTTATGTTGATGATATGATAATAACGGGTAATGATCAAGAAGAAATTTGCAACTTAAAAACAAATTTGTTTAAGGAATTTGAAATGAAAAATTTAGGCCAACTTAAATACTTTTTGGGGATTGAAGTGTTAAGATCCCAACAAGGGATATTTATTTGCCAAAAGAAATATATTTTTGATTTTCTTGCAGAAACAGGGATTATAGATTGCAAACCAGCAGAAACTCCAATGATTCCAAATTTAAAGTTACACATGGAAGATGATGGTGATGCCGATCTTGCTAATAAAGAACAATACCAAAGAATAGTGGGAATACTCATTTATCTTGCGCATACTCGACCGGACATAGCACATGCGGTGGGAGTGGTGAGTCAATTTATGCACAAGCCACAAGCTCATCATATGGAAGCCGCAATGAGGATTATTACATACTTAAAAGGAACACCGGGTCATGGGGTTGTATTCAAGAAAAATGGGCACCTTAAAAAACAAATATATACCGATGCAAGTTGGGCCGGCGAAAAAGGAGATAGAAGGTCTACATCCGGATTCTTTACAATTGTTGGAGGAAATTTAATCGCGTGGAGAAGTAAGAAACAAAAGGTGGTATCACTTTCAAGTGCCGAGTCCGAGTTTAGAGGAATAGCAAAAGGAGTGGTCGAAGCATTATGGATAAAGAAACATTTAACAGAATTGGATTTCTGCCACAAGAAACTATTTAAATTCTTTGTGACAATGAAGCTGCAATTGCCATCTCGGAGAACCCTGTTCAATACGATCGAACTAAACATGTGGATTCATTCGAGAAAAATTAGACGATGAAATCATTTCTTTACCGTCAATCAGATCCGAAGATCAGTTAGCTGACATTCTTACTAAATCAGTTAACGGGAGACTTTTCAGTGAAGTCCTCAGCAAGTTAAACATTGAAAACCCCACTGTTCAACTAGAGGGGGAGTGTTAGAATACAAACAAACAAGGGTTCAAGTACAAGTGCAGGTCAAACAACCCATATTGGTTGTTTGACTGTTGGGATCAGTTTTGTCCTCATCATCTCCCATTCCACAAGGCAACAAGAATAACGGGTCTACTGCAGATTTCCCTAAATGTCTAATAGGGGTTCCAAAGGAAAAATTGGAGCCATCCTATTTTAGGAATTTGCTGTTACAGTTTTAGTGTATATGTACACTTGTATCTTGCTAACATGTTCAATACAATTTGTATCAATATCATAGAAATCAATACAAAGATCAAACTGTAGGAAATATGTATACTAAACTGAAACAATTATACATATTATCATAAACATAATAATCAGATAGACAATATGTATAATAAATAATCATAATAAGAACGGAAAAAGATAGAACGATATAACCGATTTGACGATATAACCGAATAGAAGGGTTGAACCGGGCTTGTGTTTGACACAATTCCCTTAAACAGATTCGATGTCTATTCCCAGGGTACACCGGCTCGAAGCAGCGTACTGCCGGACTTGAACACTTGCCTGAAAGGTAACCGGAACGGGGAGACCTTGTTGCGGCTGAGAGGGAAAAACTAATTGTGTTTGTGCTCTCTAGTTTTTGGTGTATTTTCAACAAAGCCTAAAGGCTTTATTTATAGTTGAGAGTAAGGCCTTAAGTTTGTTCCCACAACCGATGTGGGACAACTTCCACTTTACTTATCCTTCAAGATAACTTTGTACCAAACTAGCAACTTTGAGACTCGATATCTCATTCACCTTTAATCCTTATTGGACACACTTTAGTTCGTTGTAAAGCCCTCATTGGAGGCTACAAAACTCACTAACTAGTCATTAATATATATCACTCTATTATATATTAAATTATGTCTAAATATTGGTGAAAACACACTTTTCAACATAATTTTTCAACAATCCCCCACATGAATGGAGATCGATCTCAGAAACAACAAAATTCCGATTAAGTTTCAGCGGTTGATGAAATGACCCGTTCATATACATTATAAACGATTCACAATAGTTGATTACATTGCGAGGTATTTGACCTCTATATGATACATTTTACAAACATTGCATTCGTTTTTAAAAGACAAAATTTCTTTACATCGAAAATTGACAGGCATGCATACCATTTCATAATATCCACTATCCAACTATAAATTGATTTAATAATAATCTTTGATGAACTCAATGACTTGAATGCAGCGTTCTTCGAAATATGCTATGAAAGACTCCAAGTAATATCTTTAAAATGAGCAAATGCACAGCGGAAGATTTCTTTAACACCTGAGAATAAACATGCTTTAAAATGTCAACCAAAAGGTTGGTGAGTTCATTAGTTTATCATAATCATTTATTTTCATCATTTTAATAGACCACAAGAATTTCATTTCCAGTTCTCATAAATATACGTCCCATGCATAGAGACAAAAATAATCATTCATATGGTGAACACCTGGTAACCGACATTAACTAGATACATATAAGAATATCCCCTATCATTCCGGGATCCTCCTTCGGACATGATATAAATTTCGAAGTACTAAAGCATCTGGTACTTTGGATGGGGTTTGTTAGGCCCAATAGATCTATCTTTAGGATTCGCGTCAATTAGGGTGTCTGTTCCCTAATTATTAGATTACCAGACTTTAATAAAAAGGGGCATATTCGATTTTGATAATTCAACCATAAAATGTAGTTTCAATTACTTGTGTCTATTTCGTCAAACATTTATAAAAGCGCATGTATTCTCAGTCCCAAAAATATAAAGGGTAAAAAGGCAAATGAAACTCACCATACTGTATTTCGTAGTAAAAATACATATAACGTCATTGAACAAGTGCAAGGTTGGCCTCGGATTCACGAACCTAAATTAATTATATATAATTATGTGTTGGTCAATATTTGTCTAACAAATTAGGTCAAGTCATAGTGTACCACAATCCTAATGCTCGAGACTAATATGCAAAAGTCAACAAAAGTAAATTTGACTCAAAATAATTTCCAAAAATCTATACATGATTAATATATAGTTTAAATATCGTCGTTTTATATTTTTAAATATTTTTAAAAGATTTATTAGAGTAAATAATAAAATTTATTTCTTAATAAATAAAATTTTATATTAAATTTATATAATATAATATACTTTTATATATACTAAGTAATAAAATTTATAGGGTTCATTTAATATCATAAAGATAATATGATAGGTATTATTAAAGTAAGTTATTACACGTAGTAAAATATGTTTGTATCACATATTTATTTGATAAAATAATATCTATAATGATAGTAAGTAAAACTTGTATTATTTTGTAATAATAATTATTATTATAAAAATATCAATATTTATAATTACTAAGATGACATTATGATAAAACGATAATTCTAATTATGATAACTTTAATATTTACTATAATTTTTAATATTATCTTTAAAATAATAATTCTATTTAAAATAATAATAATAATGATATTTTATAGTAACAATGACATTTCTATTAAAATGATAATTTTTGTTAAAATGATAGTTTTAATACTAACGATATTTTTAATAATAATAGTAATGATAAAAATAATAAGAACGATAATTTTATCTAAATCAATATCTTATAATATTTTAATTTCATCATGATACTCTTACTCATTATTTTCTAATCGTTTCGTTTAATAGCTTTTAATCGTCTTTTATATCGTGTTCATAATAATGATAATAATAGTAATCAAAATAATTAGGTGTTACAAATATTTGTTTTAATTACACTAATATTAATAATGATAGTTACTATAACATTTTTAACGATAATACTAATAATTATCTTAATGATAATATAGTAATAATAATAATAACAATGACAATATCCATTTTTAAATAATGATATATATATATATATATATATATATATATATATATATATATATATATTAATAATGATAATAATAATAATAATACTAATAATAATAATAATAATAATAATAATAATAATAATAATAATAATAATAATAATTATAAATTTAACGATAATAACGATAGTAATAATAAAAAAATAACAATTTTTAATGATAAATCCCTTTTATTAATAAAGATAATAATAATGATAATAATAAGATAAAACTAGAACGACGATAAAAACGACGATAATAATAATCATTTTTAATAAAAATATCGAAAATTCAATTGATTATAACTTCTAATCCGTTCATCGAAACCATTCGATATCTAAAGGAAAAGTCCTTAATTTTTTTGCTAGCTTTCCAAAGACATGCATATCTTATACCTTATCTCAATCGCAAGTGTAACTAATTCAATATTCAACTAACCTGTCTAAGGGCAATATCAAAAGTACAAGCATGCATAATCCTAAATACTCGAGCACTAGTCAGGGATACACTATTAGTATGTAAAAGTTAAATTATGAGTACTCACGTATCAATATTGAGATTCAATATTGCAGGAAAGGTACGTAGACGCAACGGAAATGATAAACACTATATTGACCTCACGAGCATACCCATGAACCATACTCAATCACCTCCATAGCTATAACCCATAATTTTCTTAATCCTATCCTACTCGAAAAACAATTTCGAAATCACTCGGACAGCACTCCGTCGTAATATTTTATGTATACTAATAATATCTTGAAATAATACGGAGTAAATATATATATGTAAATCGATTGAGAGAGTTTAGAGAAAAATATTTTTAAGTTTCTATGAAATAATGAAACCTATTGAATTCTATTTATAATAGATTTTTGAATTATTAAAGTGAATTATTAAAGTATGAATTATTAAAGTATGAATTATTAAAGTGAATTATTAAAGTGAATTATTAAAGTATAAATTATTAAAGTGAATTATTAAAGTATGAATTATTAAAGTGAATTATTAAAGTTAAAGTAAAGTAAAAATAAAGTAAAGGTAAAGTTTAAGTATAGTAAAAGTATAAAACTATGTACGTATAATACGCGTATAAATATATATAATATTAATTTAAATCGTTATATATATTTAATAAAATAAAATATAAATATCGTTATCTTTATCATACTAGTTAAGTAATGAGTTGTCAAAAGTGGTTCTAGATATTTATAAAAGTTATATACGTTTTAATAATAAAGTTCTTTTTAAACTGAAAACATTTTTGTACGTTTGAAACTAAATAGATCAATCGAGTCTTTATGAGATTCAATCTTCCACTATCCTTTGTCTAGTTCTCAATGATTGACAATTTGTTCTTATTTATAAATCACTTTACCATTTTCTGAATATTGTTAAAACGGAAAGATTTCTCAAATTAACATGGGCCTTTCAACAGAGACTTGTAATCATAATTCAATATATCTGATAATTCAATCATTTGATCTTATCTTCTAATTCCATTGATAAATATTTTGAAACAGATACAATCATATAAACTATTTAATCTAATATTTTATTTACGTTTCAAGTTATAATATATATACACATATACATATATAATCATATTCGTTTAATGGTTCATGAATCGTTGGAACATGGTCGAGGTTGAATGAATGTATGAACATAGTTTAAAATTCTTGCAATTTAACTTAACAAATATTGCTTATCGTGTCGGAAACATATAAAGATTAAAGTTTAAATTTGGTTGGAAATTTCCGGGTTGTCACAGTACCTACCCGTTAAAGAAATTTCGTCCCGAAATTTGAGTGGAAAGGTCGTGAATGATAATAAGTATGTTTTCATGATGCATACGGGCTGAAAATTAGAGTTTTATCATCAGCGAATAATTTGGATAAACAATCCATTTATATGAAGAGTACGAATGAAGCTAACATAGAAGAGTGGAATGAGTAAGTGTAGATTCATCTTATCATTTGACGTAGATATGATTGATTCCCAGATTTCAAGGGATTTGAAGAAAATCTTCTTAATAAGATTTGACTCTCCGGTAATCATGGAAATTAGGATCCGCTTTAAATGCGATCTCCCATTTTAATTGTTCTGTCAGAGATTTTCTTATAAATTCACCTCCTTCGTTTCCTTACAACTCACACCTTCTGTTGATGCATTTTATGCAAGTTCCTAGACATCTACCCGCGTCCATTGCAGGTACAACAGTTTACAGGCCACCATGATTGCTCATTATTATCCTATCCGTGTTTGTATGTGGTTACAGGAACTGCAGGAACGAGATTTAGATGTTTAACTATGTTAGACTTAGTTAGACGTACGAGTGAAGCCTCATTAGTACAGCTGACAGGCTCATACGCACGGTTGATGCTGAGCTAAGTCACAATTACAACCTAAATGAGAAGACACGAGTGAGTGATCACCTGTACGACTGATGAAGCCAACTCATACGTGTGATGAATGAATCGTATAGGTGAGTCAACAGCAGGGGTATATAAAGTCTTATGTTCTTCATTTTAGGTTAAGCCTCTCATTTGTTACACACACTCAGATCTAGTGAGCTCCTCCGATTCTCTCTCAGTCCAAATCACCCAGGTGGTGAAAAATAGCTCTAGGTGTTGATCTAATCACACTTGATTTAGTTGTGGTTTGACTAAATTAATCAAAAAAACTTAACCTATTCACTAGAGGGTTTGATTCACTTATTCCTCCATTATGTGAGTTAAATCTGTTGATTTCTAAGTTCCTAGTCATGTTTCATCACCTTCTATTCTTTCCCCCTCAACTCATATTTTAAAGTATTCATCAATATGCTCCATCCAATTCTGATTCTCGATATACTTCTAACTTTCATATCGGTCATTCTTCTTTTTCATCTACCGCCGGAAGAATCTATTTACTTCTACTATACTCTTGGGTTTATAGTGTTTCTAGTTCTCCCGTGTCTTTATATTGCTATATGCATCGATATATATGGTTTATAATTTCTGGTTTGTCGTTGGGATTTATATGTTCCTTTATATTTCAAAGTATCTGCTTCTGTCTTCTATAATCATTATCATTCACAGTTAATGTTCTCTTTTATTTGCTGCAATTTATACCCCAATTTCTATTTCGGAGTTTTGTCCTTTCGTTTCTTCTTCTTGCGATTAAGCACCGCTTGTAATGGTCCAGAATTCACAGATATGAATTTCGGAATGAACATTGTTAATGTTCTAGGAAGGAAATTGTGATGGCACGATCTTGACTTGTCAAATTACTAGAATACCTTGGAAAATGCCGAATCATCAAGAAATATTTTCTTGATATTTTAGAGGTTAAATAGAATACAAGAGTCGTAAAACATGGCACATGATGATGTTATGATCTGTGAATCATCACGTTCCATTTAGAAACTCAGCATGACTTACTGTAATATAATCACATTGATCAAGTGTCATTATATTATACTAATTCATGCTTCAGTTCCCAACATTACTTCAAAATATTCCTATTTTAAACTTGAATGTTTCAGAATTTTGAAACTAAAATAGTTTCTTTTATGATGTAATACAAATAGCGCGAAGAGGTAAATGATTTCAAATAAGAAAAATTAAGAAAATATCTTCAGAAATATGGAGGATATTTATAATGAAAGATATGATGATATTTTAGAATTTCTAATATCAGAGGATGATGAAGAATATTGTCCGCTGGGGTTTAGAGTCCGGAGCAAGGTATTCGTTAATGACTTCAGCAGGTACTGAATCATTTGGATCCTTTGAAGTCAGGTTCAGTCTTTGTAATTTGTCCACAGCCTCCTTCCTACTTTGCTCAATCCATTTTCCAGTTCCAAAACTTCTCTTTTTCTGCGCTTTGCCAACACACTTCATCATTATCATCCAGCTTTTACCGTTTAAAGTCGTTTATAGTTTTTGCTGCTTCATCAGCATTTTTTTTTTCATTTTTGGAGAACCAATTCGTAGTTCGGAGTGTTTTTCAGAAACTTCACATTCAAATTAAGTCTAGAAGATAGACGTTATATATACACATATAACTGTTGGCGTAGACATCCTGCGAGATTTCAAAATACTGATTGCTAATTCCCAATGATTCGTATGGCAATTCTCATTACAAGATGCGAATGAGTAAATGATGGGGTTTCAATGAATAATTATAATGACTTTTTGGAGAGGCTAAAGTCAAAGGGTAATGAAGTTGTTGGTACATCTGCTAATAATGTGGTGGAATGTAAAAGGTTCCCTGGTAACGAAGGTGTATATCTCAAGGTTATAATAAGGTTAGTCTGACTGAAAAGTTGAAGTTGACTTGCTGGAGCTGTGATAAAACTGGCTACTTTGAATATGAGTCGCAAAGTTATTTTTGCTAATAAATGCCAAAGAATCTGACACGGATACGTTGTTTAAACTTTTACTTTAGTTTCAAGAGTTTTTCGGGTACATAACTGTGGGTAACATGTGGTTGGATCATCATCTCGATTGCTCATCATTCGAAGTGTCTTCAGAAATTTTCGAAGGGTTTGAACACAGATTGTAATCGTTAACATACATTTGATGTTCTAACACAGTTTTGAAGTCAAAATATAGCTTGTGAAAGATGTAAGGATCTAAGAGTGATGATTTTGGTCATATCTCAAGTTGAATTTTGAGATTTCAAAATCAGAATATGTAATTAAATTTTGAATGAGTATGGTTGTTTTGATTTCTATAAAAGAATGTATATTGTTGTGAAAGTAGGGAGTATAATGGATGATTTGCTGAATCAGATTCGAAGAATGTAACATATTAATTGTGAATTTATATATCTCTCGGGTATTACCTACCCGTTAAAAAAAAATTCACAATTAATATTTTGTACAAAAGAATTTTATTACAGTCTTTATGAAAATATATATATGTATATTTTCTTCAGATGTAATATAGATTTAATGAGTTAATGTTAAATTAAACTCATTTGATTTACGGTTGAAACTAGAATTGAATAATCCCTAAAGGCTTTAAAAAGTACATAACTTTTACGCAGTATTTCTTTAATGACATTGAAATTATGAATCAATACTTTGTTATTTGTTGATGTATGATGTTCGGTTCGTGGAATTCTTGTGAATTTCGCAAAGTACGAATGATGTTATCTGAAAAGTTTCGAGTACATCGATGATGAAAGTGTAAAATCAAATATATACTTGATTTATTATGAATTAGAATTTGTTGAATTGCGACAGAGATTGTAGTTAACGCTGGTTAAGTTGCGGCCGAAGGACGTACATTATTGCATATTTGTAATATGAATTAACCGAGTAGTTAAGATTCACACACAATAGCTTAGCACGGAAAGATTTATTTCAATATATATATATATATATATATATATATATATATATATATATATATATATATATATATATATAATATACATATAATTTCTTCAGAGGGAATGAGTTAATTCTTCATAACTCGTTGATACAATATACACGTTATTGATTCGTAATGATGTCCATAGTGATTCTTGAATTGACGGAGTTTGTGATGTTATCGGTGTTGTTGATTCGGATGTTGACTGTACTGACGATGCTGGTAACGCTGATGGTACTGTTGATGCTATTGGTAAAGCAAGTTTAGCTTGTTAATCACACACCATTTATGTCAGGGTTTCTACTCTTCCTTCTATCATTTTGATTCGTTTAACTGATTTATGGTTAGGGCTAGATTAGATAATCTCTAAGACTTTAGAGATTACATAATCTCCGCGGAATGTTTCTCCAATGAAGTTATGAATTAATACTTCGTCAGTTATTGTTGTTGGTACTCCTTGGTATCTATGGTGCGTATAACGTTGATGCTCATGGGACAGATTGTGAAGTTGAGGTTTACGACGTGGTTGTGGTTGGAGGTGGTAATGGTACTGTTGGCGTTGATGATGGTGGTACTGGTTATGCTGCTGGTGCTGCTGCTGCTGGTGTTTGTAATCTTTGCACCATATTCTCCAAAGCCACTACCCGAGCACGAAGCTCGTTGACTTCTTCTATTATACCGGGGTGATTGTCGGTTCGAACGAGCGGATAAATATAATCTAGAATTTGATGTAGTATATAATTGTGACGAGATACTCTGGAAATGAGAGAGAAAATGGTGTTTCGGATTGGTTCGCCGGTAAGTGCTTCAGGTTCTTCGTTAAGAGGGCAATGAGGTGGATGGAAGGGATCACCTTCTTCTTGTCTCCAATGATTGAGGAGGCTACGAACCCATCCCCAATTCATCCAGAATAGATGATGGCTGATTGGTTGATCCATTCCGGTCACACTGCTTTCAGAGCTGGAGTGGGATTCCATTTCGGAATCCGAGGAACTTGAATTAATGATGAATTCCATTTCGTACGATTGAATAAGGATTTTTTTCGATATGAAATAATTTTCGGTTATCGGATGGTATTCTAATTACATAGAATATCCATAGATATAGAACAAAAGATTTCGTAGATTACGGAGGAATTTACGGGATATGTCAGGTAAAGTTTAAAGTAGCAGATACGCTAAGATATGAATTTTGTCTATACACTACTCATGCAATTAATGTAGCAAGATGTGTTTAAACTAGTAATGATAAGTAGGTAATTTCCTAAGAATGATAAGCAGATGATTTCTGACTAAAAATGATAAGCAAAACTTTTGACATGCAGACACGGTCGAAGTCCAGACTCACTAATGCATCCTAACGACTTATCAGTTAGACACACTAATGCAGACATGGTTCGCTAAGACCACCGCTCTGATACCAACTGAAATGACCCGTTCATATACATTATAAACGATTCACAATAGTTGATTACATTGCGAGGTATTTGACCTCTATATGATACATTTTACAAACATTGCATTCGTTTTTAAAAGACAAAATTTCTTTACATCGAAAATTGACAGGCATGCATACCATTTCATAATATCCACTATCCAACTATAAATTGATTTAATAATAATCTTTGATGAACTCAATGACTCGAATGCAACGTTCTTCGAAATATGCTATGAAAGACTCCAAGTAATATCTTTAAAATGAACAAATGCACAGCGGAAGATTTCTTTAACACCTGAGAATAAACATGCTTTAAAGTGTCAACTAAAAGGTTGGTGAGTTCATTAGTTTATCATAATCATTTATTTTCATCATTTTAATAGACCACAAGAATTTCATTTCCAGTTCTCATAAATATACGTCCCATGCATAGAGACAAAAATAATCATTCAATGGTGAACACCTGGTAACCGATATTAACTAGATACATATAAGAATATCCCCTATCATTCCAGGATCCTCCTTCGGACATGATATAAATTTCGAAGTACTAAAGCATCCGGTACTTTGGATGGGGTTTGTTAGGCCCAATAGATCTATCTTTAGGATTCGCGTCAATTAGGGTGTCTGTTCCCTAATTCTTAGATTACCAGACTTTAATAAAAAGGGGCATATTCGATTTTGATAATTCAACCATAAAATGTAGTTTCAATTACTTGTGTCTATTTCGTCAAACATTTATAAAAGCGCATGTATTCTCAGTCCCAAAAATATAAAGGGTAAAAAAGCAAATGAAACTCACCATACTGTATTTCGTAGTAAAAATACATATAACGTCATTGAACAAGTGCAAGGTTGGCCTCGGATTCACGAACCTAAATTAATTATATATAATTATGTGTTGGTCAATATTTGTCTAACAAATTAGGTCAAGTCATAGTGTACCACAATCCTAATGCTCGAGACTAATATGCAAAAGTCAACAAAAGTAAATTTGACTCAAAATAATTTCCAAAAATCTATACATGATTAATATATAGTTTAAATATCGTCGTTTTATATTTTTAAATATTTTTAAAAGATTTATTAGAGTAAATAATAAAATTTATTTCTTAATAAATAAAATTTTATATTAAATTTATATAATATAATATACTTTTATATATACTAAGTAATAAAATTTATAGGGTTCATTTAATATCATAAAGATAATATGATAGGTATTATTAAAGTAAGTTATTACACGTAGTAAAATATGTTTGTATCACATATTTATTTGATAAAATAATATCTATAATGATAGTAAGTAAAACTTGTATTATTTTGTAATAATAATTATTATTATAAAAATATCAATATTTATAATTACTAAGATGACATTATGATAAAACGATAATTCTAATTATGATAACTTTAATATTTACTATAATTTTTAATATTATCTTTAAAATAATAATTCTATTTAAAATAATAATAATAATGATATTTTATAGTAACAATGACATTTCTATTAAAATGATAATTTTTGTTAAAATGATAGTTTTAATACTAACGATATTTTTAATAATAATAGTAATGATAAAAATAATAAGAACGATAATTTTATCTAAATCAATATCTTATAATATTTTAATTTCATCATGATACTCTTACTCATTATTTTCTAATCGTTTCGTTTAATAGCTTTTAATCGTCTTTTATATCGTGTTCATAATAATGATAATAATAGTAATCAAAATAATTAGGTGTTACAAATATTTGTTTTAATTACACTAATATTAATAATGATAGTTACTATAACATTTTTAACGATAATACTAATAATTATCTTAATGATAATATAGTAATAATAATAATAACAATGACAATATCCATTTTTAAATAATGATATATATATATATATATATATATATATATATATATATATATATATTAATAATGATAATAATAATAATAATAATACTAATAATAATAATAATAATAATAATAATAATAATAATTGGATAATAATTATAATAATACTAATTATAAATTTAACGATAATAACGATAGTAATAATAAAAAAAATAACAATTTTTAATGATAAATCCCTTTTATTAATAAAGATAATAATAATGATAATAATAAGATAAAACTAGAACGACGATAAAAACGACGATAATAATAATCATTTTTAATAAAAATATCGAAAATTCAATTGATTATAACTTCTAATCCGTTCATCGAAACCATTCGATATCTAAAGGAAAAGTCCTTAATTTTTTTGCTAGCTTTCCAAAGACATGCATATCTTATACCTTATCTCAACCGCAAGTGTAACTAATTCAATATTCAACTAACCTGTCTAAGGGCAATATCAAAAGTACAAGCATGCATAATCCTAAATACTCGAGCACTAGTCAGGGATACACTATTAGTATGTAAAAGTTAAATTATGAGTACTCACGTATCAATATTGAGATTCAATATTGCAGGAAAGGTACGTAGACGCAACGGAAATGATAAACACTATATTGACCTCACGAGCATACCCATGAACCATACTCAATCACCTCCATAGCTATAACCCATAATTTTCTTAATCCTATCCTACTCGAAAAACAATTTCGAAATCACTCGGACAGCACTCCGTCGTAATATTTTATGTATACTAATAATATCTTGAAATAATACGGAGTAAATATATATATGTAAATCGATTGAGAGAGTTTAGAGAAAAATATTTTCAAGTTTCTATGAAATAATGAAACCTATTGAATTCTATTTATAATAGATTTTTGAATTATTAAAGTGAATTATTAAACTATGAATTATTAAAGTGAATTATTAAAGTATGAATTATTAAAGTGAATTATTAAAGTGAATTATTAAAGTATGAATTATTAAAGTGAATTATTAAAGTATGAATTATTAAAGTGAATTATTAAAGTTAAAGTAAAGTAAAAATAAAGTAAAGGTAAAGTTTAAGTATAGTAAAAGTATAAAACTATGTACGTATAATACGCGTATAAATATATATAATATTAATTTAAATCGTTATATATATTTAATAAAATAAAATATAAATATCGTTATCTTTATCATACTAGTTAAGTAATGAGTTGTCAAAAGTGGTTCTAGATATTTATAAAAGTTATATACGTTTTAATAATAAAGTTCTTTTTAAACTGAAAACATTTTTGTACGTTTGAAACTAAATAGATCAATCGAGTCTTTATGAGATTCAATCTTCCACTATCCTTTGTCTAGTTCTCAATGATTGACAATTTGTTCTTATTTATAAATCACTTTACCATTTTCCGAATATTGTTAAAACGGAAAGATTTCTCAAATCAACGTGGGCCTTTCAACAGAGACTTGTAATCATAATTCAATATATCTGATAATTCAATCATTTGATCTTATCTTCTAATTCCATTGATAAATATTTTGAAACAGATACAATCATATAAACTATTTAATCTAATATTTTGTTTACGTTTCAAGTTATAATATATATACACATATACATATATAATCATATTCGTTTAATGGTTCGTGAATCGTTGGAACATGGTCGAGGTTGAATGAATGTATGAACATAGTTTAAAATTCTTGCAATTTAACTTAACAAATATTGCTTATCGTGTCGGAAACATATAAAGATTAAAGTTTAAATTTGGTTGGAAATTTCCGGGTTGTCACAGTTGAATCTTGCATACGATAAGTAGGTGTTACCCTTTGAACTTTCGCTTGTGAAAATGCACTTAGTCTACTGGCTCTGAGTAGACGGCGATGTCTTTGAACTCGTCTGCCGTTTGTGTAGGCGACAATACGCTTCACACAAGACTCTCCCTGACAACTTTAAGTCCTCATAGTTATGTTCGTTATGGTCATTAACATTAGCCTGGTTCTGCGAGAGCTTATCAAGTATTGTGCCCCAACAATACCCTTCGAAGCGACCCCACTTCTCTCTCACATAGGTGATTCACCACCGAATGGCTACTGATTAACCACACATGATTATTTCAGTTGAATCATTAAAAGCCATAAGCTTATCCTCTTACATGTCACTTTTAGGAATGGACTAGGAAGTCTACTCTCAATTAGTAGTAAACTCCCTTAAAAAGTGTAGGGGTTGCTAGTTGAGTAATTAACTCCCCCACAGTGACCGTCACCGGTTCATACAAGTAGGTTGTCCTATTGAACTCAGATCTTGGGATCTCCAGTCAACTGAGTTAGGTTTTCCTTCATATAAACTTAGCCTTTCATGGGCTTCAGTCTCATTCCCACGCACGAATCATATACTAACTCTCTGCTTAAGCCTTTTTCAGCGGATCCGCAACATTATCTTTTGACTTCACATAGTCAATAGTGATAATTCCTCTAGAGATTAGTTGTCGTACTTTATTATGTCTACGTCATTCTTACCATTATACATTGTAATATGAGCTCTACCAATCATCGATTGGCTATTACAATGTATACATATGGCCGACACCGACTTAGGCCATCTTGGTATATCTTCAACGAATTGACGTAGCCATTCTACGTCTTCACCAGCTTTATCTAAAGCGATGAATTCTGATTCCATCGTGGATCTAGCAATAACCATTTGTTTACACAATTTCCACGAAATAGCAGCACTTCCAAGTGTAACAACCCTCACTTTTTGACTTCTAAATTACTGAATTAACCCTAGGGTTATATGTCTGACTATATGTATTAAGGGTTGTTATATACAATTAAATATTGACCGAATAGTAATTTTTAGTCAACAATGTACGCTTAAATAAATAATATATTATTAATTTATATAATTTGACATAATTTAACTAAGTATATAAACTTTGTATCACTTTTATTATTTAGTTAATGTATTATATATTTAACTATATAATAAATCCAATTATATATAAATGTAATAATATTTACAAACTTACTAAAACTATAGTTTAATAATTAAAATCATAATTATTATTAAAAATACAAAATACCGAATTATTTATTATTTTTATGCAAAATTTGTATTTATTAATTAAATAAAAAATAAAAATAAAAATAAAATATTATTGACAAATATTCTTGGAAAAGCATTAAATCAATTTGTTTATTTATATAAAAAAATCCTTAAAATAAATGAAAAAAAATAAATAAATAAGTAAATAAATTACTTTTTAATTAAAAATTTTAATTGTGTGCCTTACTTGTTAGCTAGGATGCCTTAGCAATCTAGAAAACTATAACCTTTCCTGCCTTAGAATTAAAGCACATAGGATTGCTTAGGATTGCCCCATAATCTTAACGATTATGCTTAAAGATTCTAGATCTTATTCACCCCCTTGTTCCAACCACCAATCATCCCGGAATAATAGAAGAAGTCAACGAGCTTCACGCTCGAGTAGTGGCTCTGGAAAATCTGGTGCGAAACCTACGAACACCAGCAGCAGCACCAGCAGCATAACCAGCATCACCACCAGTACCATCAACATCACCAATAACAGCATCAGCTTCATCAACAACAACATTCGCATCCCACGCCTCAACAACACACTCAGTACCTCAAACATCAACATGATACGCCCCATAGATACCAAGGAATATTAGCAATAAAGAGTTAAGATGTATTGACTCATTCTTCGTGAAGAATTATATATGTATACCTTATATATATATGATTTGGAACAATAATAAATCTTGTCGTACTAAGCAATTACGTGAGAATCTCAACTAGTATGTACTACTTGGTTAATTCATATCACTAATATGCTATGATGTACACCCTTCGCTAATGACTTAACAATTGTTATCACTGCTTCAGCACAATAAACTCCATTTCATAATAAATCAAGTATAACGATGAATGTATTGATTCATAACTTCATTAGCGAAATATTTCGCAATAATTATGAAATCTCTAAGATTTTGGAGATTATTTACTCTCGTTCCAACCGCAAATCAAATGAGTTTAATATATATTAACTCATTAAATCCATGATTATATCTGAAGAATACATATATGAACGTATATCTTCATAAAGATTGTAAAAACTGTTAATTGTGAAAATATTTTAACGGGTAGGTAATACCCGAGAAATATTTACATCTCACATAAATACACTGTACATTCTTCAATTTCGATTCATAAATCATTAATTATACTCACTACCTTCACTGTGATACACAATCATTTTCATACAAATTTAATTACACATTCTGAAATTAACATACCACAATTCAAGTAAAGCTTTAGCAGGTGTTATCTTCCTAAAGATCACTACATTCATAAATTATATTCATTCGTATTCTATGATGAATTATCACATCAAACCACCGAAATTATCATCAACAACGCCTATTCGTTAACCATTAGATCCGTTGACGATTACAATCAGCGTTTAATCATCTAAAAAATAAAATTTCTTGAAACCATCTCGGATTGATAACCAATGATTCAGATATGGTAGCATTAAATGCAGAGGAAACAAAAAAAATTTCCTCATCATTGGAACTTAGAAATTCAGAGATATCACTGTATCTTTCGTTATAAATATCCTCTATATTTCTGAAGATATCTTTATAACAATTCTTGTCAGCAATTAATTATCTCTTTGCAATATCTTTATCACATCATAAAGGAAACTGTTTTAGTTTCTATATTCTGTAAAAGTTCAAGTTTAAATTATGAATGATTTGAAGTAGTGTTGGGAATTGAAGCATGAGTTAGTATAATATAATGACGTTAGGCCAACGTGATTATATTACAGTAAGTCATGCTAAATTTTTTATGGAAGATGATGATTCATAGACTTTATAATCATCATTTGCCATGTTACACGACTCTTATCTATTTAAACTCTAAACATATCAAGAAAATATTTTTCTTGATGATTCGGTCTTTTTCGGATATTCTGGTAATATGACAAATCAAATCGTGCTATTACCTTTCCTTCTGCTTTGAATATCATGATCATTCGAAACTTCATACCTACGAATTCTGGATCGTTACTTGCTTTACAAAAGCATGAAGCTTCGACATATAAGGGAAAATATAAATCCCGATAACAACACTGAAATTACAAACCGTGTATATCAATGCGTATAGCAATATAAAGACACGGGAGAACTAAAAACACAATAAATCCTAGAGCATAGTAGAAGTAAACAGGCTCCTCTGGTGGGAGTTGGAAAAGAAGGATGATTGTGGCGATAACCAATATAATGTCAAAGACAAGAACTGGATTGAGCATATTAACAAAACTTTTGAAAGTATGAATTGAGAAAGAAAGTATATAAGTGGTGAAGATAATGAAACGGAAGAAGCTAATTTATAGCAAAAATTCCAGACACAGCAATCGAGATAATTCACCGCATTTAATTAAAGAAAATCCTAATTTCCGTAATTACCGGAAAATCAAATCTTATAAAGATTTCGAAGATTTCTTTAATTCCTTGAAATCCGGAAATCAATCGTAACTACGTCAAAAGTTAAGGCGAACATTTAATTTTCTCATTTACTCTTTTACGATAGCTTCGTTTATACTCTTTCTATAATCGAATTACTTTATCCATATTATTTAATGTCGATAAAACTCTAATTCATCATTCTTGTTATAAAGAATGACGATCTCTATCAAATTTCATGACTATGATTTTCATGAACTCCTCTCTGTTTTGTCTGCCTAATATTGCAGCATAAACGTTCAAGGTTTTAAATGAGCTCAATATTATTCATAACACATTTCATGTATCCAATTTACTGAAATGACTTGCATAACATCATCATTTTGAATGATCTCTGCATTAATGATAAAATGCACTTCGTAGAAGAACCTATAGAGATTATGGTTTGTATGACTTAAACGCTTGAAACAAAACAATATTCTATCCTTTGGAAAACACGCAAGGCCCCGAACATACCTGGGAACGTGAAGACCAAATGAAACAGAAATATCCCCATCTCTTCTCAACCGATGATGCATCCGAGAAGTCTACCTAAAATTTCGGGACGAAGTTTTTATTAACGGGGAGGTACTGTAACAACCCTCACTTTTTGACTTCTAAATTACTGAATTAACCCTAGGGTTATATGTCTGACTATATGTATTAAGGGTTGTTATATACAATTAAATATTGACCGAATAGTAATTTTTAGTCAACAATGTACGCTTAAATAAATAATATATTATTAATTTATATAATTTGACATAATTTAACTAAGTATATAAACTTTGTATCACTTTTATTATTTAGTTAATGTATTATATATTTAACTATATAATAAATCCAATTATATATAAATGTAATAATATTTACAAACTTACTAAAACTATAGTTTAATAATTAAAATCATAATTATTATTAAAAATACAAAATACCGAATTATTTATTATTTTTATGCAAAATTTGTATTTATTAATTAAATAAAACAAAAATAAAAAATAAAAATAAAAATAAAATATTATTGACAAATATTCTTGGAAAAGCATTAAATCAATTTGTTTATTTATATAAAAAAAATCCTTAAAATAAATGAAAAAAAAAAATAAATAAATAAATAAATTACTTTTTAATTAAAAATTTTAATGGAAAAACTACTTTTATTATTTTATTTTGTGCATTATCCCATGACCTAACATTTAATATTTTTTTAATTTTAAAATCCCATTAAGAATTAAAATATTTCTTTTTATTTTAATTATTTTATTCTTTTTACCTAATTTTTTCAAGTATAAATACCCCTCATTTCTCATTCAAACTCACACCAAAATTTCTCTCATTCTCTCTTTGAAGAATTACTACTAGTAAGTATTCTTTTCTTACTTTTTATTTTTTTTACTTTTTACTTTTTACTTTTTACTTTTTACTTCGGTTATTATTTTTACCGAAACATGTAAATAATGTTATAAATTATATGCAATTAAAAATAAAATAAATAACATGTATACACTATTACTATTACTAGCACCTATAACCTACTACTTATATTGTAACATAAAAACATTTTGGGATATATATTAGAGATGTATAGATCTTCGAACTTTCTTGACGAATGGTTTCTATGAGATTCTAGGCAGAGGGTTTGGATTTCCGATTAAAAGGGTCCTATGGCTCAAGCCCCTAGATCTAAATTAGCCATTCGAAGGGAAAGGGGTGATTGGAAGCTTATCTAATACGACAAGTATCCTAAAATGGAAAACACTGATAAAAGTAGAAACTCTCTAGTCATAGAAACTTAGTAAAATAAGAAACTTTCTAAAAATGGAAACTTTATAAAAATAGTAACTTACTAGGAATAGAAACTTAGTAAAACAAACTATACTTAAACACATACTTAAACTTAAACATGGGCAAAACACTTAACTACTCTTAAATGTCAATAGGTTGATTTTCCTGCTCACTCGTTCAACTCTTTATTCCGAGGAATAACTCTCTCTCTACTTACTAAGGTGAATTCATAGCCCCTCTTTAATTGCTAGCAAACTTACTTACTTTTACTTGGGGTGAGACACATGCTGTTTTTACTTTTTACACTTTAGACACAAGTACCAAACTGTTAAACTATGCTATACCCGGCTATGTCCGACTAAGTCCCTACAGTGATATTTTTAATTGCTGCGGCATGCTTAATTATTGGGGGTAGGCCTATCGGGAGTAACGTCCCCGATACATTTGACCAAGTCATTGTATTACTTAATAATGAAATTAAACCGACAAGGACAGACACAACTTGTCATGGGGCAAACTTGAACGTTTAGTCTAAATATCACGCATTGGCATAACTTTTTGATTCTGCGGGAGATCAACTTTACAAACTAAATCTTGTGGTCTAAAACAACGACAAACTTTTTGTTAAACCTATGAACTTCACTCAACCTTTTTGGTTGACACTTTAGCATGTTTTGTCTCAGGTGCTGTTTGATTCAAGCTCTTATACTTACTGCTTATGTGATGCTACTTGGACATAGGATCAAGAGATATCGCATTTATTACTTCTGCATGTGAACATTTACGATATTGTTATTCCTGTCATTGTAACGATATTTCATTTTCCGCTGCGTACTCATTAAAGTTAAATTCATCATTTAGTATTGTTCTCATTTATTATAATATGTTGGTATGTTTTGATATTAGTGACGTTCCTTCCAGACCCTATTGGGAGGATGTTACACCAAGTGTGAATACATATCCACTTGTCGCTCTAGAATCATACAACTCCAATGAGATGTTCTTGGATTACTCTTGTATCACCTTAGCTTGCTTACAGCATATGCTAATTCGGATTGAGTACAACTCATTAGATACATTTGAACGCATTATCATTTATCATGTTCTTGATATCAAAATACAAGACACCCCCACATTTTCTAGCTATTATGTTCATTTTACACAACTAACAACGGTTACTGCTTATCCTTTCAAAGCTTCCCCCACATGTCTTGCAACTTGATATCATAATCATATATATCTAATATGATTCTAATCAATCAGGCATTCAAATGCCCACACATAAGATTTGCATCTTTTGTGATTCATATTTTAGCACATTTGAGCAATTCTTAGTCATATTCTAGGTTTGACCTAGAGTCGTAGAATTTAGAAGCTTAACAAAAGTTCCGCACTCAAATTATATTTGCATCTATTTAGTGATTAGGTAATTCAAGACGTCAAGATAATAAAATAATAAAGATTGACATCTTTATATTTATAATTATCTTCAATATCATAATTCACATAACATGTGAATAATTCACATCATCAATGATATTCACAAATCTGGTTTCAAAATATACCAAATTCTACTATTACTGAATGAAAGCGATTTTGTCTATAAATATATTCAACTCAATGAAATATTACTTGTTAATTGATCTCTACAGATGATCGTCATTAACAAGTCCAAGTCTAGTATTTCATAGACTTTATGTCCAAAGCATTAGAATAAAAGACGTATCATACATATTCTACATAGCTTTTCTCACAAGAAATGTTATACGATATCCCTTATATCATGACAAAATCGACTTCATATATTTAAGCACCGCCTTAAATATACAATTTAAGAGGGCCTCAAATATCATGTATATCTTTTATACATTCAGTTTTAGTTCCTCTATAAACATGATGCATATGCCATTTATCGAAGAAGCTCCTTTAATTATACTAATTCGTATTGAACTAGCTCATTAGGTGTCTCATCTTGAACACCTTCTAGTATATCCTAGACGAACTTTCACGTTCATTATGTATGGAAAGACATTTTCAAAGAATGAAACGTTTCTCAATTCTATTATCAAACCTTTGTGTATATCCGAAATCTTGGATTCATGCACACACAGAAGCGATAAACACTACAGTTTCAGCACATCCGATAAATATTATCTTTTGTGCCTTAGGTAGTTGAATAACTACCTTTACTAGGAACCCCACACTTTGAGGTGTTCATAGGATGATTTATTTTTCCATCATAACTCGTATGAGGTTTCATCCCTTTTCTTCTGGGTATCTTATTTAAAAGATATTTTGTCAATAGAATGACATCCCCCCACATTTATTGGCTTACATCAGAATTTACCAACATGGCATTCACCATATCTTTTAGGGTTCTATTCTTTCGTTCAATAGTCCCATTCGAAAGGTGAGTAAGGTGCAGTGAATTCATGTCTAATGCCATTTTTGTGAACAAAATTCAGCAAAAAGTGCATCATATTCACCACCTCTATCACTACGAATAAACTTGATTTTCCGTTCAAGTTGATTCTCAACTTCGTTTTATGAGCAATAAACTTCTCAATTGCTTCATATTTACTTTAAACAGGTAAACATAACAATACTCCGTGATATCATCGATACACGTAATGAAGTACTTGTTACCATAAGTTTAACATTTATGGGGCATAACCCTTTTAAATGTACATTCACTCTCGGTCAACAAGACCTTTGGAACATACATTCCCAATTTTATTTTATTTTTTTAAAAAACGTCAAACTTGTTCAACAATCATCCGAACACCAGATTCGAATCTCAGGAACATACAACATATTATTCAATGTGAGTTCCTATCCAAAGTTCAAATTCCAGGATCATCACTCTGAAATATAAAGTAAAATAAACTGTTTTAGCAAAACAGAAAATTTCAATCAGCAAATACCACGTGAGCTGAACTAATTTGGGTTTTCAACCCAAATAAAAGTTTCATCTTACCGTGTACAGAATGGGTTGAACCAAACAAGGTTTTAACCCAAAAAATTAAACCAAACAAGGTTTCAACCCTAACAGGTGAAAGAACACGGTTCAATCCAACTGAGTTAACCAAATGAGCTAATTAACCAAACAGGTTAATTAATCTAACGGATCTGAAACAGCCCGCAAGCAGTCCTGAACCGGTATTGAAAACAATCCAGAAAGTTGTCCGAAAACAATCCGTGAACAAACTGAGTTAAACCAAACATGTTTCAACTTAACTAGGTTAAAACAATCAGGTTTCAACCAAATAGGTAAACCAAGCAGGTTTCAACCTAAACAGGTAAACCGAATAGGTTTGAACCCAACCGGGTAAACCAAATAGGTTTCAAATTAGTCCAAAAACAGTTTAAAACTGTCATAATAATGTCCCAAGATAGTCCAAAACCAATCTCGAATACTGTTTGGAGACATTCTGAAAATCGTTCGAAAGCATTCCTAAAACGGTCCAGAAATTGTTCGAATACACGTTATAGAATGAATCAAACATGTCATTTAAGACATAGTTTATGCACAAGGAATCCGAATGATTCCAAGCCTGAACCGCGCTCACAATTTAAGCATCATGTTCCCCTTTGACAACTTGGGAGCGGTTTCAGTTAAGAACCTCGTAAGGTTCAGTCAAGAACCTCGTAAGGTTCAGTCAAGAACCTCGTGAGGTTCAGTCAAGAACCTCGCAAGGTTCAGACATGAACCTCGCAAGGTTCAGACAAGAACCTCGCAAGGTTCAACGTGATCAGCTAAAAGAACATCTTTTACTGCCAACGTTTAAAGGTCACCCCACACCAGTGAACTTTTCAGATTTCTAGGCATGAGAAAAAGAACCGCATTCGGCAGTGATAATAGTGTCACAACAATGATAATGGTACCATAGGTCGTGATTGATGGATTACTCTGAGCTAGATTCCATTCAGAAAATTAAGAAACAACACTATAATAATTCATAATTCATACTATTGATTGTATTAAACTCATATCATAGAAAATGCACTCTTATATTAATAGTTTAAAAGCATATAGTAATTCATATCTATATAGTTACAAATTCAAATCCACTCATTTCGATATATATAATTCATAAGAATATATTATTGCAAAATCTACTATTCTTATCATCAAGAATATAATACATCACAATAGTATAATAATTTATGTTTCACTACAATATGTTATAAAGTTAACACCTCATATTTTAATTAGAAAAACTATCTCGCACATCATAACATATTCCGTTTAACCAATTTAATAGTAGCAGATTAGTAACCCATGTCGCTACAAATTATATGATTAGTAACCCATGTCGCTACAAATTATATGAGGATAAATCCATATCAATATAGCATATTATATAAACAACAACCACAATTTATTATGTAAAACACAATAGCAACACTTTAAAATTTAATCAAAGACCACATGATCATATTTAAGCATGGCAAACTGTCCAGTCCAGCAGCATGTTTAAAAATTGTACTTTATAACATCTTTGATAAAACTTAATTGCATACACTTAGCTCATAAATATATGCAAGTCACAAAAATTTAATGAAAAACTGAAGTCGATTCAGTACATAAACCAATAATAATTTGATTATAAGCGACATAGCAATATTTGATGATATAAACTCAATTAAATTGCTAGTTACCCGTTCAATATTAAAAGCAATTTTATAGACCGAATAGATAATCATTTAAAACACAATACTAACACGTCAATTAACACCTTAGCAGCACGTGACACGTTGGTTTCAATTATATACAGCCGCAATTTTTATAAGCAATTAAGCAATCTATGTTATCAATTTAATTTGACCGCAAGAACCTTTTTTAAAAGGTCACAACTTATACATACCAACGAGTTATTTATCTATTATTGTTAAAAATCTATCTACAAGTCAAAGTAGCATTAACTGCGGATAAAATAATATGCATATAACATAAGATTCGGAAATCATATCCTATATATATCACCGACTCAAATAAAATAATTAAATCCCTTTTCACAAATCGTAAAGCAAATAAACCTTCTTATTAAGGGTCCATATTTAGCTGTAGATATAAGATCAGTTTTTAATATAAACAAAAGTGTAACACTAAACAATCGAAGTATGTATTCTGCTACGAACCATTACCAATATCAGTATATATAATTTATTTAAACAGTATCAATCAAAGAGATAAGTAAGTCGATTATAAGCATATCAGTTTCGTGAACAAGAATCTGTTTAAGTTTGTAGGAAATATGTATACGAAACTGAAACAATTATACATATTATCATAAACATAATAATCAGATAGACAATATGTATAATAAATAATCATAATAAGAACAGAAAAAGATAGAACGATCTAACCGATTTGACGATATAACCGAATAGAAGGGTTGAACCGGGCTTGTGTTTGACACAATTCCCTTAAACAGATTCGATGTCTGTTCCCAGGGTACACCGGCTCGAAGCAGCGTACTGCCGGACTTGAACACTTGCCTGAAAGGTAACCGGAACGGGGAGACCTTGTTGCGGCTGAGAGGGAAAAACTAATTGTGTTTGTGCTCTCTAGTTTTTGGTGTATTTTCAACAAAGCCTAAAGGCTTTATTTATAGTGGAGAGTAAGGCCTTAAGTTTTGTTAGTGCATATTTTGTAATCCCTAGTTCCATGAACTTTAACGTTTTATTCGATCATGTTGTAACCTGTAATATTGTTAAACGTTGATTGTCGATGTGTTATTTTATATTTGTAAACGTTTAAATATAATTCGTAATATTACTCGACAGTCGGCCGACTGACATGGTCAGTCGACCGACTGTCATTCACTGTCGACCGACATAGGAACTGAGGTATTTAAGCCTAATTAATCTTCATTAATTCGGTTAACAACTCAGCACATCACACACACACGAAAAACACTTCTTGGTCGAGTCTCTCTCAATCTTCATGTCCAAATACCACAGAATGTCAGTCTAGGCTTCGTGTTTATCAAGATCTAGTCTTGGTTTGACTTGTACGAACCCGAAAACCCATAGATATTCGTTTAAGCTCTTTCTATTGTTATTCCGCCTCTAGATCGTGTTAGGTTGATTCTAAGATCCTCTCTCTCAGCGTCTACAAAGTGGTATCAGAGCGTTGGCTTGCTGAATCAATTGTTTTAAACGAGTTCTTGGTATATTTTTGGGTCAAAAAAATTGGTTTTGGATTTAATTTTGTATACTTTTACGTTAAACCTTCGGTTTTGATTCTGGCTCTGAAAGAAAGTACAGTCGACCGACTTAGGAGACAATCGACCGATTTTCGTGTATTTCGACCGATTGTCATTAGTTCGACCGATTGTCTTTAAACCGACCGACTTAAGTTGTAAACCGACCGACTTAAGTACTAAACCGACCGATTGAAGGAACATCGGCCGATTGAAAAAGTACTACCATTTGCCTAAATGTAAACAGAACTTCGACCAAGTAATCATTGACAGTCGACCGACTGTAGTTGTTCATCGACCGACTGTAGTTGTTCATCGACCGACTGTATCTGTTCATCGACCGACTGTCACCAACAGTCGACCGACTTAGGATCAGATTCAACCTTAATCAAAATTTAAAATGTCTGATCAGGCAATGGCAATTACTTCCGGCGTTCAAAACATTTTACTATCTGATAGTGAATCAGGCAGTGCCAATCGTGCTCCTAGACTTGATAATACAAATGATTACATTAGATGGAGGGCTAGGTTCATGAATTACATTAGAGGCCTTGATCCTAGAATGTGGGATTTGATACAACATGAATATAAAGAGCCTTTAGGTACTGATGGTAATAGTAAAAAGTATGAAGATTATAGCGTGACAGAAAAAGAAACATATGCCTTAGAATGTAGATGTTATGCTCAATTGACCCAGGGTTTAGACGGTGATATTTATCATCAATATCAAATGCACTTAACTTCATATTCTCTTTGGAATGCTATTAAGATAGGTGTCGAAGGAAATAAGGCGTATCGTGAAAAGAAAGCTAAAGTAATCAAAAGTGAATGGAAAAGGTTTGCTGCTCTAAGTCATGAAACGTTAGAAGAGACAATCATTCGCTATCGTCATCTTGTCTCTGAATTGGGTAACTTAGGTGTAGAAGTTACAGAACAGAAAGCTATCAAACAATTAACAGATGGTTTACCACACAAGTGGGATGCGTTTATTGAACAGATAGAAGACAGAGCTTCGTCTGCTGGTGAATCACTGACCCTAGATAAATTCACATCAAAATTGATGGTAAAGGACTTGGATATGGAAACCAAGAAGAAACGTCTTGAGGGTCAACAGAGTCCTATAATTTACAAAGCTGGTACTTCTGGATTGAGCAATGTTCATGCTCCCTTACAAACAGCGTTTGTTTCTAATGAGGGTGCTGTAAATAGATCACAACCTGCTCAAAATGTGATGTTTCCAACCCAAGTAAATAAGCCTAGTAGTACAAATCAGTCCACCATTAGACAGGAGCCAAAAACTGTAGTTCTCAACACTGAGAATTTAAGAACTAGGCCCCTTTCAGTTGTAGAGGAAGATATGGCTTTAGTTGCTTTGGTAGTTAATTCTTATAATGAAATGCTTGGTGGTCAAATTGGTAATGCTCATTTAGAAGCAGAAGATTATGAGCAGATTGATGAGGATGAACTTGAAAAGATGGATATCCTCTGGGCTATGGGTAGTGTGATTAGACGAGCGAAGAAATTTCTGAAAAGGACAGGTCAACAGAGCTTAGGTGTTACTAGAGATACTAAGTTAGGTTTTGATATGTCAAAAGTGAGATGTTTTAATTGCAATGAGTTAGGACACTTCAAAAGAACATGTACCAGGCCACAGAAAACTGGTTTTCACAACCCATTTCACAATCAGTATAATAAGACAAAGGTTAATGTGCCAGTTGAAACAACGAGCGGTGATACTATCAGAAATGATAAAGCAAAAGGCTTAATTGCAACATATTCAGACGAAGGTTGTGATTGGACAGTATTTGCTGATGATGAAAATCATGCTAACGTTGTTAGAATGCCTAAGACCGAAGAAGAAACTGAAAGTGAGAAACAAGAAAGAGAGAAAGCTGGTTGTGTTGGTACTGCGAATGAATGCATTTGTTACATCTGCATGATGGAAGCAAGAATTGAGTGAACTTATGCAATGATCAGATATGTTAGAAGAGGTATTCTTAACAAGAGAGTGTATGAGAAGTTCAAATACGCAATGCACAATGATGGCGATGTATGGACGGATTGCAGTAGTTCGTCTTCATCAGATGGAGAAACTATTGTAATAGATGATGTCAAGATTTCAGTTGAGTTGAATAATTCTGACTGTTCCAGTTCTAGTTCAGAATCTGAACCTGAATCAGAGACTGAAGAAAAGCAGTATGCGTTCATGGCAAACACATCAAGTGACTCTAAGGTACAAACTGAATTTCCTTTGGTATGTAACGATTGTGCTGATCATAAGTTAGAAATTGCTAAACTTGAATCCATAGTTTCTAAACTGAATGATATCCCCTTAGGATGTATATACTGTCCCGAAGTAAAACAGGAACTTAGGATTGTTAAAGCAGCTTATCTTGAGGTAAAAGGCCTATACGAGACTAATTTAACTCAGTTTAACAATAAAAAGGAATTCAGGGAGACAATCAAAACTCTAGAAAATCAAGTTCATGATTTAAGAGCTACAATTTCAGGTGACCAAAAGGCCATAATGATGTACTTAAATCAACTTGAATGTGCTAAGAGAGAAAAGGAAGAGTTTAAGATTAAGTATGAGTCAGAAAAGGCTAGAAATGACACTTGGCAGCGAATGTCATATGTCATTGACTATACTGTCTATAACAAGAATGATGGTAAAAAGGGTTTAGGTTATAAAGAGTGTCCTCCTCCTCTTAGGAATGAGTACATTAATAAACCTTCTGATTCTTGCCTTAGTGAAATCCTAAGTGTTAAGCCTGTAGAGAATGAAAAATCAGACAGCACTAAGCCGATTGTTGAATACTTAGCTGAGGACAGTAAATCTGATTCAGAGTATGAAAAAGTTTCAGAGTTTGTGACACCAAAATCCAAACCAATTACTATCCTGAAAAATCCATTGAATGTTAGTAAGGCTAGTGAAAGCGGACAACCCACACCTAGAAAACAAGTAAACTCTAGGAACGCTAATGGAAAGAAAATATTTCAGACACCTGTCAAGTATCAGCAGGGACTCAACCTAGATAAAGAATATGTTCTTCCACAAGCACCTGAAGAACTATTTAATAAAAGGAGCCCTAATACTAACAATGTGCCTAAATATGTGCATCCTAACAGTCGACCAGGCTTGAAACATCATGTTGAGAAGCCTATGCCACCCATGAAACAGTCTTTTCCCAATAAGCATCTGAGTTCAAAAACACGTACAAAAGAAACTCAAAACTGTAATAAATGTGGGAAAAAGGGTCACTGTGCTGTTAACTGTCAACAGCGTTGGAAAACACCAAAAAGAAAATCTGACACTGAAAAGAAAACTACACACTATGCTTCTAGTTCCAGTTCCATAGGTACTTCAAGTAATAGTTCAAAAGGTTTTTATAAACCAAAGTCAAATTCTATTGCTAATTCATTCACAAGGGTACAGTCAGGTGTGAATAAAATTTTTCAAACGAATGACTATTATGAGAAATCTGTTGGTAAACGTACCGTTTGGATGCCTAAAACCGAGACAAAGGTTGTTGACAAGTCCAATGATCCATCGGGATCAAAGGGTCAATGGATGGATGTGCAAGTTATTGGTGTCGATGGGAAACCCACTGCCATTCGGGCATGGGTGTCCATCTCAAACTAACTTCTTTTTTTGTTGTGCAGGTCGCCTACGATCCGAGTAGAAATACTTGGATTGTTGATAGTGGGGCGTCCCGGCACATGACAGGAAATATGTCCTTACTTTCTAATGTCAAATCAGTAAATGGAGGATCTGTTTCTTTTGCAGGAGATGAAGGAGGTTTTATTACAGCTCAGGGTGTGATTGCTAATGCTAATGTTAGTTTTGATAAAGTGAATTTTGTGAAGCAGATGTCAAATAATCAGCTGTCAGTTTCGCAAGTAGCAGATAAAAAGCATAAGGTTGCCTTTGATGATCAAAGATGCTACATTTTGAAGAAAGAGTATGTAATACCGGAAGAGATGATTCTTATGACAGCTCCCAGAAATAAAGATTTGTATATTTTGGATATGTCAACAGCCCATGTTAAAGCTGCAACAGGTCATCAAGCTTTCATATCCAAAGCTACAGAACAAGAATCAATTTCATGGCACAAGCGTATGGGTCATTTGAGCTTGAGAAAGATGAACAATCTTGTTCATAATAATATGATTGAGGGAGTAAATGTTAAGAGTTTTCAAATTCCTGAAGGATGTCTTCCGTGTAAGAAAGGGAAACAGACTAAAAAGTCACATGCAACAAAGAAACATCATTCAATTGTTGTTCCTCTAGAGTTGTTACATATGGATCTCTTTGGTCCGATTAATCGAACAAGCATCTCTGGAGATTCATATTGTTTGGTAGTGACTGATGAATACTCACGATACTCTTGGGTAGTGATGTTAAAGAAGAAGTCTGACACGTTTGACAATATAAAGTTGTTGTTTTTGAAGCTGGAATCTTTGTACAAGTTAAAGGTTAGGAAGACTCGAACAGATAATGGTACTGAATTCAAGAATCAGCAGATGGAGAGTTTCTGCAATGAGAAAGGCATTCAACAACAGTTCAGTCCAGCTTATACTCCGCAATCAAATGGTGTTGCTGAAAGACGTAACAGAACGTTAATTGAAACTGCGAGAACTATGTTAGCCGACTCAAGTTTACCGGTTAACTTCTGGAGTGAAGCTGTGGCTACAGCATGTTATACAATGAACCAATTGTTAGTAGTCAAGAGACATGGAAAGACTTGCTATGAATTGCTACATAAAAGGAAGCCTAACATTAAACATTTCGAACCCTTTGGTGCACCGTGTTCAATCATGATACGAGATACTGGAGGAAAATTTAATCCTAAGGCTGTTCCTGGTATATTTCTTGGTTATGGGAATCCAAACAAAAGAGTTTTCAACACTGTATCTAAACGTGTTGAAGAACATTTCGAAGTAGATGTTCAAAGAAATGCTGCTATTCCTGCTGGAAAAGGTTTTTCATGGCAGTTTGATTATGAAAATTTGTTTGATTCTTTTGGTCTTCCGTCTGTTGCTACTGATGATGAAGTTATTGCAAGATTACTGAATGAAATGCAGACGTCTCCATCACAAATGGTTCCGAAATCTCAAACGGCACCACAACATCACCCAGTGCCGCAACAACAACTTGTTCAAGATGATGAAGAATCCGGTGATTATCAAGATGATCCATCTTATGATGGATCTGATTATGAAGAGGAGTCACAACCTATAGACAGTGGCGAAAGTGTTCATAATCTGCCACAAAATGTAGAAGTTCAGGAAGAACAACCAGAACCTGAAGGTGTTCGTAGATCATCACGAACAGTTGTCCTACCTCGACACTTAGATGATTTTATTGTTGATTCGAAAGGAGTTTCTGGAGCACCATCAAATGATGCCTCAACGTCTGAAAATCAGAAAGCTTCAACTGAGAATGTTATGCAAGCTTTCTATTCTTCACTAAATAGGTCAGGTAAACTCTTCTTACATGCATATTCATGCTTTGTGTGTCAAATTGAACCAAATTCTGTTGAGGAAGCTCTTCTTTATGATGATTGGGTAAATGCCATGCAAGAAGAGCTTTTGCAATTCAAGCATTTAGGAGTATGGAAACTAGTGACTCCGCCTCATGGTTGCAAACCTTATGGGCTTCGATGGGTATGGAAGAATAAAAAAGACGAGCAAGGTATTGTAATTCGAAATAAAGCTAGATTGGTTGTGAAGGGATATCAGCAGATCCCTGATATAGATTATGATGAAGTATTTGCACCAGTGGCTAGACTTGAGGCAATTCAAATATTTTTGGCATTCGCATCTTTTAAAGGCTTCAAGGTCTATCAAATGGATGTCAAAAGCGCCTTTTTGTACGGGACTCTCAATGAGACCGTGTTTGTTAAACAACCACCGGGTTTTACAGATCCACACTCTCCAGAAAAGGTATATCGTCTAGAAAAAGCACTGTATGGGCTTCATCAAGCTCCAAGAGCGTGGTATGGTACGTTGTCCAACTATATGATTGATAATGGTTTCAGAAGAGGTGTCATCGATCAGACACTTTTCATCAAAGAAAAGGTCAAGCATATAATGCTAGTACAGGTGTACGTGGATGATATTATCTTTGGATCTACAGATAAGACGATGGTGGATGATTTTGAGGAGGTAATGCAGAAACGGTTCAAGATGAGTTCAATGGGAACTATCAAATTCTTCCTTGGTATTCAGGTTGTACAAACAAATCAGGGTATCTTTTTACATCAGACAAAATATGTATCAGATATTCTGAAAAGATTCAAAATGGAAGATGAGCGTACTGCAAGGACGCCGCTATCGGTGAATCACGGGATTACACCGGATAAGGAAGGTGATAAGGTTGATCAAACCTTATATAGAGCCATCATTGGTTCGTTGATGTATCTAACAGCGTCTCGCCCTGATATCATGTTCGCAGTTTGTTTATGTGCTCGCTATCAAACAAATCCGAATGTACATCATTTGCTTGTGGTGAAAAAGATTATGCGTTATTTAAAGCAAACTCCGAATTTGGGCCTATGGTATCCCTGTGATAATGATTTTGTACTGACGGCTTATAGTGATTCCGACTATGGTGGATGTAAGAAAGATTTTAAGTCAACATCAGGAGGTTGTCAATTCCTTGGAATCAGACTAGTTACATGGCAGTGCAAGAAGTAGACAGCAGTGGCCTTGTCCACTTGTGAAGCTGAATACATTGCTGCAGCAAGCTGTGCATCTCAGGTTGTGTGGATACAACAGCAGCTTCGTGACTACGGTTTGCATATTTCTAACACTCCTATTTTTGTTGATAATACTGCTGCCATAGCTGTTACGAAAAATCCTGTGAATCACTCTAAGACCAAACACATAGGGATTAAATATCATTTTATTCGAGACTGTTATGAGAAAAGGCTAATTGATGTTATCCAAATTGGCACAACTACGCAAAGGGCTGATCTTTTCACAAAAGCTTTTGATAAACCGCGTTTTGATTTCTTGTTAACTGAGTTAAGTGTCAAAATATTGTCAGATGTCGTTCCTGACGAAGAGACCAACGAGTAACTTCATTTTATGTGTTCTGCTTGCATAGCTGTATATACTGTGTGGTTATATTTCTTTTCTTTCTGATTGTTTCTGTGTGTTTAAAATCCAAAAACCAAAAAAATTTTAGATTTTTAGTATTTTAGGGGGAGTAATGAATGCAACATCAGATATTCAGAAAATAAAAAAAAATAAAAACGAGTTTGATCTATATAAAAATGGGATACGGACTTAATCATAGAATGAGATGATCATAATCACAATCATGTAAATATCTTGATAAGAAACTCATGGAAAGGTTTACAGCTGTTGAGGGTAGTCACTTAATTACCACAGGTGCATACTTTAAAGAAAATTGTTGAGGAAATCAACAAAAGGTGAGGGTATCCCCTATCATGACGTATAATCTAGAAACACATGATGTAGAATATCCCCAAGCAAATTCCAAATTGCTGCACCATTGAGTCTCACGACTAATTGGGATATTCAAGCGATCAATAAGCGTTGAAAATGTTCTAATTGACTATGCATACCGACTTCTATCAAACTTTAATTCTTGAATCGTACCTAAACTCCAAAATAGTAAGTTTATCTCAATAAGAGTGTCTTTCCTGTGAACGGGTTGAAAAGTGTGGTTCTATATTACAGACAGTCCATGAATGAATGATTTAAGTTAATTGATACACAAATGAAGAAAAGAGATCTTCATCGCAAGGAAGTCAATTCGAGAACTAAATCAAAGTCAAGACTGCAATGTGTTGTTTAAAAAAAAAAAAAAAAGGCACATTGCATATCAAGTTATTATATCATGAAAACAAAAGTGAAATCATGGAAGACGAAAAGATCAAGGTTAAGATAATGATGAAATCAAGAAGAGAAGTCTTTGCAAGAATACAAATGAGTGTGAAGATTACGAAGAAGAACTTAAATCATTCATACTTCAACAAAACCATTATATTGGACTTATTATCATTGTCTGTGATATGGGACTGTACCATTAAGGCCTAGACAGCGAAAGATGTTTTCAGAGAGATATTCTGAATACTCACTTATTAAGAAAGCTACGTCTTTCATTCCGTTTCCTCCAATAACTTTAATAATAAAGAAGGAATGAGATTGATAGCACGATTGATAGAATATTGAATATACTATGAGATCCATTAGAATCATATGAATTGAAAAGTATACGTTACGATAGAAGCTAATGGCTGACAGGGATATTCCAAAATTACTATGAGAATCTTCCTGTTCAATTAGACCTATCGTATGTGCTTGTGGTAACGGAAAGCGTCAATAGACTTGTGCTCAATTGACTACCTAATAAATCGTGCGATCTCAAATGATGTCTAAGTCAATGATTGAATCTAACATAGCAATATGTTAATGTAATTAATTAACTTGATCATCAAAATGTCTAAGAGGAAACTCTATAAATGTTTAATGAATCTAGAAACCATGTTAAAATCTTTTCTCTGTTATTGTTTGCTTTTACTTGTGAAATTTTGTGTACATACTGTTGTCTGAATGTTAATTGAACATGTATACATTTTGATAATTTAGCTTCTTTAGGTTTATGACTTACAGAAACTGCTTCTTGTAAATAACATGTTTTATGCCATACAATCTTGGATCTTTCTTAACCTTGATCATTGACTTTCTGACATGAATTGTACTTCATTTGCATTGTTATTGTGAAATGTTTTAAAATCCTAAAAACTACAAAAAGATTTTTCAGTGTGTTGATATTTATTTTGAAAAATACAAAAACATTTTATTTGTTTGCTTATGTGAATATGTGTATATTTCCTTGAAGTTACAAATAGTGTCTCGACGTCAAAAAGAAACGAACTACACATCTCAAATCATAAACTTGTTAAAGTCTTCAAAACGAAAATATTTTGCGTGTAAAATCAGCCAGTGGAAGTGAATAGAGGGAATTATCGGGGGTTATGTATCGAAAAATAATTTTTTAATTAGGAGGAGACAGTCGACCGATTTGTACTATAAGTCGGTCGACATTGAACAAAAATCGACCGACTTACTTGCTTGTTACATATGTCAGACGTTTGTTACATATGTCAGTCGTTTATCACGTGTATCGACCGATTGTCACATATGTCGGTCGACATAACACCAAAGTCGACCGATTGTCGAGCTGAGTATAAAAAGGCCTCAGACGGCCGATTTTCTTTATCTCGTGCGATTGTGCTGATTTACCAAAAATTCGAATTTTGCAAGGAAGAGTTTTTGATCGTGTTTTTCGTATACATCTTTGAATTGTGATTCCAGCGCCGTTAACCAATCTAGGTAATTCTTTTTAAATCGAAAGTTATTGAAGTTTTCGTGTTTACTTTTCTGTTTCAATTCAATGTGTGGTGTTTAGGACCTGTAATTGGTAATTGTTGAATAGATAATGTTAATCGGCCTCCTCTGTACATGTATTAGACGTTGATTGAGTCAAAACACCATAAAATTGAAGAATTTATGTTTAGATCTGTGTTTTGCTTCGTTTAATCAGTCGGCCGATTGTCCTTGAAAATCGACCGACTTAGCGTATGTCGGCCGACTTTATAAGTCAATCGATTTACCTGTATGTCGATCGACTGTCCTTAAAAATTGTCCGACTTACATTTTATGTCGACCGACTGTTGTTTCCTGTATTTTTTTTAAATTTTTCGATTTAACGCTTTTCGATTATTGTATATATGTTTGTATAGCAGAATAAATGGCTCAACTAGGTAGTCCAGTGAACGAAGACGTACATGAGGAAGAGGTGATTCTGTCCAAGAATCTTCCAGGCCAGACGGCAAGCGAAAATGCCAATCTAGAGGCATGTCTAAACGAGGAAGGACCTGAAGCAAAGGAAGGCTTCGTTGATATTATCAAATTCTTGAAAAGGTCCAGGATTCATACTGCAATAACTCTAGAATGCAAGGCATACTACTCACACCAACGAGAATTCTGGAACAATGCTTCTATCGTCACTGAACAAGGAAGAAAGGTGATACGAAGCAGCGTTGGTGGTACAATTGTAAAGATCTCGGCACAGACAGTTCGTGAAGACTTAGGTTTTCCAGATAATGATTCTATGCCAGTCACACTGAATAGAACTAAGGTCCGAAGGTGTCTAGTAAGATGTGGATACTCTGGTGATCCAATGAAAGGAGCTGTTAAGAGAACTCAATTCTGTCATCAATACAAATACCTAACTTTGGTGTTGTTGAGATGCATGAGTCCAATGGTAGGCGGTTTTGATGAGCTGAATGAGACTTATAGCTCAATGTTTGCAGCACTAGTTCTTCATGCGGACTTCAACTTCTCCGAAGTAATTTTCAGAAGCATGTTGGTGAACGTGAAAAAGAAGAGCCACTTAATGTTTCCTAGGTTCTTGCAGGTGATGATTGAAAAGCAAGTGCAAGGTTTGAATAAGGTTTGGGAGGATGAGATTAAGCTGAATCATCTGAACGATTTGACTTTCAATCGAGTCAAGCAAAAGAGAGGTCCGGATGAACGATTCAAGAGATTGGTTGGCCACCTCGCAAATGAAAACTATGTATGTCCACCAGGTGCTGCCTGTCGTCATGAGAACAGTACGTCTGGTAATGAAGATGATATCGTCGCAGTTGGTGAAGACGATCAAGAGGTTAATCAGCCACCGCCAGTTGTTCCAATTGAACAGATACTGGTTGATGAAGACGATGAAGGAGATGACCTTGACCCTGATCAATTCGAGCTGAGAAAGCGAAAACAATCTGAGGGTCCTTCGGTTACAACAAAGCCGAAGCAGAGGCGCATAAGATTCATTAAGAAGGCAAAAAGGACTGAGTCGTCCTCCGCTACTGAACAGCGACAATCACAGCAATCACAACCACAAAGACAACCTTCAGCTGCTGCTACTCAAGAAACACGTGCTGAAACTGATACAGGAGTTCATGCTGCTGCATCCACGACTGCTATTACACAAGATGCTGCGGTTTCTATATTAAGTGAGAAGGTTGTCAATATGGCTTCTGAATTTGAAAAGTTTAAAGAAAAAGCTGATGAACGAGAGAGAAGAAAGGATGCTGAGATTGCCAAACTGACCAAGCAGGTTGAAGATCAACAGGTTGAATTGAAGAAGTTACAAACAAAGTTTGATGCTCAGAATTTGCTGATTGTAAAGGCTGAGACTACAACGAACAAGGCACTTTCGAAGGTGCTTGAGTGGGAAAATAATTTCGATATTGAGGCTGTTGATCTCGAGGAGGATATAGACTTTGGTAATTTTAACGATCAAGGCGAGGATGAGCTAGGTTTGGATATTGCTAAAGGCACAAGCGAGAACCCACTGTCAGTAATTCCTCTAAATATTGATTATTCTTTACGTGATTTTTTGGCAAAGCAGGATCGTCTGAATCACTCAGTTGTATTTGATGATTTAGAAGAAGGGGAGATCCCGCCGGATCTAAGCGCTGAGGAGCAGGCCGAGCTAGTGCGTCAAGAGCAACAAGCAAGTACTTCAGCTGACGCAATTGCTAGCTCATCTTTTGAGAATCGTTACGATTCTAGTGATGATTTTGAGGAAATTATCGTAAGTAATGAAAACGACAAAGATTTTGATGAAGTAATTATTGAAGATGAACCAATAGGTGATTTTCCAGAGTACGAATGTAATAACGATAAAGATCTACCTACATTTCAAGACTACTTCAAAATGAATGAAGAGCTTCTAAACCGTAAATGCGAAGAAAAAGAAAAGACCGAAGATTTGCCTCCAGGGTTTTTACCGGTCAAGATAAATAAAGAAAAGATAGAAGTTCTAGAAGCTGAGTGGAAGATCCTGTTGAGGATCAGAAAATATTGTGAGAAGCCAGCGCCAGAACCTGAATGGATGAATTACATTAATAGACCGGCGAATCTTTTGGCTAAAGGAAAAATAATTGCGTGGGCCTACATTAAAGAGTTGAATATATACGCAATAAAGAAGGAGTACGGAGTGGATTACATCAAACATGGATACGAGTTCACGTCTCTACCGTACTTTGAATTTATGCAGGTGGCTAGGCTCAAAATGTTATATAGGGATTATGACGGAATTCCTAATATTGTCTGCAAGAAGATAAGACACTCGTACTTGTCAAAGAACTTTGAGGGATTCGGCCCTCAATTTCCCACGATCACTTATCGAACAAACAAGAAAACGGACGAACGAAGAAAGATTGTCAAATACAAGCCAGTAAATTATATGAGAAAGGTTCCTGTGATGAAAATGCCGCAGAACTTTAGCCCACGTTTTCGCTAGTGGTACTACGATGAACGCTCAGAGGAGGCAGTCATCGTTTTGGACAAATTGAAGGAAGATGAGACAGACTCGATACGGGTTTTAGATCCCGTTTGGTTGAGAAATTGCTGTGAAGCTGACATATTCACATTGTACTACAATCGGATGTTGTACAGGCCAGAAAATAGAGTTCAAGCACAACAGTACATTCGTGTTGCAAAGGTTTGCTATTTGAACAATATGGTTACAGATCCGTACAGAGATTGAAGCAGATCGAAGACTTATGAGGAACTAGGTCTTAGGGGGAGTTTGTTAGTGCATATTTTGTAATCCCTAGTTCCATGAACTTTAACGTTTTATTCGATCATGTTGTAACCTGTAATATTGTTAAACGTTGATTGTCGATGTGTTATTTTATATTTGTAAACGTTTAAATATAATTCGTAATATTACTCGACAGTCGGCCGACTGACATGGTCAGTCGACCGACTGTCATTCACTGTCGACCGACATAGGAACTGAGGTATTTAAGCCTAATTAATCTTCATTAATTCGGTTAACAACTCAGCACATCACACACACACGAAAAACACTTCTTGGTCGAGTCTCTCTCAATCTTCATGTCCAAATACCACAGAATGTCAGTCTAGGCTTCGTGTTTATCAAGATCTAGTCTTGGTTTGACTTGTACGAACCCGAAAACCCATAGATATTCGTTTAAGCTCTTTCTATTGTTATTCCGCCTCTAGATCGTGTTAGGTTGATTCTAAGATCCTCTCTCTCAGCGTCTACAAGTTTGTTCCCACAACCGATGTGGGACAACTTCCACTTTACTTATCCTTCAAGATAACTTTGTACCAAACTAGCAACTTTGAGACTCGATATCTCATTCACCTTTAATCCTTATTGGACACACTTTAGTTCGTTGTAAAGCCCTCGTTGGAGGCTACAAAACTCACTAACTAGTCATTAATATATATCACTCTATTATATATTAAATTGTGTCTAAATATTGGTGAAAACACACTTTTCAACATAATTTTTCAACACAAACAATTTATTTATTTCTTGCTATCACAAGTAGTACTTATAATAGAATGTTATACGTATTTACTTGAGTTTGAACTTCATTTTACTTTGTTTTACAGTATTATTTTTCAAAAACACGAATCTGTTACTCCGTATTGTACTCTATTGTGATATATTTGTGTCATTTGTCACTGTGTTTCACTTACATAAGCCAAATTAGAAATAGTAAAGTATGTATATATAGGTGATACTGTAGGGCCAGATCAAGCCTAATTCGTGTTATTGGATTTGTATGTATATGCAACAGTGTATGTATCAACTACTACATGGTTCCTTGCACTTGCATCATGGATCTGCACCACCAGCACCATCAACCCCAGCTCACTATGACCAAAGTACTTCCAAACTCTAGGTGGTAATTATGACCCGTTTGTAGATACAAATCAGGTACTTCGAAATTCTAGGTGGTAATTACGACCCATTTGCTTATAATTACGATCGACTTCCGCTTCAATCAATAGTTCACATTTTATACATCGAGCAGTTACGGCTTAAAAATGCCTTATACTGCTCTGAGCTCGGCGACAACCCGAAATTGCCGGTGCACCAGTAGTCGTGGCGGATCAACCATGGACCACTTTAAAGAAACCAATAGAAGACGACATAAAGATTAAATAATTTCAATTCACCGAATCATACGCTTTCTCAAAATCAACTTTTCTTGTTCTTTTTGGGTGGTATTGTTCTTAAATTCTTAACGGTCATTATGAGCTTTTAAGACGGCCTTTGATCAATCATCCATCCATGACAGAAAACAAGAGACATCATTTTAAATTAACCTTTTTAACTTTTGACTTTTTTACATTTTAGCAAAGAAAAACACCCAAAATACTAATAAAAAAGATAGTCCTACAATTTCCCCTTCTTTTACTGCACCAATCCATAACATATCATGGAGCCTAAAAATGAAAACTATTAGTTGGATTAAGTTTGATAAACTTAAAGGATTTAATATTCGAATCAGAAAGGAATATAAAATTGATTACACCTGGAATCCAGAGCGTCATATAACATTATGCACGGATTATCTTGTATTTCCATTCTTGAAGTGGATGAAAAGGCTGATAGAGGTAAAACGTCCTAATACAAGTCTATTCAATATAAAGAACTTGAATAACATTGTACCGGACCTCTATCAAGAAGGTTTTAATAAATTAGAGGGTATCGCTTTGATGAAATGTCCGAATATTACATGTCTAGTGGATACATGTGATTTGGAAGGGAATACAAATGAGAAGTTTTTAATGGAATTCAAACATCTAGTTTTGAGTGGTCTATATAACCTAGTCAACCTTTATATAGTATATTGTAATAAGTTAGTAAGACTATTTCCATTGACTGTAGCACAAGGGCTTGTCTCGCTGAAGGAGTTAAAATTTAGAGGTTGTGATGATTTAGAGGAGGTGATTTGGGGTGAAACTGAAATAATGGCTGCAAATATTGTTGTCTTCCCTTGCCTTACTAGTATTGAGTTACATTATTTATATAGACTCAAAAGCTTCTACTCAGGGGGCAGTTGTACCATCAAATATCCATCATTGGTGGAAATAACAGTCAGAGGTTGTTTGAACATGGAAATGTGGGGGCCCGGAGCCCATGAAACACCGAAGCTCAAGTTTGTGGATGGTGTACCACTTGATGGACCTTATTCCATTAATGATGCTGTTATCAAATCCGTTGAGAAATATAAGGTGATGAAATAAAATTATACTAGTAATCAATTAAATGCAGTAAATTTGATTTAATTGGTCAATATCCATTACTAGATTTAAGAGCACGTGAGTTACACGGCAGCTCTATAAAATTGTATTAAAAAACGTTAGTATTGGTACTGATTACTTGTATTATACATGTAGTTACATATCCATTCATTATTGATAATATTTCTATTGAAACCAAATTTATTATAAATTTCAGTATCGTAAACGCTGTGAATTTATTATAAATTTCAGTATCGTAAACGCTATGAATGAATACACTTTCAATGCATCAAACATTTTTTTATAGGCGTTGTTACCATGTGCAACTTACGACTAGACTACTACATTCCCAAACTTTTGCCAAAGCTTTCGTGTAGCGTAGATTCTAATATTGTGACCCTGAAAAAAAAAAAAGAGTGGAGATGAATGTATGCTTCAACATTTCAAGAATAAATGCATAAGTACTATCTCAATGAATGTTTCATTGTCTTTATAAAATATAATGGATTATTAATGTAGATATCTCAATGATATGCTTCAACATTTCAAGAATAAATGCATTAAAATACTATCAATACATCACACGTCTCTAATACCATACGTAATTTTTTATATCAAAATATAGATCAAGTTTTTTACAACAACGATAATCAATTAGAAACAGTGCACTTTAAAACTAAATATTTCATAAATTAGAGAAAAGGAGTGAAGAATAAACCTGTTGATATTAAAAGCTTTAGTCCCATGAATTGATCTACATCATAAGACCCCATGTCCGCAACAACAGTTCCCTTCAACTTAGAAAGCTTCTCTTCAACTGATAGATTATGTGGTTCTTACAGTCTTTGTAGGACTAAAGTGAGATATCTAACAGTACTTTCACATGTCTTCAACAACATTTTTGCGTTCGACTCATATAATGTTCTCAACGCCCTCTCAATATCTGCCCGCATCGATAATCTGCACCACCCACTTATAAGTATATCATAAGTTGAAGAATTAGGAGGAACCCCTCTAACTTGCATCTCGTTCATAAGTTATCGTGCCTAACTCATCATACCCATCTTAGCAAACTCACTAATTAGCACATTATAAGTACCAGTTTGAGAAACAAACCCTTTCGATCTCATTTCACAGTAAACCGTAAGTAAACCCTAATAGCTTCCCTTTTATTCCAAATCCTACCGTACCCAGTAACCAAAATGTTGTACACGTCGGCATCCATATCAAAACCTCTTCCCATCATGTCAGTAACTAATTTCCTTACCTCCGGCATCATAGTGCCCTTCGAAAGACCCCGAAGTAGTGTATGATAAGTCGATATAGTAGGAAATATTCCATCAACCAACATCTGTGAAAACGTTTCAAGCGCTTTCTTTGAATGGGACTTTTGCACTATCCGTTAATTAAGGCGTTATAAGTTACCACGTCAGCTGAAAATTCCACTATTCTTCATATCCTGTAGTGCTGATGTGGCTTTCCTAGTCATACCGAGTCTACATAGGGCGGTGATAAGGGAATTATAGACTTTTTGGCTGGGTTTAAGGCCCATAGCTATAATATGTTCATGCGCTAACATGATTTGGGTCAGCACCAAGTCTTCACAATTCCATGAAAAGCACTTGAGCATCATTGATCCTCTCATGCTTACAGAGCCCGTAAATAAGGAAATTAGAGAAAATTAACCCTTAACTACATAGTTATAGGTTCTCATTTGTTGTTGAAACACTATATGTCAATAGTCAATACCTTAAAATCAAGTATTTGATATTCTGCAGTGAAAACAAATAAAATTTTAATAATATGTATAACGAAGTGTGACGCATAGTTATACATATACAGAGTAAAAATGCAGTAGAATATGATAGGTTATAACCTAGCTTGTAGATGTGACAGATATTGAGCAACAATATAAATGTTGCAAAACATTCTTTGAACACTATAAATCTTACCTTTATAGGAATGTATGGAAGGAATGATAGTAGTAGCTGAACTATCCAGGACCAAACTGTTTGGTGGGGTTGATGATTAAATGCTTCAGAACAAAGGTGAAGTTCATGGGATTAGAGTAGCTTGTCCGCTTTTTTGTATGCTGGGTTCTCTTTTCAACATCCTTGCTTCTTTTTTTGTGGCTAAATTGTTACTGAATCTAGAGATACAGACGGTCAAAATAAAAAAGAACAATACTTGAGAATTGGTCATAAAATTATAAAATAAGCGTTAACAAATTACTTGTAAGCAGTAAAATCTTCTTGCGTCCGAGCCCAGTTCAAAATCGGCTTTCCAATCAAATATAACAGGTGGCGAAATGGACGGGTCTAGTAAAAAAGTCACAAATTAAAAAACAAACATATAGCAGTCTCATAGACTGTGAATCAACTGAAGACATGCATGTTAAACGATGATTGAAACATTTCTTCAATGGGACACTTGTTGTAGTATTCCAATAAAAAAAAATGCATCGAATATTTTTATAAAATAAATTGAAAACAAAAATAAAATATTAATCTAAATATCTACACGTATATGGTTGCATTCATTCGTTAATAAAAACTTCGGAGGACTTTAAAGTTGTTTGACTCATTCCATTTTAGCTAACTTTTAGTTTAATGTCAATAAACATAACCTAACTCCACCCATTCATAAGTGATATGGGTCGCAATTGCCACCATACTCTCAACGTCAACCCAACGTACAAAAAGGACGACATGAATCACCCAAATTAGAAAGACTATAAAGTAAATATGCGATTCTCGACCGCTGTAAAAAACGAAAATTTCAAATCGTGTAACTACAAAATAAAGATGATAATTAGTAGTAGTAAAAAAGTACTCAAACTATATTAGATGGAGTAAAAAAGTAGACATACCTTTAGGCCAAGGATTATATCATATTATATGCACATGCTTCCTAATTTTCAAAGATACACCACCAAGGAAGAAACACAATTAGCAAGAAAACATAGATATTTAATGAATTGTATACAGATTCCAAACATATTAATCAGACCTGTAGGTTTTGCAACTATACTTGCATTCATAACACATTTGAATATGATATTACATAAAACTTGATATCTCAGTTAATTGTCATGGTATTTGTTATTGTGTCATGCCACTATACTTGCATTCATAACACATTTGAATATGATATGCACTTCTTATGTTGATTCAGAGACATACAAATTAATTAATTATCAAAAATTAAACATTTTGAAAAACAGATTAAAGAGATTACCTAGATGAATCAGTTAAAAGCTACGGACTTTTTCTTTTATATCAAGACCAATAAAACCTCATAAAACCATGACAAAGAGATTTTATACGATTATAATTCTAACTGATTGAACCTTTTGAATCATAAGCGTACATATAACCAAATAAAAAAAAACCCTAATTTTAAAATTCAAATTCACATCGTCAAAAAAATTAAGGGTTTAAGAAATTAAATTATAGAGATGGATGATTCATACTTAGCATAACAAAGCAATAAATCACATTAACTTTAACAACAAATTTTAAATTACACAATAAATAAATAAGTATATATGAATAACCTGATTGTGCTTGTGGATTGAAAGAGATGTGAAATCAAAGTCTTCAATGCGTTCTTAAAACCTAATCAAAGATTTTTACTTTTACCCAGTAATTGATGTATAGGAATCGGTTGATTGTAGCAAAGAAAATGCCTTATTTACACATAGAATCGGAAGGATTATTAGATATTAAAGATGTTAGGTTTTGAGAGAAGAATTGGAATCGATTACAATGAAGGATTTTTGGAGCGTTTTGTGTATAGAGATTAGGGTTTTTTTCCTGCGTGGATTCATTCCCGTGTTTAAATGACAGCATGGATTAGTTGGATTAGTGAGTGATTAGAAGTGTCATTAGAGATTGTCATGTCACTAATTACAATTAAGGAGTCATTAGAAGAAGACACGTTGGATTAAAATTCATGATTTATAGAATGTTATAGATAGATAGATAGATATGATATGCTCTAAGTCCTCTAACGATATGCTCTAACATGTTTTCAACAGGAAGAGAAATACAAACGGGAACAATGGATGATAGCGAACAAGGAAAATGAAAAGAAATGTAAACAAGAGCATATCGAGAAGAAGATTACAAACACCAGATAAGAAGATTACAAACTAAGTTAACAGAAGAGTAAGTTGCCATTTAAATACCATGAATTTTCTGTTTTAATCATACCATTAGTATTTTTAAGTTTGTGTATTCGGATTTGCAGAGCCAAACTTGTAGATAAAGGTAATTGGTCATAAAATGTTTAAATGAAAAATATAGTTCCAACCTGATTCGTTGCTAGAAATGGAAGAATGAGATAATGCTGTGATTGTTAGGGATATTCGCCAAAATATACTTTTTTATAAAAATTTCATTCAAAATACACTTTTTAAAAAAAAATTGTCTTTTTACACCATTAGGTCGACCAACGATATGGTCGACCACCTCATTTTTCAAGGTGGTCGACCAAACTCCAATAAGAGCATGGTCGACTACCATGTAAACATGGTCGACTACCACATCAAATGGCTATGGTCGACCACAAAGCAAAAAAACAACGCGGGCGACCAACTCATTGGTCGACTTCCCTGTATTCAGGTTTCACGCATTCCGAAATCTGCAAAATCCGTGCAAGTCTAGTAACAGTTTTTAGTGGCGCTTTTTTTAAAAAAAAATTCAAAATTTTAAAAAGTGTCACTTTTTCAAAATACACTTTTTCAAAAATTTAAAAAGTGTCACACTTTTTCAAAATACACTTTTTAAAAAAAAATTTAAAAAAAGCGCCACTAAAAACTGTTACTAGCCATTTGCGTGAAACCTGAATACAGGGAAGTCGACCAATGAGTTGGTCGCCCGCGTTGTTTTTTTGCTTTGTGGTCGACCATAGCCATTTGATGTGGTAGTCGACCATGTTTACATGGTAGTCGACCATGCTCTTATTGGAGTTTGGTCGACCACCTTGAAAAATGAGGTGGTCGACCAAGTAAAGGGGTGGTCGACCATATCGTTGGTCGACCTAATGGTGTAAAAAGACAATTTTTTAAAAAAAAGTGTATTTTAAATGATTTTTTTTTTAAAAAAGTATATTTTGATCAATTACCCTGATTGTTATAGTAATTTGTTAAGCTCCTCTGAATGTTTATTATTTTGAGTGTTGTAGTGATTGTTTGGTATTGGAATTTGTGTTTATTGTATTTGAATCTTATTATTTGATTTTAAAATGTTTACATTGATTTTTTTGATATAATTAAGTTGATTACAAATTATAATAAAAGATAGGGTAGAAAACTCACATGTGTGTTCTAATGTATGTAGTATGGTTTATTCTTCCTTAACATTATGAAGATCTCCTATCTCCTATGGGAATCAATGAATCATGTTCATTCCAAAAGCAAATATATGCTACCGACCTTTGAGTAGGTGAATCGAAGTTCTTCAATGAGAGCGAAAAAAGATTATTTATTTATTTTCATTGTTAATGGGGAGGGTAATGCTGCTGATGAAATAATGGTTTGCGCAATGACTTCAATTAAAACTTATGATAGGGAGCATATATGCCTATATGGTCAATTTATATATGCAAATCACAATGATTACAGAAGGTGTTGTTGCATAAATATACAGAACTTGTATTACCTTGATGATAGGCACGTTACACCTGCTGCAAACAAATAATGTATGTGTCTTGTGCATACCCCCTGAGCTGGTACCAATATTTGCTTGAAAGTAACACAAGTGAAAATTTGTTTACACATAGATTTGATTACACGGATCCTTTAATACTTGTGACATGTAATACTTTACAACTTCACTTCAATATAAAGTGTGCAAGCTTACTCAATAAAGTCATCAACGTCTTGAATGGATTATTAATAACGAATATCATAACCCAACACAACAAAACACATATTCTTGTTCGTGCATTTCATCGAACAGCAGCAAGATCCTCTACAGAGCCAAATGAATCTATATTCATAGTACTCACCAGACAACCATAAAAAGAAAGGTTTGTTTAGACAACCATGTAGCCATGCCAAGATGATGCATTAGACGGGCTGGCAAAGATCCTCTTCTGAGCCATGGGGTCAGAACCATAAGGCTGTGTTGGGGTCAAAACCATAAAGGCTGTGTTAAGCAGAAAAACTTAAAAAAGGACAGGATTGTTTGTCAGACAACTATGTAGCCATGCCAAGACCCATTAGATGGGCTTGCAACGATCCTCTACTGAGACAAGGTCAGAACCATAAGGCTGTGTTAACCAACAGATCTTGTTCAAGTAAGGTCGTGCTTGTAAATTACTTCACCCTTATTAAATATCAAGATTTATATTAATATAAAGGCGATGTGGGAGCACACAGAGTCATGGGCTTATTGGATTCTTTTGCAACTTCTGAAGTTACTAAACTATGAGATATACGTATTTGCAAAACATGTATTTTGCGATTATAAATAGTCATAGTTGTAATATTGTAACATGTGATTTGGTTTGTCTTTAATTAAATGTGGTGCAGTATCATACAAAAGAATCATGTTTGTGTTATTTATTATCTGAAAAGGAAAGGAATAGCATGTGCAATAGTTCAGCTGATAAAAATGATTAAAAGGGTCTAAATGATAGTTGTATATTTTTGAAGATGCACTAAATATTTTTATTTAGGACATGTATCAATGGCCTTCACAGTTTTTGGTAGTAGACATTGCAGGTCATATAATTACCTTTGGTATGGGTAGAGTCGAATTGACTTGAAAACAAAGAATACTTAGTTTTTTATATTGAAAGCAGAATATAGTGACCAAATTACAATGCAAGGTTTTATGCATCGAGTATGTATTTTTCAGTATCCGTTAGTTAGTTACATCTTGCCTTTACAATTAAAACAGACTGTCCTTCTTTAGTTGCATCTTACCATAAAAAAGTTCGAACATTCGATTCACAAAATGTGTCATCATTGCTAGCTTTATTTGGTTTTAAATCTAAATCACTGTCTGTTGTGATTTAGCGCACTTTCAAGACCCGAGAAATTAATAGAACAATTAAGCAATAAATAAAGACACAAGAATTTACGTGGTTCGGCGTGAGGCCTAGTCCACAGGCGGAAGCAGAGATGAATTTTACTAGCAAATATGGCAACCCGAGGTTACAATGTATCACTCTAATCTAGGCTCCGAAAATACTAACAAAGTATTTGGACCAATCACTAGATTATTACACTTCCTGATGGCTCGTACGTTTATTTGCTGTTATATGTGGATGATATGTTGATTGCTTCGAAAAACATGTCTGAGATCGATCATTTAAGAAGATATTGGGAATGGAGATGAAAGATTTGGGTGCAGCTAAGAAGATATTGGGAATGGAGATTATCAGAGATAGACGAGGGAAGTGTAATAATCTAGTGAGTTACGAGGGAAGTGTAATAATCTAGTGAGTGGTCCAAATACTTTGTTAGTATTTTTGGAGCCTAGATTAGAGTGATACATTGTAACCTCGGGTTGCCATTTTTGCTAGTAAAATTCATCTCTGCTTCTGCCCGTGGACTAGGCCTCACGCCGAACCACGTAAATCCTTGTGTCTTTATTTATTGCTTAATTGTTCTATTAATTTCTCGGGTCTTGAAAGTGCGCTAAATCACAACAAACTGGTATCAGAGCTATAACTGTGATTAAATATACAAGATGACGATAATAAGGTCCGACGTAGAGAAATTTAATGGCTAGAACGATTTTGGTCTTTGGCGAATGAAGATGCGGGCTCTACTGAGCCAACAAGGTTATTTGTTAGCTTTGAAAGGGAGAGAATCTCTACCCAAAAAGTTGACAGATGAAGAGAAGGATGATGTAAAGACCCGGATTTTTCCGATCGTTTTACACTTATAAGATTAATATTTACATAAATTAAAACTTACCAACATGATAAGCAATCTAAATTGTTGAGATTTATGATTTTGAAAAGAGTTTTACATAATGTTTAACCGTCTAGTTTGACCGATGATATCACGAACTATACAATATATGTTAATTATACGTTTGTGTATATATATGTATATATACATATTTAACATGATTTAAGGATGTTTAAATATCTCATTTTGTATTAATAACAATAAGTTATAAGTATATTTTGAAACTACTAACTTAAGCTTTCAAAACGATAACTATACGTAACGTTATTTGACATAAATACTTACGACCTATAATGTTTATACATATATCGTATATATAATGTATTTAATCACTTTTAAAGACTTAAATACATAAAACAATATAAGTATATTCACAAAAGATAGCTATATTTGAATCCTCATTCCATTTTTCACAAGATTTCTATACGTATATCTAGAGTATATGTACTCGTATCATACCTAGCTTCTATACGTATTTACTATTGGTATATACACATCAAATCACCACCAACCAGCCCTTGTTCATGCCTTATGTATAAGGTAACTACTTTTGTTATTTAGTATGTCCACCAGGTGCTGCCTGTCGTCATGAGAACAGTACGTCTGGTAATGAAGATGATATCGTCGCAGTTGGTGAAGACGATCAAGAGGTTAATCAGCCACCGCCAGTTGTTCCAATTGAACAGATACTGGTTGATGAAGACGATGAAGGAGATGACCTTGACCCTGATCAATTCGAGCTGAGAAAGCGAAAACAATCTGAGGGTCCTTCGGTTACAACAAAGCCGAAGCAGAGGCGCATAAGATTCATTAAGAAGGCAAAAAGGACTGAGTCGTCCTCCGCTACTGAACAGCGACAATCACAGCAATCACAACCACAAAGACAACCTTCAGCTGCTGCTACTCAAGAAACACGTGCTGAAACTGATACAGGAGTTCATGCTGCTGCATCCACGACTGCTATTACACAAGATGCTGCGGTTTCTATATTAAGTGAGAAGGTTGTCAATATGGCTTCTGAATTTGAAAAGTTTAAAGAAAAAGCTGATGAACGAGAGAGAAGAAAGGATGCTGAGATTGCCAAACTGACCAAGCAGGTTGAAGATCAACAGGTTGAATTGAAGAAGTTACAAACAAAGTTTGATGCTCAGAATTTGCTGATTGTAAAGGCTGAGACTACAACGAACAAGGCACTTTCGAAGGTGCTTGAGTGGGAAAATAATTTCGATATTGAGGCTGTTGATCTCGAGGAGGATATAGACTTTGGTAATTTTAACGATCAAGGCGAGGATGAGCTAGGTTTGGATATTGCTAAAGGCACAAGCGAGAACCCACTGTCAGTAATTCCTCTAAATATTGATTATTCTTTACGTGATTTTTTGGCAAAGCAGGATCGTCTGAATCACTCAGTTGTATTTGATGATTTAGAAGAAGGGGAGATCCCGCCGGATCTAAGCGCTGAGGAGCAGGCCGAGCTAGTGCGTCAAGAGCAACAAGCAAGTACTTCAGCTGACGCAATTGCTAGCTCATCTTTTGAGAATCGTTACGATTCTAGTGATGATTTTGAGGAAATTATCGTAAGTAATGAAAACGACAAAGATTTTGATGAAGTAATTATTGAAGATGAACCAATAGGTGATTTTCCAGAGTACGAATGTAATAACGATAAAGATCTACCTACATTTCAAGACTACTTCAAAATGAATGAAGAGCTTCTAAACCGTAAATGCGAAGAAAAAGAAAAGACCGAAGATTTGCCTCCAGGGTTTTTACCGGTCAAGATAAATAAAGAAAAGATAGAAGTTCTAGAAGCTGAGTGGAAGATCCTGTTGAGGATCAGAAAATATTGTGAGAAGCCAGCGCCAGAACCTGAATGGATGAATTACATTAATAGACCGGCGAATCTTTTGGCTAAAGGAAAAATAATTGCGTGGGCCTACATTAAAGAGTTGAATATATACGCAATAAAGAAGGAGTACGGAGTGGATTACATCAAACATGGATACGAGTTCACGTCTCTACCGTACTTTGAATTTATGCAGGTGGCTAGGCTCAAAATGTTATATAGGGATTATGACGGAATTCCTAATATTGTCTGCAAGAAGATAAGACACTCGTACTTGTCAAAGAACTTTGAGGGATTCGGCCCTCAATTTCCCACGATCACTTATCGAACAAACAAGAAAACGGACGAACGAAGAAAGATTGTCAAATACAAGCCAGTAAATTATATGAGAAAGGTTCCTGTGATGAAAATGCCGCAGAACTTTAGCCCACGTTTTCGCTAGTGGTACTACGATGAACGCTCAGAGGAGGCAGTCATCGTTTTGGACAAATTGAAGGAAGATGAGACAGACTCGATACGGGTTTTAGATCCCGTTTGGTTGAGAAATTGCTGTGAAGCTGACATATTCACATTGTACTACAATCGGATGCTGTACAGGCCAGAAAATAGAGTTCAAGCACAACAGTACATTCGTGTTGCAAAGGTTTGCTATTTGAACAATATGGTTACAGATCCGTACAGAGATTGAAGCAGATCGAAGACTTATGAGGAACTAGGTCTTAGGGGGAGTTTGTTAGTGCATATTTTGTAATCCCTAGTTCCATGAACTTTAACGTTTTATTCGATCATGTTGTAACCTGTAATATTGTTAAACGTTGATTGTCGATGTGTTATTTTATATTTGTAAACGTTTAAATATAATTCGTAATATTACTCGACAGTCGGCCGACTGACATGGTCAGTCGACCGACTGTCATTCACTGTCGACCGACATAGGAACTGAGGTATTTAAGCCTAATTAATCTTCATTAATTCGGTTAACAACTCAGCACATCACACACACACGAAAAACACTTCTTGGTCGAGTCTCTCTCAATCTTCATGTCCAAATACCACAGAATGTCAGTCTAGGCTTCGTGTTTATCAAGATCTAGTCTTGGTTTGACTTGTACGAACCCGAAAACCCATAGATATTCGTTTAAGCTCTTTCTATTGTTATTCCGCCTCTAGATCGTGTTAGGTTGATTCTAAGATCCTCTCTCTCAGCGTCTACAAGTTTGTTCCCACAACCGATGTGGGACAACTTCCACTTTACTTATCCTTCAAGATAACTTTGTACCAAACTAGCAACTTTGAGACTCGATATCTCATTCACCTTTAATCCTTATTGGACACACTTTAGTTCGTTGTAAAGCCCTCGTTGGAGGCTACAAAACTCACTAACTAGTCATTAATATATATCACTCTATTATATATTAAATTGTGTCTAAATATTGGTGAAAACACACTTTTCAACATAATTTTTCAACACAAACAATTTATTTATTTCTTGCTATCACAAGTAGTACTTATAATAGAATGTTATACGTATTTACTTGAGTTTGAACTTCATTTTACTTTGTTTTACAGTATTATTTTTCAAAAACACGAATCTGTTACTCCGTATTGTACTCTATTGTGATATATTTGTGTCATTTGTCACTGTGTTTCACTTACATAAGCCAAATTAGAAATAGTAAAGTATGTATATATAGGTGATACTGTAGGGCCAGATCAAGCCTAATTCGTGTTATTGGATTTGTATGTATATGCAACAGTGTATGTATCAACTACTACATGGTTCCTTGCACTTGCATCATGGATCTGCACCACCAGCACCATCAACCCCAGCTCACTATGACCAAAGTACTTCCAAACTCTAGGTGGTAATTATGACCCGTTTGTAGATACAAATCAGGTACTTCGAAATTCTAGGTGGTAATTACGACCCATTTGCTTATAATTACGATCGACTTCCGCTTCAATCAATAGTTCACATTTTATACATCGAGCAGTTACGGCTTAAAAATGCCTTATACTGCTCTGAGCTCGGCGACAACCCGAAATTGCCGGTGCACCAGTAGTCGTGGCGGATCAACCATGGACCACTTTAAAGAAACCAATAGAAGACGACATAAAGATTAAATAATTTCAATTCACCGAATCATACGCTTTCTCAAAATCAACTTTTCTTGTTCTTTTTGGGTGGTATTGTTCTTAAATTCTTAACGGTCATTATGAGCTTTTAAGACGGCCTTTGATCAATCATCCATCCATGACAGAAAACAAGAGACATCATTTTAAATTAACCTTTTTAACTTTTGACTTTTTTACATTTTAGCAAAGAAAAACACCCAAAATACTAATAAAAAAGATAGTCCTACAATTTCCCCTTCTTTTACTGCACCAATCCATAACATATCATGGAGCCTAAAAATGAAAACTATTAGTTGGATTAAGTTTGATAAACTTAAAGGATTTAATATTCGAATCAGAAAGGAATATAAAATTGATTACACCTGGAATCCAGAGCGTCATATAACATTATGCACGGATTATCTTGTATTTCCATTCTTGAAGTGGATGAAAAGGCTGATAGAGGTAAAACGTCCTAATACAAGTCTATTCAATATAAAGAACTTGAATAACATTGTACCGGACCTCTATCAAGAAGGTTTTAATAAATTAGAGGGTATCGCTTTGATGAAATGTCCGAATATTACATGTCTAGTGGATACATGTGATTTGGAAGGGAATACAAATGAGAAGTTTTTAATGGAATTCAAACATCTAGTTTTGAGTGGTCTATATAACCTAGTCAACCTTTATATAGTATATTGTAATAAGTTAGTAAGACTATTTCCATTGACTGTAGCACAAGGGCTTGTCTCGCTGAAGGAGTTAAAATTTAGAGGTTGTGATGATTTAGAGGAGGTGATTTGGGGTGAAACTGAAATAATGGCTGCAAATATTGTTGTCTTCCCTTGCCTTACTAGTATTGAGTTACATTATTTATATAGACTCAAAAGCTTCTACTCAGGGGGCAGTTGTACCATCAAATATCCATCATTGGTGGAAATAACAGTCAGAGGTTGTTTGAACATGGAAATGTGGGGGCCCGGAGCCCATGAAACACCGAAGCTCAAGTTTGTGGATGGTGTACCACTTGATGGACCTTATTCCATTAATGATGCTGTTATCAAATCCGTTGAGAAATATAAGGTGATGAAATAAAATTATACTAGTAATCAATTAAATGCAGTAAATTTGATTTAATTGGTCAATATCCATTACTAGATTTAAGAGCACGTGAGTTACACGGCAGCTCTATAAAATTGTATTAAAAAACGTTAGTATTGGTACTGATTACTTGTATTATACATGTAGTTACATATCCATTCATTATTGATAATATTTCTATTGAAACCAAATTTATTATAAATTTCAGTATCGTAAACGCTGTGAATTTATTATAAATTTCAGTATCGTAAACGCTATGAATGAATACACTTTCAATGCATCAAACATTTTTTTATAGGCATTGTTACCATGTGCAACTTACGACTAGACTACTACATTCCCAAACTTTTGCCAAAGCTTTCGTGTAGCGTAGATTCTAATATTGTGACCCTGAAAAAAAAAAAAGAGTGGAGATGAATGTATGCTTCAACATTTCAAGAATAAATGCATAAGTACTATCTCAATGAATGTTTCATTGTCTTTATAAAATATAATGGATTATTAATGTAGATATCTCAATGATATGCTTCAACATTTCAAGAATAAATGCATTAAAATACTATCAATACATCACACGTCTCTAATACCATACGTAATTTTTTATATCAAAATATAGATCAAGTTTTTTACAACAACGATAATCAATTAGAAACAGTGCACTTTAAAACTAAATATTTCATAAATTAGAGAAAAGGAGTGAAGAATAAACCTGTTGATATTAAAAGCTTTAGTCCCATGAATTGATCTACATCATAAGACCCCATGTCCGCAACAACAGTTCCCTTCAACTTAGAAAGCTTCTCTTCAACTGATAGATTATGTGGTTCTTACAGTCTTTGTAGGACTAAAGTGAGATATCTAACAGTACTTTCACATGTCTTCAACAACATTTTTGCGTTCGACTCATATAATGTTCTCAACGCCCTCTCAATATCTGCCCGCATCGATAATCTGCACCACCCACTTATAAGTATATCATAAGTTGAAGAATTAGGAGGAACCCCTCTAACTTGCATCTCGTTCATAAGTTATCGTGCCTAACTCATCATACCCATCTTAGCAAACTCACTAATTAGCACATTATAAGTACCAGTTTGAGAAACAAACCCTTTCGATCTCATTTCACAGTAAACCGTAAGTAAACCCTAATAGCTTCCCTTTTATTCCAAATCCTACCGTACCCAGTAACCAAAATGTTGTACACGTCGGCATCCATATCAAAACCTCTTCCCATCATGTCAGTAACTAATTTCCTTACCTCCGGCATCATAGTGCCCTTCGAAAGACCCCGAAGTAGTGTATGATAAGTCGATATAGTAGGAAATATTCCATCAACCAACATCTGTGAAAACGTTTCAAGCGCTTTCTTTGAATGGGACTTTTGCACTATCCGTTAATTAAGGCGTTATAAGTTACCACGTCAGCTGAAAATTCCACTATTCTTCATATCCTGTAGTGCTGATGTGGCTTTCCTAGTCATACCGAGTCTACATAGGGCGGTGATAAGGGAATTATAGACTTTTTGGCTGGGTTTAAGGCCCATAGCTATAATATGTTCATGCGCTAACATGATTTGGGTCAGCACCAAGTCTTCACAATTCCATGAAAAGCACTTGAGCATCATTGATCCTCTCATGCTTACAGAGCCCGTAAATAAGGAAATTAGAGAAAATTAACCCTTAACTACATAGTTATAGGTTCTCATTTGTTGTTGAAACACTATATGTCAATAGTCAATACCTTAAAATCAAGTATTTGATATTCTGCAGTGAAAACAAATAAAATTTTAATAATATGTATAACGAAGTGTGACGCATAGTTATACATATACAGAGTAAAAATGCAGTAGAATATGATAGGTTATAACCTAGCTTGTAGATGTGACAGATATTGAGCAACAATATAAATGTTGCAAAACATTCTTTGAACACTATAAATCTTACCTTTATAGGAATGTATGGAAGGAATGATAGTAGTAGCTGAACTATCCAGGACCAAACTGTTTGGTGGGGTTGATGATTAAATGCTTCAGAACAAAGGTGAAGTTCATGGGATTAGAGTAGCTTGTCCGCTTTTTTGTATGCTGGGTTCTCTTTTCAACATCCTTGCTTCTTTTTTTGTGGCTAAATTGTTACTGAATCTAGAGATACAGACGGTCAAAATAAAAAAGAACAATACTTGAGAATTGGTCATAAAATTATAAAATAAGCGTTAACAAATTACTTGTAAGCAGTAAAATCTTCTTGCGTCCGAGCCCAGTTCAAAATCGGCTTTCCAATCAAATATAACAGGTGGCGAAATGGACGGGTCTAGTAAAAAAGTCACAAATTAAAAAACAAACATATAGCAGTCTCATAGACTGTGAATCAACTGAAGACATGCATGTTAAACGATGATTGAAACATTTCTTCAATGGGACACTTGTTGTAGTATTCCAATAAAAAAAAATGCATCGAATATTTTTATAAAATAAATTGAAAACAAAAATAAAATATTAATCTAAATATCTACACGTATATGGTTGCATTCATTCGTTAATAAAAACTTCGGAGGACTTTAAAGTTGTTTGACTCATTCCATTTTAGCTAACTTTTAGTTTAATGTCAATAAACATAACCTAACTCCACCCATTCATAAGTGATATGGGTCGCAATTGCCACCATACTCTCAACGTCAACCCAACGTACAAAAAGGACGACATGAATCACCCAAATTAGAAAGACTATAAAGTAAATATGCGATTCTCGACCGCTGTAAAAAACGAAAATTTCAAATCGTGTAACTACAAAATAAAGATGATAATTAGTAGTAGTAAAAAAGTACTCAAACTATATTAGATGGAGTAAAAAAGTAGACATACCTTTAGGCCAAGGATTATATCATATTATATGCACATGCTTCCTAATTTTCAAAGATACACCACCAAGGAAGAAACACAATTAGCAAGAAAACATAGATATTTAATGAATTGTATACAGATTCCAAACATATTAATCAGACCTGTAGGTTTTGCAACTATACTTGCATTCATAACACATTTGAATATGATATTACATAAAACTTGATATCTCAGTTAATTGTCATGGTATTTGTTATTGTGTCATGCCACTATACTTGCATTCATAACACATTTGAATATGATATGCACTTCTTATGTTGATTCAGAGACATACAAATTAATTAATTATCAAAAATTAAACATTTTGAAAAACAGATTAAAGAGATTACCTAGATGAATCAGTTAAAAGCTACGGACTTTTTCTTTTATATCAAGACCAATAAAACCTCATAAAACCATGACAAAGAGATTTTATACGATTATAATTCTAACTGATTGAACCTTTTGAATCATAAGCGTACATATAACCAAATAAAAAAAAACCCTAATTTTAAAATTCAAATTCACATCGTCAAAAAAATTAAGGGTTTAAGAAATTAAATTATAGAGATGGATGATTCATACTTAGCATAACAAAGCAATAAATCACATTAACTTTAACAACAAATTTTAAATTACACAATAAATAAATAAGTATATATGAATAACCTGATTGTGCTTGTGGATTGAAAGAGATGTGAAATCAAAGTCTTCAATGCGTTCTTAAAACCTAATCAAAGATTTTTACTTTTACCCAGTAATTGATGTATAGGAATCGGTTGATTGTAGCAAAGAAAATGCCTTATTTACACATAGAATCGGAAGGATTATTAGATATTAAAGATGTTAGGTTTTGAGAGAAGAATTGGAATCGATTACAATGAAGGATTTTTGGAGCGTTTTGTGTATAGAGATTAGGGTTTTTTTCCTGCGTGGATTCATTCCCGTGTTTAAATGACAGCATGGATTAGTTGGATTAGTGAGTGATTAGAAGTGTCATTAGAGATTGTCATGTCACTAATTACAATTAAGGAGTCATTAGAAGAAGACACGTTGGATTAAAATTCATGATTTATAGAATGTTATAGATAGATAGATAGATATGATATGCTCTAAGTCCTCTAACGATATGCTCTAACATGTTTTCAACAGGAAGAGAAATACAAACGGGAACAATGGATGATAGCGAACAAGGAAAATGAAAAGAAATGTAAACAAGAGCATATCGAGAAGAAGATTACAAACACCAGATAAGAAGATTACAAACTAAGTTAACAGAAGAGTAAGTTGCCATTTAAATACCATGAATTTTCTGTTTTAATCATACCATTAGTATTTTTAAGTTTGTGTATTCGGATTTGCAGAGCCAAACTTGTAGATAAAGGTAATTGGTCATAAAATGTTTAAATGAAAAATATAGTTCCAACCTGATTCGTTGCTAGAAATGGAAGAATGAGATAATGCTGTGATTGTTAGGGATATTCGCCAAAATATACTTTTTTATAAAAATTTCATTCAAAATACACTTTTTAAAAAAAAATTGTCTTTTTACACCATTAGGTCGACCAACGATATGGTCGACCACCTCATTTTTCAAGGTGGTCGACCAAACTCCAATAAGAGCATGGTCGACTACCATGTAAACATGGTCGACTACCACATCAAATGGCTATGGTCGACCACAAAGCAAAAAAACAACGCGGGCGACCAACTCATTGGTCGACTTCCCTGTATTCAGGTTTCACGCATTCCGAAATCTGCAAAATCCGGGCAAGTCTAGTAACAGTTTTTAGTGGCGCTTTTTTTAAAAAAAAATTCAAAATTTTAAAAAGTGTCACTTTTTCAAAATACACTTTTTCAAAAATTTAAAAAGTGTCACACTTTTTCAAAATACACTTTTTAAAAAAAAATTTAAAAAAAGCGCCACTAAAAACTGTTACTAGCCATTTGCGTGAAACCTGAATACAGGGAAGTCGACCAATGAGTTGGTCGCCCGCGTTGTTTTTTTGCTTTGTGGTCGACCATAGCCATTTGATGTGGTAGTCGACCATGTTTACATGGTAGTCGACCATGCTCTTATTGGAGTTTGGTCGACCACCTTGAAAAATGAGGTGGTCGACCAAGTAAAGGGGTGGTCGACCATATCGTTGGTCGACCTAATGGTGTAAAAAGACAATTTTTTAAAAAAAAGTGTATTTTAAATGATTTTTTTTTTAAAAAAGTATATTTTGATCAATTACCCTGATTGTTATAGTAATTTGTTAAGCTCCTCTGAATGTTTATTATTTTGAGTGTTGTAGTGATTGTTTGGTATTGGAATTTGTGTTTATTGTATTTGAATCTTATTATTTGATTTTAAAATGTTTACATTGATTTTTTTGATATAATTAAGTTGATTACAAATTATAATAAAAGATAGGGTAGAAAACTCACATGTGTGTTCTAATGTATGTAGTATGGTTTATTCTTCCTTAACATTATGAAGATCTCCTATCTCCTATGGGAATCAATGAATCATGTTCATTCCAAAAGCAAATATATGCTACCGACCTTTGAGTAGGTGAATCGAAGTTCTTCAATGAGAGCGAAAAAAGATTATTTATTTATTTTCATTGTTAATGGGGAGGGTAATGCTGCTGATGAAATAATGGTTTGCGCAATGACTTCAATTAAAACTTATGATAGGGAGCATATATGCCTATATGGTCAATTTATATATGCAAATCACAATGATTACAGAAGGTGTTGTTGCATAAATATACAGAACTTGTATTACCTTGATGATAGGCACGTTACACCTGCTGCAAACAAATAATGTATGTGTCTTGTGCATACCCCCTGAGCTGGTACCAATATTTGCTTGAAAGTAACACAAGTGAAAATTTGTTTACACATAGATTTGATTACACGGATCCTTTAATACTTGTGACATGTAATACTTTACAACTTCACTTCAATATAAAGTGTGCAAGCTTACTCAATAAAGTCATCAACGTCTTGAATGGATTATTAATAACGAATATCATAACCCAACACAACAAAACACATATTCTTGTTCGTGCATTTCATCGAACAGCAGCAAGATCCTCTACAGAGCCAAATGAATCTATATTCATAGTACTCACCAGACAACCATAAAAAGAAAGGTTTGTTTAGACAACCATGTAGCCATGCCAAGATGATGCATTAGACGGGCTGGCAAAGATCCTCTTCTGAGCCATGGGGTCAGAACCATAAGGCTGTGTTGGGGTCAAAACCATAAAGGCTGTGTTAAGCAGAAAAACTTAAAAAAGGACAGGATTGTTTGTCAGACAACTATGTAGCCATGCCAAGACCCATTAGATGGGCTTGCAACGATCCTCTACTGAGACAAGGTCAGAACCATAAGGCTGTGTTAACCAACAGATCTTGTTCAAGTAAGGTCGTGCTTGTAAATTACTTCACCCTTATTAAATATCAAGATTTATATTAATATAAAGGCGATGTGGGAGCACACAGAGTCATGGGCTTATTGGATTCTTTTGCAACTTCTGAAGTTACTAAACTATGAGATATACGTATTTGCAAAACATGTATTTTGCGATTATAAATAGTCATAGTTGTAATATTGTAACATGTGATTTGGTTTGTCTTTAATTAAATGTGGTGCAGTATCATACAAAAGAATCATGTTTGTGTTATTTATTATCTGAAAAGGAAAGGAATAGCATGTGCAATAGTTCAGCTGATAAAAATGATTAAAAGGGTCTAAATGATAGTTGTATATTTTTGAAGATGCACTAAATATTTTTATTTAGGACATGTATCAATGGCCTTCACAGTTTTTGGTAGTAGACATTGCAGGTCATATAATTACCTTTGGTATGGGTAGAGTCGAATTGACTTGAAAACAAAGAATACTTAGTTTTTTATATTGAAAGCAGAATATAGTGACCAAATTACAATGCAAGGTTTTATGCATCGAGTATGTATTTTTCAGTATCCGTTAGTTAGTTACATCTTGCCTTTACAATTAAAACAGACTGTCCTTCTTTAGTTGCATCTTACCATAAAAAAGTTCGAACATTCGATTCACAAAATGTGTCATCATTGCTAGCTTTATTTGGTTTTAAATCTAAATCACTGTCTGTTGTGATTTAGCGCACTTTCAAGACCCGAGAAATTAATAGAACAATTAAGCAATAAATAAAGACACAAGAATTTACGTGGTTCGGCGTGAGGCCTAGTCCACAGGCGGAAGCAGAGATGAATTTTACTAGCAAATATGGCAACCCGAGGTTACAATGTATCACTCTAATCTAGGCTCCGAAAATACTAACAAAGTATTTGGACCAATCACTAGATTATTACACTTCCTGATGGCTCGTACGTTTATTTGCTGTTATATGTGGATGATATGTTGATTGCTTCGAAAAACATGTCTGAGATCGATCATTTAAGAAGATATTGGGAATGGAGATGAAAGATTTGGGTGCAGCTAAGAAGATATTGGGAATGGAGATTATCAGAGATAGACGAGGGAAGTGTAATAATCTAGTGAGTTACGAGGGAAGTGTAATAATCTAGTGAGTGGTCCAAATACTTTGTTAGTATTTTTGGAGCCTAGATTAGAGTGATACATTGTAACCTCGGGTTGCCATTTTTGCTAGTAAAATTCATCTCTGCTTCTGCCCGTGGACTAGGCCTCACGCCGAACCACGTAAATCCTTGTGTCTTTATTTATTGCTTAATTGTTCTATTAATTTCTCGGGTCTTGAAAGTGCGCTAAATCACAACAAACTGGTATCAGAGCTATAACTGTGATTAAATATACAAGATGACGATAATAAGGTCCGACGTAGAGAAATTTAATGGCTAGAACGATTTTGGTCTTTGGCGAATGAAGATGCGGGCTCTACTGAGCCAACAAGGTTATTTGTTAGCTTTGAAAGGGAGAGAATCTCTACCCAAAAAGTTGACAGATGAAGAGAAGGATGATGTAAAGACCCGGATTTTTCCGATCGTTTTACACTTATAAGATTAATATTTACATAAATTAAAACTTACCAACATGATAAGCAATCTAAATTGTTGAGATTTATGATTTTGAAAAGAGTTTTACATAATGTTTAACCGTCTAGTTTGACCGATGATATCACGAACTATACAATATATGTTAATTATACGTTTGTGTATATATATGTATATATACATATTTAACATGATTTAAGGATGTTTAAATATCTCATTTTGTATTAATAACAATAAGTTATAAGTATATTTTGAAACTACTAACTTAAGCTTTCAAAACGATAACTATACGTAACGTTATTTGACATAAATACTTACGACCTATAATGTTTATACATATATCGTATATATAATGTATTTAATCACTTTTAAAGACTTAAATACATAAAACAATATAAGTATATTCACAAAAGATAGCTATATTTGAATCCTCATTCCATTTTTCACAAGATTTCTATACGTATATCTAGAGTATATGTACTCGTATCATACCTAGCTTCTATACGTATTTACTATTGGTATATACACATCAAATCACCACCAACCAGCCCTTGTTCATGCCTTATGTATAAGGTAACTACTTTTGTTATTTAGTATGACAATTTCACATGATTAAAAGATCTTTTCACAAAATTACAAATTTATACACCTTTTACACCACCATAAATACATGCATCCATTTTCAATTTTTGGAACATCATTTCTCTAGCTAAACACACACACTTACTAGCCTCATGTCTCTCTAAGAACTCCAGCAAAAATCCTCTCAAGAATCACCTTAAACACCACCATAAAAAGATCAACAAAAACACTACAAAAATACAACTTTCAATTCAAGTTTATGTCTTAAGTTGCTTCCAATCTTTCATCCAATTTCATCACTCTTTTGGTTCTAGGTTTTTACTCCTCTTTTACAGCAATCTTGTCCAAGTAACTTGAGGTAGTAACTTTGTTCATAACCTTATTCGATTCATATATATATAGCTATCTTATTGTATGGTATACAATTTTAACAACAAAAACATAGTTTGAATGATTTCAAACTTGTTTGCAAACTAAATAGATCCTTCTAACTTAACTTTTAAAATACTTCAAGACCTGTAATATAACTTAAATATATGCTAATTTAACAAGGTATAACTTGGTTTTTCAAAGAATACCTTAAAAAACTGTTTTTATGACGTCGGAGTGCAACCGGGGGCTGTTTTGGGTTGGATAATTAAAAACCATCTTGAACTTTGAATTGGAGGTTTATATTCTGGAAAAATGATATTTCTTATGAATATGTTAACACATAAAAATTTCATGATTTAATTCATAGTATAAGTATTTTTAGAAAAATGGTCATTAAATGATGTTTTTGTAACAAAAATGATTAACTTCATAAGTTTCACCAAAATTTGACCTATGACCTATGATTTTGAATACAAACTAAGGTATTTACAGTTCATATTCTTAAAGAGGGACTCGATCCAAGGAAGTGGAAAGTTGAATCAACGAAAACGGAGTTGTAACGAAGAAATTATGACCAAAACAAAATCGGATATCCAAGACTAGTTTAGCCACGAAAATAATTGGAGAAAATTAAATAAATCACATCTTCCTAAAGTAACATGATATTTTATACATATGTACTCATAATTTAATTTTATATGGTTCAGGATCACCCGTAAACAATACGAGAAGATTAATCATAAGATCCCATGATTGTACGCAACACGTCATTTGACAACACCGGTACTTTATGTACGCAACACGTCATTTGACAACACCGGTACCATGGGTCAAGATTAATCTCGACCAATACATATACGATGGGGGTTTTATTTATTTCATTGGGGGTTTATTAAACAACTAAATATGAACCATTAAAATTGAATTACTAACATCGGACTGCTAACTACGGACTAAGGAATTATTAAAAGTATTAAAAGTATTAAAAGTATATATATGTGACGATTGTTTAAAAAGAAAAGGTATTGATATATTATATATGGATAGGTTCGTGATATCAATCGGAGACCAAGTCGAAATTACATATCTTCAAGACAAAAGTGAGTATATAGTCCCACTTTTAAACTCTAAATATTTCGGGATGAGAATACATGTATTTTATGTTTTACGCTATGGACACAAGTAACTGAAAAATATATTCTACGTTGAGTTGTACCACTGGCATACTTCCCTGTAGCTTGGTAACTAATATTTACAGCGGTATTGTAAACGCGAATCCTGTTGATAGATCTATCGGGCCTGACAACCCCAACCGGACTGGACGACCAGTATTCAACGGTTGCACAGTACTTCGTTTCGTGACTACACCTTGGTACGGTGTAGTAAGATTTCATAATAAAGGGAATATGCGACGTGATTAAATGTTAAGTATGGTTACCAAGTGCTCAACCACTTAGAATATTTTTATTAAAATGTTTATATATGAAATCTTGTGTTCCATTGTTATAACGCTGCTAGCATCAAACCTATATATCTCACCAACTTTATGTTGACGTTTTAAAGCATGTTATTCTCAGGTATGAATTAAGTCTTCCGCTGTGCATTAGCTCATGTTAAGGATACTACTTGGGACCTTTTAAGCCATGATACAAAGACGTTGCATTGGAGTCATTGGAGTTCAATAGAGAATATAAATAAGTAAATGACAGATTAGGTCATTTGGATATTATGAAATGTTAGACGAAAATGTCAAATATTGATGTAATGATAGTTTGTCTTTTAAGAATAAATGCAATGTTTGTAAAATGTATCATATAGAGGTCAAGTACCTCGCAATGTTATCATATGTTATTGTATTCGTCCCTATGGATTGGGTCGGGTCGTCTCATGTGGTATCAGAGCGTTGGTCTTAGTGAACCAGGCCTTGCATTAGTGTGTCTAACTGGTAGTTGTTAGGATGCATTAGTGAGTCTGGACTTTGACCGTGTCTACATGTCAAAAGTTTTGCTTATCATATCTAGTCGAAAATCATCTGCTTATCATCCTTAAGAATTGCCTGCTTAGTATTCTTAAGTCTAGACACGTCTTACTGCATTTGGTGCATCGATAGTGTATAGACAAAATTCGTATCCTAGCGTATCTTTTGCTATAGACATTGCCTGACGAATTTCAAAGATTCTCCGTAATTCACGGGATTTTGAGTATTATAAATACATATGTAAATTATGTATTGAAGAATACCAAACCCAACTCCTATAATCTATTCCAAACCAAAAATTCATTTCCCCGACTGTACAAGATGAACTCCGCGTCCAGTTCGAATTCCTCCGACTCCGACAGCTACGCTGATATGGATTTCCATTCGGGCTCCGAAGGCAGCGTCACTGGAATGGATCAACCAATTTCTCATCATCTATTCTGGATGAATTGGGGATGGGTTCGTAGTATACTAAATTATTGGAGACAAGAAGAAGGTGATCCCTTTCACCCACCGAATTGCCCCATTGGCGACGAACCTGAAGCACTTACCGGCGAACCTGTTCGAGAAACCATTTTCTCTCTCATTTCTCGAGTATCTCGTCACGATTATATCCTATCCCATATTTCGGATCTTGTTCATTCGCTCACTCCAACCGCCAATCATCCTGGTGTACTAGCAGAAATTAACGAACTTCGCGCTCGTGTGACGGCTTTGGAGAACACGGTGCGAAGGTTACAAACACCAGCAGCAGCACCAACAGCATAACCAGTACCGTTAACAACATCAACCTCGCAATCTTCAGTACCAGTAGCATCATCGACGTCAACGACATCATCAGCATCAACACCAACCGTATCATTACCACCACCAACAATCACATCCGCACCACGTACCTCAACATCATCATCTGAACTTCGAATATGATCTTTGTTCTACATATCATTCTACACCGATTACCTCTTCTTTACGTATCGTTCTTCGTTCGACATGACGATTATGTAATCTCTAATGTTTTGGAGATTATGTAATCTAGTAATAACGATAAATCAAATGAGTTGAATATTTTATTGACTCATTAAATTCATAGTTACCTCCGAAGAAAATATATATGCAAATATATTTTCATAAAGATTGTAATTAAAAATTTCATTCGTACAAACTGTTAATGATGAAAATATTTTAACGGGTGGGTAGTACCCAAGGAATATTTAGAATTCACATTAACAAGTTACACTGTACATTCTTCGAATCTGATTCAACGATCATTTATTATCCTACTTACAATTACCGATATACGTATCCGTTCACCCCAGATTAACCATTTCCATTTAAATTTCATATTTGGATTTTTACCTATCCGAATCCAACAAGTGGCATAATGGAGAAACATTGGCAAAATAAAAATTGTTAGAAACAGATGAATTAATTAATTGAAATTGTGATAGGATTACACGCTAACTGTTCCGGCTAACTGTTCCCAGCTAACTGATTAATATTTAATTTATCGCAATTTACATTCTTGCAATTTTAATTTCTGTACTTTACATACCGTCGGGACACATGTACAACAACAAGTCGGATTAATTCTGAGACAACACGTTGTATAATGGGTCATGATATATATTTATTTATTTTACGCATTTTAAATAACGGGACACGTATACAAGGTTTCGACTTATCATATTGATCCATCTATATATATATTTCGGAACAACCATAGACACTCTATATGTGAAGGTGGGAGTTGGCTATACAGGGTCGGAGTTGATTCCAAAATATATATATACTTTGAGTTGTGATCGACACCGAGACCAGTACACGGGTCACGATACGTATTAAGTAATTCGAATATTATATATTTAGTTCATATATGAATTTATTGAACCATTGGACAATCGGACTATTGGACTGCTAACTTTGGACAATTAAAAATGAGTTAAAATGATGATTATTACATATGAAACTAAACAATCCTTCAAGTTTGCCACTTGATTCTATTTTAAACCTCATTTGTATCTTGACGATTACAATTCGCATTCACAACTTTTCATGATTCTTGAAAACATCTCGATCGAGAAGTTCAACCAGCCGCACCTCGTCTACGGAATAAAGATTTATGCATACAGTTATGCACCTAAAAATTTTTGAACTCGAAGTTATAGTTAAAACGTATCCGCATCGAATTCCTTATCATCCATTAGCAAAAACAATCACGCGATTCCTTTTCAATTAACTAATTTTGTCACAGCTCCACTTCGATATCTCAGTAAGACTACTCTTATTACAATCTCGATATATATATATACGTTGTTCTTTCGCCATCGTTACCGGAGAACCTTTTATATTCCATCATATTACCATCAGCGTTTAATCATCTAAAAATACAATTCTCCTTAAACCATCTTGGTTTGATAACCAATGACCCAGATCCGATAACTTTGAAAATACTGACGAAGCAGCATGTTGTAGAAGGTCTTAATGACCAAATGTTGATGATAAAAGAAGGAAGTGTTAGGAACGCTCGATAGAAAATTGGTACTGAAAACCGGATTGAACAAACCATGAAGGAGACTCTGAACAAGTTACAAGGACTAAACTTGTACATAAAGAATTATGACGATTCTGTAGCAAACACCTTGCTTCTGAATCTAAACCCTTACGGGTCAATCTTCATCATCATCCTTCGACATTAGAAATTCCAAGATATTATCATATCTTTCATTATAAATATCCTCAATATTTCTGAAGATATTTTCACCACTATCCTTATCTGAAATCATTTATCTCTCTGTAATATCTGCGTTACAATATAAAGGAAACTGTGTTAGTTTCTAAATCCTTCAAGTTTAAAATAGGAATGTTCTGAAGCAGTGTTGGGAACTGATGCATGAACTAGTATAATATAATGAAACTTGATCAACTTCATTATATTACAGTAAGTCATGTTAAGTTTCTAATGGAATATGATGATTCACAGTACCGTCATCATGTGCCATGTTACACGACTTTTACATTCTATCCAATTCCGAAACATATTAAGAACAAATCATCTTGATAGTTCTATTTTCCTGGATATTCTGGTAATTTGACAAATCAAAATCGTGCCATTACCATTCCTTTCTTAGAGCATTAGCTATGTTCATTCCGAATTTTATACCTACGAATTTCGAACTATTGATCGCTTGACTCAAGGACGGGAAGAAGAAACGAAGGGACAAAGTCCCAAAATAGAAATTGGGGTATAGATTACAGCAAATAGGAGAGAGTATTAACTATGGATGACAATGATTATGGAAAACAGAAGCAGGAGCATCGAAATATAAGGAAAGATATCAAACCCAATAACCACCCAGAAACTACAAACCGTGTGTATCAATACGTATGGCGACGTAAAGACACGGGAGAATTAGAAACATTATAATTCCAAGAAAATCATAAAAGTGAATAGATTCTTCTAGCGGTAGATGAAAGAGAAGAATGAAAGATATGAAAGTTAGAAGTATAACAAAAATCAGAACGGGATGAAGCATTTTAAAGGATACCTTAAGGTATGAATTAGAGGAGGAAGAGTAAGAGATGTGAGGTATGGAAGTAAGAAAGGGAAGGAGGTGGATTTATAGTGAAATATCCGACAAAGAAATCGAAACAGATTATCGCATTAAATCAAAGGAGATCCTGTTTTCTAAATCATCGAAGAACCAAATCTTATTACATAAGATTTTCTTTAAATCCCTTAAATTCTGGAAATCAATCCTAATCTCGACATCGGTTAAAACAATTCTATATTCACTCATTTCATTCTTTTGTGATAGCTTCACTCGTGCGCTTCACATGACCGAATCGTTTTATCCATATCTTCCAATAATGATAAAACTCTATTAATACCTCATATTCGTCATGAAAACATTCCTATTGTTATTTATGACAACCTCTACCAAATTTCGGGACGAAATTTCTTTAACGGGTGGGTACTGTAACGACCCGGATTTTTCCGATCGTTTTACACTTATAAGATTAATATTTACATAAATTAAAACTTACCAACATGATAAGCAATCTAAATTGTTGAGATTTATGATTTTGAAAAGAGTTTTACATAACGTTTAACCGTCTAGTTTGACCGATGATATCACGAACTATACAATATATGTTAATTATACGTTTGTGTATATATATGTATATATACATATTTAACATGATTTAAGGATGTTTAAATATCTCATTTTGTATTAATAACAATAAGTTATAAGTATATTTTGAAACTACTAACTTAAGCTTTCAAAACGATAACTATACGTAACGTTATTTGACATAAATACTTACGACCTATAATGTTTATACATATATCGTATATATAATGTATTTAATCACTTTTAAAGACTTAAATACATAAAACAATATAAGTATATTCACAAAAGATAGCTATATTTGAATCCTCATTCCATTTTTCACAAGATTTCTATACGTATATCTAGAGTATATGTACTCGTATCATACCTAGCTTCTATACGTATTTACTATTGGTATATACACATCAAATCACCACCAACCAGCCCTTGTTCATGCCTTATGTATAAGGTAACTACTTTTGTTATTTAGTATGACAATTTCACATGATTAAAAGATCTTTTCACAAAATTACAAATTTATACACCTTTTACACCACCATAAATACATGCATCCATTTTCAATTTTTGGAACATCATTTCTCTAGCTAAACACACACACTTACTAGCCTCATGTCTCTCTAAGAACTCCAGCAAAAATCCTCTCAAGAATCACCTTAAACACCACCATAAAAAGATCAACAAAAACACTACAAAAATACAACTTTCAATTCAAGTTTATGTCTTAAGTTGCTTCCAATCTTTCATCCAATTTCATCACTCTTTTGGTTCTAGGTTTTTACTCCTCTTTTACAGCAATCTTGTCCAAGTAACTTGAGGTAGTAACTTTGTTCATAACCTTATTCGATTCATATATATATAGCTATCTTATTGTATGGTATACAATTTTAACAACAAAAACATAGTTTGAATGATTTCAAACTTGTTTGCAAACTAAATAGATCCTTCTAACTTAACTTTTAAAATACTTCAAGACCTGTAATATAACTTAAATATATGCTAATTTAACAAGGTATAACTTGGTTTTTCAAAGAATACCTTAAAAAACTGTTTTTATGACGTCGGAGTGCAACCGGGGGCTGTTTTGGGTTGGATAATTAAAAACCATCTTGAACTTTGAATTGGAGGTTTATATTCTGGAAAAATGATATTTCTTTTGAATATGTTAACACATAAAAATTTCATGATTTAATTCATAGTATAAGTATTTTTAGAAAAATGGTCATTAAATGATGTTTTTGTAACAAAAATGATTAACTTCATAAGTTTCACCAAAATTTGACCTATGACCTATGATTTCGAATACAAACTAAGGTATTTACAGTTCATATTCTTAAAGAGGGACTCGATCCAAGGAAGTGGAAAGTTGAATCAACGAAAACGGAGTTGTAACGAAGAAATTATGACCAAAACAAAATCGGATATCCAAGACTAGTTTAGCCACGAAAATAATTGGAGAAAATTAAATAAATCACATCTTCCTAAAGTAACATGATATTTTATACATATGTACTCATAATTTAATTTTATATGGTTCAGGATCACCCGTAAACAATACGAGAAGATTAATCATAAGATCCCATGATTGTACGCAACACGTCATTTGACAACACCGGTACTTTATGTACGCAACACGTCATTTGACAACACCGGTACCATGGGTCAAGATTAATCTCGACCAATACATATACGATGGGGGTTTTATTTATTTCATTGGGGGTTTATTAAACAACTAAATATGAACCATTAAAATTGAATTACTAACATCGGACTGCTAACTACGGACTAAGGAATTATTAAAAGTATTAAAAGTATTAAAAGTATATATATGTGACGATTGTTTAAAAAGAAAAGGTATTGATATATTATATATGGATAGGTTCGTGATATCAATCGGAGACCAAGTCGAAATTACATATCTTCAAGACAAAAGTGAGTATATAGTCCCACTTTTAAACTCTAAATATTTCGGGATGAGAATACATGTATTTTATGTTTTACGCTATGGACACAAGTAACTGAAAAATATATTCTACGTTGAGTTGTACCACTGGCATACTTCCCTGTAGCTTGGTAACTAATATTTACAGCGGTATTGTAAACGCGAATCCTGTTGATAGATCTATCGGGCCTGACAACCCCAACCGGACTGGACGACCAGTATTCAACGGTTGCACAGTACTTCGTTTCGTGACTACACCTTGGTACGGTGTAGTAAGATTTCATAATAAAGGGAATATGCGACGTGATTAAATGTTAAGTATGGTTACCAAGTGCTCAACCACTTAGAATATTTTTATTAAAATGTTTATATATGAAATCTTGTGTTCCATTGTTATAACGCTGCTAGCATCAAACCTATATATCTCACCAACTTTATGTTGACGTTTTAAAGCATGTTATTCTCAGGTATGAATTAAGTCTTCCGCTGTTTATTAGCTCATGTTAAGGATACTACTTGGGACCTTTTAAGCCATGATACAAAGACGTTGCATTGGAGTCATTGGAGTTCAATAGAGAATATAAATAAGTAAATGACAGATTAGGTCATTTGGATATTATGAAATGTTAGACAAAAATGTCAATTATTGATGTAATGATAGTTTGCCTTTTAAGAATAAATGCAACGTTTGTAAAATGTATCATATAGAGGTCAAGTACCTCGCAATGTTATCATATGTTATTGTATTCGTCCCTATGGATTGGGTCGGGTCGTCTCAGATGAACTTCTAGAAAAGGCACACGACATGATTATTCTAAATCTTGCCGATTGTGTGCTTAGAGAAGTTGCGGCAGAAACCACACCGGCTGGACTTTGGAAACAGCTAGAAACTCTATATATGACTAAGAGTCTCACAAACTATATGAAACAACGGTTGTATACTCTTCGGATGAAAGAAGGTTCACTAAATGATCACATCGATGAGTTCAATAAAATAATTTTGGACTTGAATAATATTGGTGTGAAAATTGATGATGAAGATCAATCGTTAATTTTCTTATGTTCCTTGCCAAAATCGTACGAGCATTTGGTTACAACTCTACTATATAGTAGAAAAACTATTTCCATGGAGGATGTTAAATCTACCTTGAACTCTAGCGAGTTAAGGAAGAAATCCTCGGAGGATTATCTGGAAGAAAGTGCAGAAGGTTTGGTGGCGAGAGGAAGACGTAACGATAGAGCATCAAGTAGTAACAACAAAGGTCGTTCTAGATCAAAAACTAGATCTAGAAAGATCAAGTGTTACAATTGTCACAAGGAAGGTCACATGCATAGAGACTGTCCAGATTTGAAAGGAAAAAGAGATACTTGGAATGCAGCGGGAGCCGATAAAATTGCCGCGGTTGCAGAAAACAATTCTGATGGCGCAAATGTTCTTAGTGTTACCGATGGCCGCTCAAGTGACGAGTGAATTCTTGACTCGGGTTGTTCTTATCACATGTGTCCTATTAGGGATTGGTTTACCACCTATCAAGAAATAAATGGTGGTAAAGTCCTAATGGGAAATGATTTGCCTTGTAAGGTTGTTGGAATAGGAACGGTTCAAATCAAGATGTACGATGGCACGGTGAGGACTTTGACAGATGTCAGGCATGTTCCAAAATTGAGAAAGAATCTTATTTTCTTGGGTACGTTGGACTCCATCGGCTGTGAGTATCGAGCCCGAGGTGGAGTATTAAAAGTTTCTAGAGGTGCACTTGTCGTGATGAAAGGTGAAAGGTGTAACCTGTTAAAGGGTAGCACGGTTACTGGAGCGGCTAGAGTTTCTTCATCGGCTAAAGATGTAGATACCACCAAGTTATGGCACATGCACCTTGGGCACATGAGCGAGAGAGGAATGATGGAGCTTAGTAAACGAGGTTTGTTGTGCGGTCAGAATATCGAAAGATTGGAATTCTGCGAGCATTGTGTATTTGGAAAATAGAGCCGAATAAAGTTTGGCACAGCCATTCACAGGACGAAAGGTACTTTGGATTATATCCATTCAGATCTTTGGGGTCCATCTCCTGTTCCTTCAAAAGGTGGTGCGAGATACATGTTAACCTTTATTGATGACTATTCGAGAAGAGTGTGGGTTTATATCCTTAAACGTAAGGATGAAGTCTTTGTCAATTTCAAGCAATGAAAGATGATGATAAAGAAGCAGACTGGAAAGTTCATCAAGCGCTTGAGAACTGACAATGGACTGGAATTCTGCAAAGGCGAATTCAATGAGTTCTGCAAGAACGAAGGCATTGTGAGACACCACACAGTGCGGTTTACACCACAACAAAATGGCGTTGCAAAATGGATGAATAGAACGCTCCTTGAGCGAGCGAGGTGTATGCTCTCAAATGTAAAATTAGCAAATATATTTTGGGCTGAAGCTGTCAACACAGCTTGTTATTTGGTAAATCGGTCTCCATCAACAGCAATTGATTGTCAAACTCCTTTGGAGAAATGGTCAGGTTCCCCTGCAAGTTACAGTGATTTGAAGATATTTAGTTGTCCTGCTTATGCTCATGTGAAAGATGGTAAACTTGAGCTGAGGGCCAAAAGATGCATATTTCTAGGGTATGCAGATGGGGTGAAGGGTTATAGATTGTGGTGCCCTGATGGTAAATCATCCCGATTTTTTATCAGCAGGGATGTGACATTTTATGAGTCTGCTATGTTGAAAAAGACAGAGGAGGAACAAGTAGTTGCTGAAAAAGATCGTGAAGTTGAAGAGCAGGTGGAGCAAGAAATAGAAGTTCCACAAGGATTAGTACAAGATACTTTTGTCGAGCCTGTTGTAGAAGACGTACATGATTCTGGTGTTGATCAAATGACACCAGAAGATCAGTCAGATGAGCAACATGATCTACAGAATTATAATCTAGTAAGAGATAGAGAACGATGAGCAATAAAACCACCACAACGGTTCGGGTATGCAGATTTGGTAGCTTATGCTTTGAGTATGGCAGAAGATATAGAGGTCCATGAACCTGCTACCTATCGTGAAGCTATTAGTGGCCCATAATCTGCAAAGTGGTATGTAGCTATGAATGAAGAGATGGAGTCTCTTTATAAGAATCATACTTGGGAGCTAATGAAACCGCCTAAAGGTCAGAAGATTGTTGGATACAAATGAATCTTCAAGAAGAAGGACGGAATTCTGGGTGTAGAAGATGAAAGGTTCAAAGCACGCCATGTAGCAAAAGGCTTTACTCAGAGAGAGGGAGTTGACTTTAATGAAGTTTTCTCACCGGTCGTAAAGCACACATCTATTCGCGTGTTACTTGCCATGGTTGCTTTACTTGATATGGAGCTGCAGCAACTAGATGTCAAGACGGCATTCTTACATGGTGAGTTGGAGGAACGGATCTTTATGCGCCAGCCAGAGGGATTTGTGGTCAAAGGAAAGGAAGATTATGCTTGTTTGCTGAAAAAGTCATTATATGGCTTGAAACAATCACCTCGACAATGGTATAAGCGGTTTGACGTATTCATGACTAGTAAATGTTACTCGCGGAGTAATTATGATAGTTGTATATATCACAAGAAGCTTCCTGATGGCTCGTACGTTTATTTGCTGTTATATGTGGATGATATGTTGATTGCTTCAAAAATCATGTCTGAGATCGATCAGTTAAAATCTCAACTCAAAAGTGAGTTTGAGATGAAAGATTTGGGTGCAGCTAAGAAGATATTGGGAATGGAGATTATCAGAGATAGACGTGAAGGAAAATTGTATTTGTCACAAAAGAAATATATTGAGAAGGTTCTTCAGCGTTTTGGGATGAATAACTCCAAACCGGTTAGTACTCCACTTGCTGCACATTTCAAATTTTCATCGGTGTTGTCACCGGAAACTGAGGAGGAGGTGGAGCATATGTCACATGTTCCATATGCTAGTGATGTGGGTAGCATCATGTATGCCATGGTATGTACTAGACCGGATATTGCGTAGGCGGTAAGCGTGGTGAGTAGATATATGGATTGTCCAGGGAAATCTCATTGGAAAGCGGTGCAATGGATTCTTCGGTACCTCAGAGGGACAACTGATACTGGCTTAGTATTTGATAGCGGTGGTAATAGTAATGTTACCGGATACGTTGATTCAGACTGTGCTGGTGATTTGGATCGGAGAAGGTCTCAGACCGGGTATGTTTTTACTCTCGGAAGATGTGCTATTAGTTGGAAAGCAACATTACAATCGACAGTTGCTTTGTCCACAACTGAAGCAGAATACATGGCTATAACTGAGGGTGTGAAAGAAGCAAAGTGGCTGAGGGGTTTGGTTGGTGATCTGGGTTTGCAACAAGATACAACTGTGGTGCATTGTGATAGCCAGAGTGCCATACATTTGACTAAAAATCAAATGTATCATGAGAGAACCAAACACATTGATGTACGGTATCACTTTATTCGCGAAGTCATATCAAAAGGAGTTATAATTGTCAAGAAGATAGGCACGAGAGATAATCCAGCAGATATGTTGACTAAGCCAGTTACTAAAAACAAGTTCGAACATTGTTTGGACTTGGTTGACGTTCTAAGAAAGTGATGAGCCCGGGAGGACTGGCGGGAAGCGGAGATTGAAAACAGATAGCAAAGGAATGAAATGTTCGTCAAGGTGGAGATTTGTTTGACGGTGGTAAATTTAATGTGACTCGATTCCATTTTTACTTCTGTGTTTACCTACCACACATTATTGGCCACATGTATTTGTGGTTGATATCTTGCAAGACATTTAGGCGTCAAAGAAAGAAGCTGGTCACTGTACCAATGAAGACTTTTATTTAAACATGTTTTAAATAAAAGGTAGGCATGCATGGAAAGTTCAATTGTTCTCACTTGCATGTTCAGACGAATTGATTTCATCTATAAATAGGAATGGCAGTAGCTTCATTTGTGCATCCCATTCTTCACATCCTAAATCACATATCAAAACACATACTTGAAAGAGTTACTAATAACTCTTGTGAGGAGTATTGTAGAAAATAGAGAGGGTATAGAATTGTTAAATAAAATTCTATACGAGTGAGTTACGAGGGAAGTGTTATAATCTAGTGAGTGGTCCAAATACTTTGTTAGTATTTTTCGGAGCCTAGATTAGAATGATACATTGTAACCTCGGGTTTGCCATATTTGCTAGTAAAATCCATCTCTGCTTCCGCCCATGGACTAGGCCTCACGCCGAACCACGTAAAATTTTGTGCCTTTATTTATTGCTTAATTGTTCTATTAATTTCTCGGGTCTTAAAATTGCGCTAAATCACAACAATTGTTTTATTAAGCCTTGCTGTCTATGCTCATTGGTTCAGCCTCCTTTGTAGCTGCTTTCTGCATACATCAACCAAACCTCAACATTACAAACCATAAAAAATATTTAATTTGATCATTAATATTAATATACTACTACGTATCTATTAGGCAAAACACTGTAGCACTATTCACCAATAGTAACTAGGGGTATTTTTGTCATTTTACCTTTTTTGTCTCCGACGATAAAAGAAGCAACTTTCGTAAAAGAACCAACCCTTCAATGTTACCAAAAGATGTCGAAAAAAATTCTTTTTTACAAAAAAACCAACTAATTTTTTTTTCTTTTCTTCATCAACGATAAAAGAAGCAATTTTCATAAAAGGAACAACCCTTCAATGCTACCAAAAGATGTCGAAAAACATTCTTTTTTACAAAATAGATCAACTAACTTTCTAAAAAAAACGAACGCTAAAAGAAGCAACTTTCACAAAAGGAACAACCCTTCAATAAAATTTAGCATCCTTCTTATTGTATTCTTTTATCTTCTCCTTCAGTACTTTGTACTCCAGTTTCACATCTCTGGTTTCAACAAGAAAAACATATTATATTAATCAGTAAGATATTTCAACTAAAACATTCAACATTAACCATAATTGTAGAAAAATGTGTACTTATTGTTTGGGTCAATCTCAAGGGCCTTCTTGATATCAATCTCTGCAAGATCTAGATCAGCTACATTTATGTAAGCTTGAGCCCTCCTGTAAAGGGCCTTCACATTTGTACTCTCAAGTTCCAACACCTGTGCAAATCACAGTTTCCACTAGTTACAGATTCAAATCAATATTCACATATTTTACATATGATGTTTATTTTAGTTTTTCTAACCTTGGTACAAAGCTTTTGAGCCTGCTTGTAATCCTTGAGTTTCAACTGACAGGCAGCATTATTAAGATTGCAACTAATCTTCAACGCTTTAGCTTGTTTCTTCTCCTCCTCTTCAAAATTAGTATCATACTCAATGTACTTAGCAGCCTGAAATTACAAAACAAGATTTAGCCATGGACTAGCTTCCCATTAGTCAATAAAACATCTGCACAGGTTATGTATAATCATCATACCTTCTCATATCGCTTAACAGCTTTTGAATATTTACCAGCTTTAAAAAAAGCATTTCCTTCTTCCTTCTTTTTGCCAGCAGCTTCAATCTTTTCTTGGGTCGTTGTCATGTCCCAAGATTCTTTATCCTGAAAAAAGCAAATTGAACACTTCAGATTAGAAATGGGTTTTTTCAACCCATTTTGTTATAAATGGGTTGAATATGAATATCAATCTAAAGGTTTAAAAGGGCCAACATAAAGAGTAGCAAGATGAAAACTTTTTTAATCTTTAACCTGCTAGACCAACAAATTTTGACATATCTTGTTTAAATTAATCAAAACAAGTAATATCAAATACCTACCTTAACTAAAGAGACAAGCTCTATTTCATATGTGACAGTTGCATTAGGTGGAACTATGGCTAGTTCTTGTTGGGAACCGGCTGAACCGAATGCATACTCAGGTGCGATAGATAGTAAAGCTACTTCCCCTTTCTTCATTGTCATCACAGCTCGATCTAGCCCATCAATCACTTGCTCTGTTCATGTGAAAACCAAATTGTTAGCCAACTTAAACAAGTAGTAGCACAAAACAATAAATAGAACAAAAGAACAAACAGCTTTTTATGTTGTATACCTTCATCTGTCTTGAACTCCAATGGCTCAGCATCATCATGCCCTTTCTTGATGAATATTGTACCATCTTCTAGCTTACCGATCAATTTAACTGTCAATAACAAGAACAGGAAGCACATTTAAACACCATATGATAAACAAACAGTCATAAGATAAATATGATAACAGGAAAACAAGGCTACTAACCTGTAACAACAGCTCCTTCATTCGGGCGCTCATATCCCTCCCCTTCTTTCAAAATTTTCTTAATAACTTTCTTGTCGTTTGTCACATTTGTGACGGTCTTCCAAGATAAAAGCTCGAGTGTGATTTGGAGTGTAGCATTTGCTGGGACTGCACCTTCATCACCAGAGGCAGATTTTCCCTTTTCTCCAAATACATCTACATAAAAGAATATAAAAGTAATCATATATTAGAGGATAAATAAGAAAACAAATTAAACCTCTAAAGTCACAACAGCACACTTACATTCTGGTTTGACAGTAAGAATGACCTTTTCCCCTTTCTTCATTGTTTTTCCCACCTTTGACAGAGCAGGGCAGAAGTGGCCTGATTAAAAACAACTACATCAACAACAATTGGAAGAAGAAAAAAAAAACATAACAGACAAAAAAAGAATGTGGACGTGTAAACTACCGTCTGGTACTGTGAACTCCACTCCATCTGATTTTGCAACTAGAGTCCCATCCTCAAGTCGAACCTCATAATTGACTAACATCACAAACAAATACACAAACCACCATGTTAAAATCATGAACAATAGGTAAAAAAAGTAGTTAAAGCTTGAAACTTGAACACAAACTAAGTACCTAAAACTTCATCAAGGTCTTTAGGGTTCTCCCACTTCTCTCCTTCCTTAACAATTTTCTTGAAAATACCACCATCTTTGCAAATGTCCTTGACACTAACCCAAGAAAGCAATTCAACGTCAAACTGAAGAGTAGCATTCGTTTAAAGATGCACAACGATCTTTTATGGATTTTTTATTTCGCTGGTGTTTAATATTTCGCTGAAGAGAATTATGAAATGAAAGGGTGAATAATGGTTTTATTTATCTCCTTCATGTACAGACAATTAGAAATCAGTAAATCAAAGGCATACCCCTAATTGCTCCTATTTAATGCAAAATTATATATTATACATGTATTCAATTAGAAAACACAAAAAGACAAAAAAAAAAATACACTATTCATTTGAAACTTTTTTGCAATTTTGTCACCTTAACCCCCGATCTTTACATTATGTTAAATTTCACTCCCTTTTGATTTACTTTTTAATTTTGCCCAACCCTCTAATTTTAAGGGATATATATTAAACACTGTAAAATAATAACATGAAGACATAAGTGGCTGGGTGGCCTTTATTGTTTCTAGATGGGTACAGGTTCGATTCTTGCAGGGGGTGGTTTTTTTTTTGTTTTCCCCTTCCAGGCTAGCGATTTTGGGCCCAGCGAAGCGGGCCGACCCGAATACTTGTTTACATCTCTACAATTTACAAAGCGTGTAGGGTACTGCTGACTTGTCACTCTGCTAATGACTCTGATAATTACTGGCCACGTGTTAATTCTTCAATTAATCATGATTATTTCAGTTAATTACAATAAAATTACACGTGTCTGTCTAAAATCCGTCATTAACAGCAGTTTTCACAAAATACGCAGAACAAACCAACCCTTTTCCTCTCTCCTCAAAATTGAAAAAACGCCATCCTTCAAATCGGCGACCATGGCTTCATGCTGCCTGAATAGATGACGCCGGTACCCCTATTTAATCCGTTAGGATTTTATCTACATAACGGTATAAATTTTATACAATATATCCTGATTAATAGAACTCGCTGGACGCTTCGCCGGACGCTTCTCCGGTCAGTTCATCCTTGAAATCCTCAATTAGGGTTCTAAATTAGGGTCCAAATAATGATCGATCCTTGATTATAAAGGTAATTGATTAGTATTCTTTCATCTATTCTTTCAATTGACTGAAATAGGAAATAAGGAATTTATATGTAGACAAGCTGTTTGGTGAAATGTCCCAATGAGATATTTTTTCAAATATGGCATATGTAGTTCGGTCTAATGCTGGAACTGTTAATTTAGTATTGTAGTTGGGAGTACAGCTGCACAAAAGAGAAAGCAAAATTCAGTTTCAGTTGGTAAAGAAAGAAGAGAAGCATTGTTTCGAACCAAATACTTATGGATGCGCAAGATACCAGCTTGCCATTATGGATGTGCAAAATCACTATAAACAATAACTTAAATTTTTGGTAACCATAGGGTAATTTTGTATATGTTTTAAATAAATTTTAGTATTAGGAATGCATAATTTCTCAAATTCATTCAGCCCCCATAGTTTTCAAAAAGCTTACAACTTTAATCATCCCCTGTAATTTCTTATTGAATATAATATCTTTTTTTAAAAAAAAAATCAACCAAATATGCATTTGTCAAGAGACCAATTTTTATGTCCAAATCTTCTTTTTTATTTGCTATAGAGACGTTGATGGGCTGCTACTCGATAACAGTTAGTTATCTCTGCTTTTATTAAACTATGTTATCTCCATGTTATATGCTTCTAAAAAAATTTATATTCATAGTGTGAACTGTTATTTGATATAATGTATTCATGTTATACACCCATTAAAAGCATTTTTATATATTTTATTCTTATATCTCAATCTGCTCACGTAAATGAAAGTTGGAAACATGGGCGGGTTGGGTAAAATGTGTCATAATGGGTTTGGGTTTAAAGTTGAAATTCACTATTTTAGAGTGGGTCGAACAGGGCTTATTCCATGGTTAACTAAAATGATTGATGGCTTTTTCCAACCCCTGATAGAGATAAAGAGGTGATCGGGTCTGTCTAATACAAAATTTTGATGTTTTTGTGATTTTAGGGTAGCTGAACTATAGGCCTTCTTGGTGATCGGGTCATGTCTTATATATTTTGGTCGTTCAGTAAGTTATTATGTGACCATTTGTTAGTTATCTTTGTGTTAGCCTTCCTTTTAGTATATATATATATATATATATATATATATATATATATATATATATATATATATATATATCATTACTCTTTTCCTTTTAGTATTATCGAAATTTCGGAGTACACTTATTGGTCGATTGTAACATATGCAATATCGAATCAAAATGATGGCAAGTCATTTGGGTTATGAAAGAAACAGGACCTCATCAGGTGCTTCTTCTTCTTCTTCTTCTTCTTCTTTTTCTTCTTTTTTATTGTTTTTTTTCACCTTTTTGTATTGAAGGCATCGTTATTATTGAGAATACATTAGGGACCTAAAATTTGGTTTATATGATAAACGGACCCAAAATTTTGTAGGTCATTATTCGAAACATTTTTGTTTATTTTCCTATATTTATTTACTAAAATTTTAACGTCGGATTTTGATTCTTGAACCAACAACAAACCATTATACTACTGACAATTGCTTTACCTTTGATGCTACCTAATTGAGTTCAAACACTTGGACAACTACTACCTAAAGATATTCATAGGACTTCTTCGATCCATTTGAAGTTGTGAACAAAAAAGGGTGATATAAGCATTCCGTTTTTACTGACAGGTGGTATCACTTAATCTGGACCTATACTCTGTGAGTATTAGCCTCATCAACTGATGCCTGGCTTTGTTGTTTGAAAAAAGGACGGTCATGAACAACAGCATTTCCTCATTTCGACCGGACAGGGTATGTTCTTTCTAATATAGCCTTTTATCTTATTTAATATTGACAATTAGATATCGTTCTTAGAACATATTTGAATTAGGAACTTATTGTTTGTTACTATTTCAGGCGGAGTTAAGGGATTATATGTATAGATTATAGTTGCATTTATATTGAAAAGTTCAATAGCTTGAGATAGATATGTATGTTATTTGATGACATTAAATGTGTTTTTATTTATCTTTTGGTTACTATGACTGATATTTTGGATTATCACTATGGTACATTATTATATATTAGCTTTATACTTGCTTTCTATAAATAACAATAGTCTCCATTTTGTTACTTTTATTTTAAATTTATATTAGTGTTGAATTTTTGGATGCTTCTACTGCATTGCTTTCTGGTCGGATAGCTGATGGATTCACAACCATTTTTGCTGCTGAACCGGTAGGTATTTTAGAAATGTGACCATTTTTGAATTTTTCATATTTTGTAAGCATTAGAGTTTTGCATTTATGTCATTGTAATATGATTTACATAATTACATGTGCTTTTCAAAAGACCGCTTAAGTAATAAAATACGTATCATCATCTGTAAATGAATAAGTCTATTAACATCATTACATGTGTTTGATTTTCAGTAACGGTATCAAGGATTGGATTGTGGTAGGAAAGGAATCAAGTCCAAGCACAAAGGCAACCACTTATAACCTCGCATTTGATCATCAGTGAAAAGGTACAATTGATTTTCTTTTTTCTTTTTTTTTTGTGACCAACTTCTTTCATCTTTAATTTCTTAGATATATAGAGGTGGGAGAATATGTGGGTTGGTAACAAGTTAAGATGGGTGCTTATGAGCATGTTGAAATGGGTGGGTCAGCTTGGGTTTACCTGAAATGGTTTTTGTTTTACCGTTTCTGAATAATTGGTGAGAAAAAACATATACGAGTATATAATTAGAATAACAAAAAGATCTAAATAAAGTGATTTAAGAGAGGTCATATACGACTTTCCTTGAAGCAACAAGTTAAACATTTGATCAGTTGAATTTTATCCGACTTTCCTTGAAGCAAGAAGTAATTTACTGTTGAACTTCCTAAACACTCATGTGTAAAGAACGAGTGGCTAAAGGTTTGATTCATATGTGATGCTCTGTAAAACTGCTATACAAGTGACATATTGTACAACAACAACAAGTATTGTATTGAATTTTATGTGGGTCGTATGTGATTTCTTTTCTGTTGGGATTAAATATGTCATGGACTGCCATTACAGCTGCACTGGCTCTCTGTTCTTGATTACAATGATACCCGACATTGCTTAGAGAAGGTACACCATTCAAACCAGTAGAACTATCAAGATAAAAGGATTGGGTAATTGTCAAATTGGTCATTTTAATACATGTCAATGGAGGTTGACATGGTAATAGTTTAGTCCATTTTTTTAGTTTAATAATTATTGTCATTGTCATATATAACAAATATTATCTAAATTTATGTAGGTGTTTATTTTATGAAGCACTACTTACAAGTTCAACCCACCTATTAATTTAAGAGATGTTGTGAATCACGGTAATAATCTTACTAAGATAAATGTCATGAGCATCATTATGCTAGCTTTGAATTTAGCACCATCAGTGACTCATCTTTTCATATACAATGTATATAAAAAATATACGTGTATTGTTGCGTTCTTATATGGTAATGGTATACCCTGTATACCGTTGTAGTGAATTCCTATTCTTATCGTATATAAGTTTATATTTGGACAGAAATTCAGCAAGAGAGCAAGATTGTTGAGAACAGTGAAACTCAATATTAAGATTAGTGGTGTTGAAGATGTTAAGACGGGTGGATTGGAAGACTTGAAGACCCGTAGACTTGGTAATTAAAGCCCCGAAGACTATGAGACGTCAAGGTTAAAGGTATTATGTTAATCTAATCTACCTATATAACATAAGATGTACAATTTAAATTTAAAGTCCTATTAAAACAAGTACCATTTATTTTACTATTGATTGGTATTCGGAATTACGTGGAATACTTAAGTTGAGATAAACCTTTTCTTTTTTTGAAACTGTCGTCCAAACACACGGGGTCTATACATTTGTAACTGCATTTTAACATTTATGTACTTAAGTTGGAATTATGTGAAAGGTCCTACATTTTCACCTATATCTACTACAGTTTCTTGCTTACTACAGTTATGGATCAACTTAGCATGTACATGGTTAAAGAGTCAGAAGTTAATTGGATAGATGTGTCTGTTTCTTATTTCTAACGGGTCAAAAATATAAAATGGAAATAATGGTTGTAAAGAAATAGAAGTCAAATGAGTCAAACAAACTCAGTAAGTCTCCCAGAGCCCCCCAGATTTACATTATAAAGTCATATAATCTCCTTATATTATTTAAACAAAATTACACTACAATGAGAAACTTAATAGTTTTCATGAGCACATTATGCACGCCATTTTTAAAAAAAAATTGACACGTCTTCTGCTTAGAATCAACCCGACCCAATTTTTAATAAATGTCTGTTTTGACCCGTTATCAAACTCGACTAACTATTCCATTTGTCATAAAAAATGAAAACTAATAATGTTATTCCGTAAACGCAGACCAGAAAGCTTGGATGGACCTGGCGTTTCAATATCATCTCCATCACTACCACTAAACGCTGACAAGGAAGCATGGATTGACCTGATTTGTTGTAGACTCCAAACAATTATTTACTTTGCAGCTGGAAATTGATACTAAAGGCTTCAAATCGTTTGGAGCCTTTAAGACAAAAGATCCAAGTTTTGTCCAATTAGGATATATTTGGTTTTGCTCTCATGGAGGTACTTTCATGTTAGTTTCTTGCTAATGTTATTCATGTATATAGTGATGTGATTAATTGGAGCCATTATCAATTTGGCTGAATAAATGAATACTTTTCAACAAGTTAAATATCTCATTCATTTTCAATGTTTTACATTTTACAGTTGCTCATACTATAACTCCTAACCCCTTATTATATGTACTAAAAGTGAGATTTGAGGTACCATAACTCCCATAATTATTACTGATTGTCTTGCTGGATGGACCTTAGACCGGAATGAATAAACATGTGATCTAGGATTAAGGATTAACAAATATTGTATTTACTAAGGTTTTTTTAAATTGGTATTGGTACTTGCGTTGATTAAATTATCCACATTGTTTTATTAGATAATCACGACTTACGTTTTTGCACGATTTTTTACCAACTTGTGCAACGGACGGTGTTTTTCTCATGTATTTTCTCAAAAATACAGATGCTTATGGTCGCTTCTTGCAGGGCTTAATTTTGTTACTTCTTACTCTTTTTATTGGTTCTACTTTGTAGGTATGACTGTAACACATGTTTTTGCCGGTTTACAAATAACATTTATGTAGTGGCTCTATTATTTTTATTACATTTCTTAGTTCGCCCAAATTGCCACCCTTAGGATTTTTTTTTAACAACGAAAGTAAATATTCATTTACGAGTTATATAGCATTATTATAGTTCTATTACTTCTGTATATTCTATTACACACATTCCATTTAAATATTTTAAGACTTCATATTTATTTAAATGGGTCACATGGTTCGATGGGAATGATCAAATGTGTCAGAGGCTAATCACATCATTTGTTTTTCATGGATATCAACGTACAATTTGGTGTTCTAATAAAAATGGCATACTTGTGATACTCTCTTTATCATACCGTTAATTGAAATATCGTATATGTTTTCAGATTGTTTGATTAAGAGTCGCCGTGCAACGCACAGGCTCTTAAAAGCTAGTAAAATACAATTTGGATTATTACCTTGATCATAGGCAAGTGACACCTGCAGAACCAATAAGTTTTAATTTGTTTACTTTCCATGCGGGCCGACCCGAATACTTGTTTACATAAAATACAATTTGGATTATTACCTTGATCATAGGCAAGTGACACCTGCAGAACCAATAAGTTTTAATTTGTTTACTTTCCATTTGGCGCTGTGAGATGATTAAACATATATAGATTTGAATACACGGATCCTTCAATTCTTACGAAATGTACGGAGTAATACTTTACAACTTCACTTCAATTTAAAGTTTGCAAGCTTACTCAATCAACTCATCAACGTCTTAAATGATTGTTAGTAAGAAATATCATAACTCAACCCTAAAGAAACATATTCTAGCTCGTGCATTTCATCGAACACCTGCAAGATCCTCTACAAGACAAATGAATTTATATGTCAGGTTTGGGAAAAAAATTTTGCAAGCTTTAAAATGGGCCTGTACATACCTTATTTGGAAGAACCGAAATAATTTGGTATTTAGCGGGAAGAGTTGGAACACTCCGATGGCTCTAAGCGAGATTTAAATTAAGTCGTTCGAGTGAATTTCTTCAAGAATCAAAGGAAAAGATCTCGATTGCCTCACATGGTTATCTAGTCCGAACGCGCTACTCAACATGGTGTGATCGTGTTTTTTCCTCTTCATTTTTGTGTTTGTATATATTTGGGCTGCTTTCTTTGAAACCTTTGTCTATGCTATTTCCTTTCGTGTTGTTGTAATGTGGTTGATCCCTTCGTGGATCACCCTTGATACTCTCTTGCATGTTTTTTCGTGAGTTTAATACAAATCTTACTTGCTTTAAAAAAAATGAATTTATATGTATAGTACTTGCCAGACAATCGTAAAAAGAAAGGTTTGTTTGTCAGACAATCATGTAACCGTACTAAGATGAGTTGGCAATACTGAGCCCATGGTGCACGCTCTGGTACGAGCCTATAAAACAAATCCTGTTCAAGTAAGGTCGTGCTAGTTTGTCTCTCCAATCTTATTAAATACTCAGTTTTATATTAGCTAACAAGCGAGGTGGGAACAAACATACTCATGGGTTTATTGGATTTTTTTGTAACTTCTGAAATTAATACACTAAAGTATGAGGTATGTTATTGACTTAGAACTGTTAAAAATTAATAACTTGTATTTTGTCATAAGCTAGGGGAATGTATTACTCCGCATCTGTTAGAAAGGTGAATAGTGACTTCTAACTTTTAATATCAAATCTTTATAACCTAATTAGAATTATAAATAGAGCATACTATCAAGCCTAAACCATGGTCAAAGAGCCAAGTGAAAAAAGCCCAACATGAGGATGAAACTAGAATTCATTGTCCAAATAAATGCAATTGGAGAATCTAATAAGATCCACCTGCATAGCTGGCTATTTCCAGGGTGGCACTCAGATTATATTATGAAAAGCAATGTTGCATATTGTCTTCTAATAGAGGAAGGAGAGCCAGTAACTCTTCGCGAGTCACTGAATCATTCAGATGCATCTCAGTGGATGGCGGCAGAAATTGAAGCTCTTCATAAAAATAAAACATGGGAACTTGTGCCATTATCGGAAGGTAGAAAACCTACTGGAAATAAATGGGTGTATAAGATCAAGCGAAATGACGATGATCAAGTGGAGAGATATCGTGCAAGACTGGTGGTTAAGGATATGCTCAGAAAGAATGAATAGACTTTAATGAAATCTTCGCCCCTGTGGTTCGACTTACATCAATTCGAGTAGTTCTAACGATGTGTGCTACATTTGATTTACGTCTAGAGCAGCTAGATGTGAAAACTGCATTTCATTATGGGAACCTTGAAGAAGAAATTACATGCTTCAACCAGAAGGCGCCGAGATGTTGGTACAAGAGATTTGATTCTTTCATAATGAGCCTTGAATACAGCAGAATTCATTCAGACCCTTGTGCATATTTCAAAAGGTCTCGGGACAATGATTTTGTCATTTTGCTGTTATATGTAGATGACATGTTGGTTACAGGCCCTAACAAAGATCGTATCAAAAAGTTGAAGGCTCAGTTGGCTAGGGAATTTGAAATGAAAGACTTGGGTGCTGCAAACAAGATTCTAGGGATGCAAATTCACTGAGACGGAGATAATAGGAAGATTTTGCTTTCTCAAAAGAATAACGTGAGAAAAATCTTGAGACGGAGGGAATATTTTATACTCACGTATGTGACATAACCGGATATCCTGTGATCGTTTCCGACCTTTTTGTAACGACCCGACTTTTTCGACTTGCTTTCGTGCTTGTTACTTTCTGCGAAACTGCGTATTTGTGGGTACTGAGGTATATTATATTCTGGGATCTTATTTCATGATTAATTACCTTCGTTTATACCATACAACGTGCCATTAAGTACTTAGTTACTTAACTTGATCCCCGAATGCTTTTACGACCGTTAGTGTCACTTGACGTTGAGAACGAGCTATATGTTTTGGTACACGTTTAACTTTGGTCGTAATTGGAATATTACCACTACGAAATACTAATTGTTATTTTCTAATAACAATTACTTGGGCTTTTGGTTGCTTAATTACGCTTAGTAATTTACTTATGCTCACTAGTTAGTCTTGTTGGACTTTCTACCTTGTTGGACTCAAGTCCACCCTACTCTAGCTAATGGACTATTTAATTAGCCCAATTTTAATAAGTTTATGACCCATATAAATGTAAGACATATGCCCATTTATTAGAGGGAACATACCAGCATTTTTGTTAACCATAATCACAATTGTTGCATGTGATCCCAACATTAGCACCAACTTTAGACAACTATTAACCAAAAAGTAAAAGTTTGTCCCTCTTGTCCCCCCTAAACCCCACGGCCACCACCACCATACCACCCCATCACCTCCTATAAATACCATGCTAATTCCTCACATTTCACACTTGATTTCATTCACAAATTACACACACTTACTCTCTTATTCTCTCTCTAGTCTTTCTCACTCTAAAAAGTGTAAGTTTTAAATTTTCTTTCTCTTCTTCTTCCCTTCATATCCACGACGTCATCATCATCATTTAAAGGATCTAGCTTTTTAGCTTTTGATCTTGTTATATCTTGTAGATTCAAACTTGGGTTTGAATCCTTCAAGAACATGAAAGATTCAAGCTTACTAGCTTTGAATCTTCATTTACTTGTTAGATCTAGCTTATGATTTCTTTATTTTGTTATAAAGATCAAAACTTGTGTTTATGATCTTCATGTAACTTGAAGATCTAGTCTTTTGCTTTAAGGATCTTCAAGAACACTAAAGATCCAAGCTTTTTAGCTTAGGGTTTCATTATTTTGTTAAAGATCTTAGCTTTTTAGCTTATGGTCTCATTACTTTCATTAGATCTTAGCTTTCTAGCTTATGGTCTCATTAATCTTGTAAAGATCCAAGCTTTATAGCTTAGGGTTTTCTTAATACTTGAGATCTAAGTTATTATTGTAGATCTCACTTACTTGGAACCTTTTTGTGTTTGTTGTGATGATAAAGATCAAGTCTTCATCATCACATATTATGGAGATGCATAAACTTGTGTAAAAATAACAAAGTTTGAAGCTTTATTGGATTTATGCAATAAAGAGGCAACATTGATGTTCAAAACTTGTAGAATGATAGATTTTACTCTTAGTTGTGTGTTGATGGTTGAAATTTGGTCAAAATGATGCTAAAACATCAAAGAATTGTACACTTGAAGCTTACACGCATTAAGGATGAGAACCGTGATGAACATCAAGCACCAAGAAACCCACCGGAGCACTTGTTTGCTATTTTTTGGGGTCTGATCAGACTCCTGAACTTCTGGAAAATTGATTTTCAGATATTTCGTTTCGAGTAGATGACTTTTTGTTTAGGCCTCTCTTAAATCCGATATACGATTTAGGATTTATAGCCTTCCGAAAGTCACTACGCCTTTGTAACGACGTGCTGAAATTTCTGACCTACTCATACTTAAACCGTCGCCACGGTCAAACGAAGAAGAGTTAGGTTCTGAAATTTGACAGCGGTTAGGGGACTCACATACGGAGCCTTGGCCACTGACTACATATCTTTTCGTTTTGTATAGAGGTCGTAGCAGCTGTCCGAAGTCAGCCTTTTGTTTCAATCTCTATTCTTGTTGAAAACTTACTTTATCTTTTACGAATGATGATGACGATGATGATGTTTAGGACTTTACTTACGTACTTTTAAACCTTTTGGGACAATATACTGACTTAGTGACCTTTGACTTAGGTTGACGACCTTTCGGACCGACTTACTACCTGCATACTTTTCATATCGACTTTTACTGCTTATTCACTGTGAGTTATAGCTTCCCTTTTTACTTTACTATTTTTGGGACTGAGAATAATGCGCTTTTTATGTTTTACATACTAGACATGAGTACTTAAACTTTACATATGTGTGGGTGATATAACGGTACAAAGATTCCCCTTAGCACGGTAACGTTTAATCATTGGTTTTTGAACCGGCGAACGCGAATATTAGATATGGATCCATAGGGTTTGACATCCCCACTCGGGCTAGTCGCGCTAGCATTTAACAGGTGTTTAATACTTTGAGGACATACGCACTCGCCAAGTGTACTTTTAGGGGGTATTACTATTACGTTAAGTTAGTTACCGGGTGCCCACGGATAAGCATATACTTTTCATACTATTTTGGAATACGAAATCTCGTAGTCTACATTACATTGCTGAATACAAACTATAGCTCACCAACATTCGTGTTGACTTTTAAGCATGTATTTCTCAGGTGCTTAGACGTTGTTGCTTCCGCTGTTAGACTTGCTGTCTTGGTGTTATAGACTTGCTGTTACAGACTCGCTGTGTTAGACTTCCGCTGCATTACTTAGAGATGTCTCAATCATGGAACTTTTATCTTGCATTCACAACTTATGTTATTTGAATAATGGCTTGTAATGACCTTTGTGTCACGTTATCTTTTGTAAAACGTTACCCTTTTGAATGCAAAACTTGTTTTAAAACAGCATGTAGTATTGTACCGTGTAATGGACCTGTTGTTGATGATTCGTACATGATGGTTTTGTACGGGGCGTCACATTTGGTATCAGAGCATCGGTTGTAGGGAATTAGGTTGCATTAGTGAGTCTTGACTGAGCCGAGTAGGAATTCGCTAATAGGACTAATCTACAACTTGTTCATTTACTTGTTACTGCTTACTACTACTGCATGCTACTGCTTACCTTTACTACTATGTGAACTTGATGTGTGCTGCTACTTTCTCGCTACTTCATGCTATTATCTGCCTTTGATTGCATCTAACTGTGGACAACTAGTTGTAGGTTACTAACGAGGACAGCTGACTTAATAAACTCAAATCATCAGCGTAATAAAAAATGTTGTAAATATATTTTGAACATAATTTGATATATATGTACATATTTGTTATAGGTTCATGAATCGACCAGTGGCCAAGTCTTACTTCCCGATGAAGTAAAAAACTTGTGAAAGTGAGTTATAGTCCCACTTTTAAAATCTAATATTTTTGGGATGAGAATACATGCAGCTTTATAAATGTTTTACAAAATAGACACAAGTACATGAAACTTGTAGAGACCCGTCCTAATCCATCCGGACGAAGTCCATATCGATTATAAACGATTCACAACAATTGATTACATCGCGAGGTACTTGACCTCTATATGATACATTTTACAAACATTGCATTCATTTTTGAAAAAACAATTTTTCATTACATCGAAAGTTGACGGCATGCATACCGTTTCATAATATATCTAACTATAATTGACTTAATAATAATCTTGATGAACTCAACGACTCGAATGCAACGTCTTTTGAAATATGTCATAAATGACTCCAAGTAATATCTCTAAGATGAGCAAATGCACAGCGGAAGATTTCTTTCATACCTGAGAATAAACATGCTTTAAAGTGTTAACCAAAAGGTTGGTGAGTTCATTAGTTTAACATAAATAATCATTTCCATCATTTTAATAGACCACAAGATTTTCATTTATCATAAATAAACGTCCCATGCATAGAGACAAAAATATCATTCATATGAATTGAACACCTGGTAATCGACATTAACTAGATGCATATAAGAATATCCCCTATCATTCCGGGATCCTCCTTCGGACATGATATAAATTTTGAAGTACTAAAGCATCCGGTACTTTGGATGGGGTTTGTTAGGCCCAATAGATCTATCTTTAGGATTCGCGTCAATTAGGGTGTCTGTTCCCTAATTCTTAGATTACCAGACTTAATAAAAAGGGGCATATTCGACTTCGATAATTCAACCATAGAATGTAGTTTCAATTACTTGTGTCTATTTCGTAAAACAGTTATAAAAACAGCGCATGTATTCTCAGTCCCAAAAATAAATATTGCGAAAGCATTTAAAAAGGGAGTAATGAAACTCACGCATATAAATATTGTAAAACAGTTAATAAAGCATTTGCATGTATTCTCAGCCCAAAAACGTAAAGAGTAAAAAGGGCAAATGAAACTCACCTAATGTATTTTGTAGTAAAAATACATATGGCGTCATTTAACAAGTGTAGGGTTGACCTCAGATTCACGAACCTATATCATTCATATATTAACACGTATAATATTAATCAACTAAGTTTATAATGTATTAAGATTAATTTTTACATATATAATCATATTACTATCTATATTATATAATATATTTATATATTATGTATCACTTAATAAAAATAATATTTTGTTTAAAAATATAAAACTATGTAATATTAGTATAGATATGTGATAATCATATTTTAGATAAATAATATTTGTTGTTGTAATAATAATAATAATAATAATAATAATAATAATAATAATAATAATAATAATAATAATAATAATAATAATAATAATAACAATGGTCATAATACCTATATTTATAATAGCACTAATAATAACAATAATAATAATAATAACAATAATAATTGTAAGGGAGTAAAAAAAATAAAAATTTAATAACTACCTCAAGTGTAAGCTTCTCAAAAAAAAGTTTGTCAGAGACGGGGCTCGAACCCGAGACCTCTCGCTCACCTAACACATCCTTAAACCACTCCTCCATCTCCGATTTTTCTGAAATTATCCTAACCCTACTGTATATAACCCGATTTTCATCCCAAACAAAATTTGGCCCAACAACAGATTTCATAAGCCCAACATTTAATTAAAACTTGGCCTATTAATTAAGCCCATGAACAAATTTATCCAATCCAATATTGATTTAAGATTCAATAATTGATTTCGTAGATTAGTAACCGCGAATAGGAAACAACCCCACAGGTGGGGTCTTCGGTTCATACTCAAACATTATCATTATCATCTTGTTCACAGTTTTATTATCACTAGTATTATCATCATGCATCATAATCCTTTACCATCGACATCATCCATCATCTTATGATTATCATCGTGCATCATCACATCGTTCCCATAATTATCATAATTCATCGTCCTCGTTACATCATACAATCATATTCATCATCATACGACCCAATATAAAGTGGATCTCAATCCACTGTCACAAGGAAATAAACACGGCCCAAGATTCACAGCCCAACTATAATAACATAATAGCCCAATGCAATAACCCATTAAACTACATGATTCATCATCCATTTATTTTCAATTAATCTTGATGGAAAAAGTGTTGGTGGGGTTCGACTGGTAGCACGAAAACAACAAGCACAACATTTTCTTATTTACAACTCATCATCTTCCTTAACATATAAAATATATATACATAAAATATACCTCCATCTTTATCATCATCAATCGACTAGTTATTAACATCAACGCGTTAATAGGTACCAGCTGCTACAATTAATAGTCGAGCATATGGGTTTTCAATGATTGGGTTGCAAATCAGAGAAAAAAAATAATATTCACTGCAGCAGTAAAAATGGATGATTTGAGGTCCTCGTTCTTTAGGCTGGAAGTCGAGCAGAGGAAGAAAATGCAAAGAAAAAAATGAAGTAGCGGTTATGACGATGAAGGTGGTAGTGGTTTGTTGGGTTTTCGAGCTGTGAATTAAGAGAGAAAGAGAGAGAGAGAGAGAGAGAGAGAGAGAGAGAGAGAGAGAGAGAGAGAGAGAGTAAGGGAGGGTGGTGATGAGGTGACGAATGTATGGTGGTGCGATGAGTTGATGTGGTGGTGTTAGAACGGAAAGGTGATGGTTCAAGGTAGCAGGAGGTGGCGGTTTATGGTAGCTGCAGCAGCCGGAGATGATGGAGGTTGATGGCGGCATAAATGGTGATAAGATGGAAGGTTTACGCAGGAATGTAGTGAGGTGATGATATGTATGTCTAATATCTAACCCATTATATATGTCTCTTGTTTATGTAATTGTATATATATATATATATATATATATATATATATATATATATATATATATATATATATATATATATATATATATATATATATATATATATATTTTTTTTTTTTTTTGTATAATTGAAAAATATAGATAGTGGAGGTAATGAAACAAACACATCAACTTATAATTATTACTTCAATCACGGGTATATAACTAATCACGGGTATATAACTATGCTTATGATGACATCGTTAACAATTTGTTGATGAAAAAAAAATTAAACGTACAATTAAGACACTCATATGATATTCTATTTTGCACGGTGTGCTATATCGTGCTCCATTGTTAATTATTGGCGTATAAAAGTATTCAGAAAAATTCTAAATTTATACAGTAACTATCTTTATTTATTTCAGTCATTTTGGTATAATATTCGGTCATTAACTATTAAATAAAAATTACATTAATTATTCACTCCCAACCCTAAGTAAAATATAAAAAGTTTAAAATTCAACCAATAACTTCTAATTGTATTACTAATAAGCCTAAAATTTATAAAACTCATTTTCGAATCACCGTTTATTTTAAAATTACATAAGTTTGAATTTAACTTGCTTAATATCAATCGAAACATCAAACAAGTATTACAATCATTTAATATTTATTTTTAATATGCTTTATTTATATATATAGAGATATATTTTAAATAATAATTATTTTAATATCTTATTTTTATTTCATTAATTTTTAATAACAACATATAATACTTCAAATTATATTTCGAATTATTATTTATATATACATACACACATATCTATTTACAATTAATTGTTCGTGAATCGTCGGAACTGGTCGAAAGGGCAAATGCATTCATGTAACTGTTCCAAAGTTTTCGAGACTCAACATTACAGACTTTGCTTATCGTATCGAAATCAAATAAGATTCAAGTTTAAATTTGGTCGGAATTTCCCGGGTCACTACAGTACCTACCCGTTAAAGAAATTTCGTCCCGAAATTTGAGTGAGGTCGTCATGGCTAACTATAAAAATGTTTTCATGACGAATATGAGTTGATAAATAGAGTTTTATCATCATTGAGTAATATGGATAAAATAATTTGATTAATCGAAGAGTACGAGTGGAGCTATTCACAAAAGAATGAAATGAGAAACAAATATTTATTTTTTAACTTTTGATGTAGTCAAGTTTGAATTCCGGAATTCAAGGGATTAAATAAAAAATCTACGAAATCTAAAAGATTTGATTCTTCGGGATTTATGGAGATTAAGATCTCTTTAATTAAATGCGATCATCTGTCTCGATTGCTTTGTCTGGTATATCTCCTCTATATAAATGAACTTCTTCCGTTCCATTAATTCTCACCATTTCTATACCTTCTTTCTTTGTTCATATATCCAAAAGATTGTGAAAATGCTTAATCCCGTTCTAATCCTTGATATTTTTCTAATTATCATTTCTGTCATCCTTCTTTTCAATCTTCCACCAAACGAAACTGTTTACTTCTACCATTACCTCAAGGTGATACTATTCTTAATTATACCGTGTCTTTATATTTCTATTCGTATTAATATCTATGGTTTGTAATTTCCGTGTTGTTATTGAGCTTTATATATTTTCTCTTATATTTCGGTGTCCCTGCTTCTGTCTCCTATAATCTTTATCATCCACAGTTAATGCTCTCTCTTATTTGCTGCGATTTATACCTCCTTTCTTTTTCGGAGCTTCATGCTTTTGTTTACTTTTCGCAAGTAACGGTCCAGAATTCATAGGTATGGAGTTTCGAATTATCATAATATACAAGGTAGAAAGGAAAGGTAGTAGCACGATTTGTTTTGTCAAATTACTTGAATCACTGAGAATAGAACTATCAAGAATATATTTTCTTGATATGTTCAGAAGTTTAGCAGAATGAAAGAGTTATGTAACATGGCACATGAGGACGTTATAATCTGTGAATCATCCTGTTCCATTTAGAAACTCAGCATGACTTACTGTAATATAATCACGTTGATCAAGTGTCATTATATTATACTAACTCATGCATCAATTTCCCAACATTACTTCAATAGCTTTCATATGTTAAGCTCGAAAGTTTACAGAATATAGAAACTAACAGTTTCTATATGATGTAACACTGATAGTACAAAGAGATTAATGATTTAGGATAAGAATAGTTATAAAAATATCTTCAGTAATATGGAGGATATTTATAATGAAAGATACGATAATATCTCGGAATATCTAAGATCATAGGATGATAGAAACTATTGTCTGCAAGGGTTTAGAGTAATGAGCAAGATATTCACTAAAGGCCTTAGCAGACATTGAATCATTTGGATTCTTTGAAGTCAAACTTATTCTTTGTGATTTGTCCACGGCTTTCTTCATAGTTTTGCATAATCTGCTTTTCGGTACTAAATTTTCTATTGAATGTTTCCATTATAATGATACACAGGAAGCACGAAGAGGTATATAATTTCGTACGAGAATATTTATGAAAATATCCTCAGAAATATCGAAGATATTGATGATGATATTTTGGAATTTCTAAGTTCGATGGTTGATAAGGAAAAAATTTTCGCAAGATTTTAACATGACTTTGGAGCAAGATATTCTCTAAAGATTTCAACAGATCCATCATTACCTGGATTTTTGTTTGTTTTTTTTTTTGAATATAGAGTATGGTCCTTGTATTTGTCCTTGGTCTTCTTCGTGGTTAGCTCAATCCGTTTTCCAGTTCCAACTTTTCGGAGCTTTTCCAACATTCTATTCTTTATCAACAAACTTCCGATGATTAAGGTCGTTTACAGTTTTTGTTGCTTCATTCAACTTTTCAAAATTCAAAGTATTAGTTCGCAGACTGGGTGCTTTTCAGAATTTCAGAATGGACGATCATTATTCTAAGAGATAAATGTTATACATATAACTGTTGATGTAGATATGCTGTGAGTTTTCAAAGTACTGATTGCCGATTCCTCTACATTTACTACTACCATATCTGAATAATTGGTTATCGATCTGAGGTGATTTCAAGAGAATTGTGTTTTTAGATGATTAAACGCTGACGGTAATATGGTGGAATATAAAAGGTTCCCCGGTAACAATAAAAGAGCATACATATAAATCAAGGTGATAATAAGGTTGTTTCGAATGAAAAGTCGAAGTTGATTTGCTGGAGCTGTGACAAAATTTGCTACTTTGAAAGGAATTACCAAGTTATTTTGGGTAATAATAACACTAAAGGAATTAGTGCAACTATGTGTTAAACGTTTACTCAGTTTCCGAGAGTTTTTCAGATGCATAACTATATGCGTCAATCTCTTCTTCCGTAGATGAAGTGCGGTTGGTTCATGCTGAAATGTCCCGTTCTTATTGATTAAAAACGTTCCATATTAATTGATTTCGTTGCGAGGTTTTGACCTCTATATGAGACGTTTTTCAAAGACTGCATTCATTTTTAAAACAAACCATAACCTTTATTTCATAAATAAAGGTTTAAAAAGCTTTACGTAGATTATCAAATAATGATAATCTAAAATATCCTGTTTGCACACGACCATTACATAATGGTTTACAATACAAATATGTTACATCGAAATCAGTTTCTTGAATGCAGTTTTTACACAATATCATACAAACATGGACTCCAAATCTTGTCCTTATTTTAGTATGCAACAGCGAAAGCTCTTAATATTCACCTGAGAATAAACATGCTTTAAACGTCAACAAAAATGTTGGTGAGTTATAGGTTTAACCTATATATATCAAATCGTAACAATAGACCACAAGATTTCATATTTCAATACACATCCCATACATAGAGATAAAAATCATTCATATGGTGAACACCTGGTAACCGACATTAACAAGATGCATATATAAGAATATCCCCATCATTCCGGGACACCCTTCGGATATGATATAAATTTCGAAGTACTAAAGCATCCGGTACTTTGGATGGGGCTTGTTGGGCCCGATAGATCTATCTTTAGGATTCGCGTCAATTAGGGTGTCTGTTCCCTAATTCTTAGATTACCAGACTTAATAAAAAGGGGCATATTCGATTTCGATAATTCAACCATAGAATGTAGTTTCACGTACTTGTGTCTATTTTGTAAATCATTTATAAAACCTGCATGTATTCTCATCCCAAAAATATTAGATTTTAAAAGTGGGACTATAACTCACTTTCACAGATTTTTACTTCGTCGGGAAGTAAGACTTGGCCACTGGTTGATTCACGAACCTATAACAATATATACATATATATCAAAGTATGTTCAAAATATATTTACAACACTTTTAATATATTTTCATGTTTTAAGTTTATTAAGTCAGCTGTCCTCGTTAGTAACCTACAACTAGTTGTCCACAGTTAGATGTACAGAAATAAATCGATAAATATTATCTTGAATCAATCCACGACCCAGTGTATACGTATCTCAGTATTGATCACAACTCAAACTATATATATTTTGGAATCAACCTCAACCCTGTATAGCTAACTCCAACATTCACATATAGAGTGTCTATGGTTGTTCCGAAATATATATAGATGTGTCGACATGATAGGTCGAAACATTGTATACGTGTCTATGGTATCTCAAGATTACATAATATACAATACAAGTTGATTAAGTTATGGTTGGAATAGATTTGTTACCAATTTTCACGTAGCTAAAATGAGAAAAATTATCCAATCTTGTTTTACCCATAACATCTTCATTTTAAATCCGTTTTGAGTGAATCAAATTGCTATGGTTTCATATTGAACTCTATTTTATGAATCTAAATAGAAAAGTATAGGTTTATAGTCAAAAAAATAAGTTACAAGTCGTTTTTGTAAAGGTAGTCATTTCAGTCGAAAGAACGACGTCTAGATGACCTTTTTAGAAAACATACTTCCACTTTGAGTTTAACCATAATTTTTGGATATAGTTTCATGTTCATAATAAAAATCATTTTCTCAGAATAACAACTTTTAAATCAAAGTTTATCATAGTTTTTAATTAACTAATCCAAAACAGCCCGCGGTGTTACTACGACGGCGTAAATCCGGTTTTACGGTGTTTTTCGTGTTTCCAGGTTTTAAATCATTAAGTTAGCATATCATATAGATATAGAACATGTGTTTAGTTGATTTTAAAAGTCAAGTTAGAAGGATTAACTTTTGTTTGCGAACAAGTTTAGAATTAACTAAACTATGTTCTAGTGATTACAAGTTTAAACCTTCGAATAAGATAGCTTTATATGTATGAATCGAATGATGTTATGAACATCATTACTACCTTAATTTCCTTGGATAAACCTACTGGAAAAGAGAAAAATGGATCTAGCTTCAATGGATCCTTGGATGGCTCGAAGTTCTTGAAGCAGAATCATGACACGAAAACAAGTTCAAGTAAGATCATCACTTGAAATAAGATTGTTGTAGTTATAGAAATTGAACCAAAGTTTGAATATGATTATTACCTTGTATTAGAATGATAAACTACTGTAAGAAACAAAGATTTCTTGAGGTTGGATGATCACCTTACAAGATTGGAAGTGAGCTAGCAAACTTGAAAGTATTCTTGATTTTATGAAACTAGAACTTTTGGAATTTATGAAGAACACTTAGAACTTGAAGATAGAACTTGAGAGAGATCAATTAGATGAAGAAAATTGAAGAATGAAAGTGTTTGTAGGTGTTTTTGGTCGTTGGTGTATGGATTAGATATAAAGGATATGTAATTTTGTTTTCATGTAAATAAGTCATGAATGATTACTCATATTTTTGTAATTTTATGAGATATTTCATGCTAGTTGCCAAATGATGGTTCCCACATGTGTTAGGTGACTCACATGAGCTGCTAAGAGCTGATCATTGGAGTGTATATACCAATAGTACATACATCTAAAAGTTGTGTATTGTACGAGTACGAATACGGGTGCATACGAGTAGAATTGTTGATGAAACTGAACGAGGATGTAATTGTAAGCATTTTTGTTAAGTAGAAGTATTTTCATAAGTGTATTGAAGTCTTTCAAAAGTGTATAAATACATATTAAAACACTACATGTATATACATTTTAACTGAGTCGTTAAGTCATCGTTAGTCGTTACATGTAAGTGTTGTTTTGAAACCTTTAGGTTAACGATCTTGTTAAATGTTGTTAAACCAATGTTTATAATATCAAATGAGATTTTAGATTATTATATTATCATGATATTATCATGTATGAATATCTCTTAATATGATATATATACATTAAATGTCTTTACAACGATAATCGTTACATATATGTCTCGTTTAAAAATCATTAAGTTAGTAGTCTTGTTTTTACATATGTAGTTCATTGTTAATATACTTAATGATATGTTTACTTATCATAGTATCATGTTAACTATATATATATCCATATATATGTCATCATATAGTTTTTACAAGTTTTAACGTTCGTGAATCACCGGTCAACTTGGGTGGTCAATTGTCTATATGAAACATATTTCAATTAATCAAGTCTTAACAAGTTTGATTGCTTAACATGTTGGAAACATTTAATCATGTAAATATCAATCTCAATTAATATATATAAACATGGAAAAGTTCGGGTCACTACAGTACCTACCCGTTAAATAAATTTCGTCCCGAAATTTTAAGCTGTTGAAGGTGTTGATGAATCTTCTGGAAATAGATGCGGGTATTTCTTCTTCATCTGATCTTCACGCTCCCAGGTGAACTCGGGTCCTCTATGAGCATTCCATCGAACCTTAACAATTGGTATCTTGTTTTGCTTAAGTCTTTTAACCTCACGATCCATTATTTCGACGGGTTCTTCGATGAATTGAAGTTTTTTGTTGATTTGGATTTCATCTAACGGAATAGTGAGATCTTCTTTAGCAAAACATTTCTTCAAATTCGAGACGTGGAAAGTGTTATGTACAGCCGCGAGTTGTTGAGGTAACTCAAGTCGGTAAGCTACTGGTCCGACACGATCAATAATCTTGAATGGTCCAATATACCTTGGATTTAATTTCCCTCGTTTACCAAATCGAACAACGCCTTTCCAAGGTGCAACTTTAAGCATGACCATCTCTCCAATTTCAAATTCTATATCTTTTCTTTTAATGTCAGCGTAGCTCTTTTGTCGACTTTGGGCAGTTTTCAACCGTTGTTGAATTTGGATGATCTTCTCGGTAGTTTCTTGTATAATCTCCGGACCCGTAATCTGTCTATCCCCCACCTCACTCCAATAAATCGGAGACCTGCACTTTCTACCATAAAGTGCTTCAAATGGCGCCATCTCAATGCTTGAATGGTAGCTGTTGTTGTAGGAAAATTCTGCTAACGGTAGATGTCGATCCCAACTGTTTCTGAAATCAATACCACATGCTCGTAGCATGTCTTCAAGCGTTTGTATCGTCCTTTCGCTCTGCCCATCAGTTTGTGGATGATAGGCAGTACTCATGTCTAGACGAGTTCCTAATGCTTGCTGTAATGTCTGCCAGAATCTTGAAATAAATCTGCCATCCCTATCAGAGATAATAGAGATTGGTATTCCATGTCTGGAGATGACTTCCTTCAAATACAGTCGTGCTAACTTCTCCATCTTGTCATCTTCTCTTATTGGTAGGAAGTGTGCGGATTTGGTGAGACGATCAACTATTACCCAAATAGTATCAAAACCACTTGCAGTCCTTGGCAATTTAGTGATGAAATCCATGGTAATGTTTTCCCATTTCCATTCCGGGATTTCGGGTTGTTGAAGTAGACCTGATGGTTTCTGATGCTCAGCTTTGACCTTAGAACACGTCAAACATTCTCCTACGTATTTAGCAACATCGGCTTTCATACCCGGCCACCAAAAATGTTTCTTGAGATCCTTGTACATCTTCCCCGTTCCAGGATGTATTGAGTATCTGGTTTTATGAGCTTCTCTAAGTACCATTTCTCTCATATCTCCAAATTTTGGTACCCAAATCCTTTCAGCCCTATACCGGGTTCCGTCTTCCCGAATATTAAAATGCTTCTCCGATCCTTTGGGTATTTCATCCTTTAAATTTCCCTCTTTTAAAACTCCTTGTTGCGCCTCCTTTATTTGAGTAGTAATGTTATTATGAATCATTATATTCATAGATTTTACTCGAATGGGTTCTCTGTCCTTCCTGCTCAAGGCATCGGCTACCACATTTGCCTTCCCCGGGTGGTAACGAATCTCAAAGTCGTAATCATTCAACAATTCAATCCACCTACGCTGCCTCATATTCAGTTGTTTCTGATTAAATATGTGTTGAAGACTTTTGTGGTCGGTATATATAATACTTTTGACCCCATATAAGTAGTGCCTCCAAGTCTTTAATGCAAAAACAACCGCGCCTAATTCCAAATCATGCGTCGTATAATTTTGTTCGTGAATCTTCAATTGTCTAGACGCATAAGCAATCACCTTCGTTCGTTGCATTAATACACAACCGAGACCTTGCTTTGATGCATCACAATAAATCACAAAATCATCATTCCCTTCAGGCAATGACAATATAGGTGCCGTAGTTAGCTTTTTCTTCAATAACTGAAACGCTTTCTCTTGTTCATCATTCCATTCAAATTTCTTCCCTTTATGCGTTAATGCAGTCAAGGGTTTTGCTATTCTGGAAAAGTCTTGGATGAACTTTCTGTAGTAACCAGCTAGTCCTAAAAACTGGCGTATGTGTTTCGGAGTTTTCGGGGTTTCCCACTTTTCAACAGTTTCTATCTTTGCCGGATCCACCTTAATACCTTCTTTGTTCACTATGTGACCGAGGAATTGAACTTCTTCCAACCAAAATGCACACTTTGAAAACTTAGCGTACAATTCTTCCTTCCTCAATACTTCTAACACCTTTCTCAAATGTTCACCGTGTTCTTGGTCATTCTTTGAGTAAATAAGTATGTCATCAATGAAAACAATGACAAACTTGTCAAGGTATGGTCCACACACTCGGTTCATAAGGTCCATGAACACAGCTGGTGCATTAGTTAAACCAAACGGCATGACCATAAACTTGTAATGACCGTAACGTGTTCTGAAAGCAGTCTTTGGAATATCATCTTCTTTCACCCGCATTTGATGATACCCGGAACGTAAGTCAATCTTTGAATAAACAGACGAGCCTTGTAGTTGATCAAATAAGTCATCGATTCTCGGTAGTGGGTAGCGGTTCTTGATGGTAAGTTTGTTCAACTCTCGGTAGTCGATACACAACCTGAATGTACCATCTTTCTTCTTGACAAACAAAACAGGAGCTCCCCACGGTGATGTGCTTGGTCGAATGAAACCACGCTCTAAAAGTTCTTGTAATTGGCTTTGTAGTTCTTTCATCTCGCTGGGTGCGAGTCTGTAAGGAGCACGAGCTATTGGTGCAGCTCCTGGTACAAGATCTATTTGAAATTCAACGGATCGATGTGGGGGTAATCCCGGTAATTCTTTCGGAAATACATCAGGAAATTCTTTTGCGACGGGAACATCATTGATGCTCTTTTCTTCAGTTTGTACTTTCTCGACGTGTGCTAGAACAGCATAGCAACCTTTTCTTATTAGTTTTTGTGCCTTCAAATTACTAATAAGATGTAGCTTCGTGTTGCCCTTTTCTCCGTACACCATTAAGGGTTTTCCTTTTTTTCGTATAATGCGAATTGCATTTTTGTAACAAACGATCTCCGCTTTCACTTCTTTCAACCAGTCCATACCGATTATCACATCAAAACTCCCTAACTCTACTGGTATCAAATCAATCTTAAATGTTTCGCTAACCAGTTTAATTTCTCGATTCCGACATATATTATCTGCTGAAATTAATTTACCATTTGCTAATTCGAGTAAAAATTTACTATCCAAAGGCGTCAATGGACAACTTAATTTAGCACAAAAATCTCTACTCATATAGCTTCTATCCGCACCCGAATCAAATAAAACGTAAGCAGATTTATTGTCAATAAGAAACGTACCCGTAACAAGCTCCGGGTCTTCCTGTGCCTCTACCGCATTAATATTGAAAACTCTTCCACGGCCTTGTCCATTCGTGTTCTCCTGGTTCGGGCAATTTCTAATAATGTGGCCTGGTTTTCCACATTTATAACAAACTACATTGGCATAACTTGCTCCGACACTACTTGCTCCGCCATTACTCGTTCCGACACCATTTGTTCCTTTCGTTCTATTAACCCCTGGTCCGTAGACCTCACACTTCGCCGCGCTATGACCATTTCTTTTACACTTGTTGCAAAATTTGGTGCAGAACCCCGAGTGATTCTTTTCACACCTTTGGCATAGCTGCTTCTGATTGTTGTTGTTGTTGCGGTTATTATTGTTGTTGGGATGATTGTTGTAGTTGCTGTTGTTGTTGTTGTTGTTGTTAGGCCGTTTGTTGTAGTTGCGATTGATGTTGCGATTGTTGGGATAATTGTTGCGATTATTGTTGTAATTGCTGTTGTTGTTGTATTGGTGATTCTTATCACCGTTTTCCTCCCACTTTCTTTTGACTTGCTTCACATTGGCCTCTTCAGCAGTCTGTTCTTTAATTCTTTCTTCAATCTGGTTCACTAGTTTGTGAGCCATTCTACATGCCTGTTGTATGGAGGCGGGCTCGTGTGAACTTATATCTTCTTGGATTCTTTCCGGTAATCCTTTCACAAACGCGTCGATCTTCTCTTCCTCATCTTCGAATGCTCCCGGACACAATAGGCACAATTCTGTGAATCGTCTTTCGTACGTGGTAATATCAAATCCTTGGGTTCGTAACCCTCTAAGTTCTGTCTTGAGCTTATTGACCTCGGTTCTGGGACGGTACTTCTCGTTCATCAAGTGCTTGAATGCTGACCACGGTAGTGCGTACGCATCATCTTGTCCCACTTGCTCTAGATAGGTATTCCACCATGTTAACGCAGAACCTGTGAAGGTATGCGTAGCGTACTTCACTTTGTCCTCTTCAGTACACTTACTTATGGCAAACACCGATTCGACCTTCTCGGTCCATCGTTTCAATCCAATCGGTCCTTCGGTTCCATCAAATTCCAAAGGTTTGCAGGCAGTGAATTCTTTGTAGGTGCATCCTACACGATTTCCTGTACTGCTAGATCCAAGGTTATTGTTGGTATGTAGCGCAGCCTGTACTGCGGCTATGTTTGAAGCTAGAAAAGTACGGAATTCCTCTTCATTCATATTCACGGTGTGTCGAGTAGTCGGTGCCATTTCCTTCAAAATAGTCAAATGGAACAAGTTAATCATACAGAATATTAAGAGTAGTTAATAGTATTTCGTAGCATAATATGAACTCATTTATAAAAGCTTTTTCTTCATATTAGCGTTTTATAAGTTTAAATTCGGGTAGTACCTACCCGTTAAGTTCATACTTAGTAGCTAATATACAATTCAACTACTACAATTCTATATGAAAAACTGATTATAATAATATTTCGCGTTCAAACTTTTATACAATATTTTACAAACTTACAATACCGCTTATTTTACATAAAGCATGAAATATAGCACACAATAACTTTGATATAAGATAGTTGTGAAGACAATTCTAGCTAGTACATAAGTCGTTCAGCAAAGGCAATAAAGACACGTAATTCATACGTCCAGAAACAAGTCATGCATTCTGGTTTTACTAGGACTACTTCCCATCCTTGGTCTTGTGCAACATAACCGTTATGGCCGTTGATAAGACAGCGTGTTGTAACATCATCAAAGGGACGAGGGTTACGTAATGTCCAACAGTCCCGTAATAATCTAAAAACCTCATTTCTTACCCCAATTACCGACTCCGTCACTTGTGGAAACGTTTTGTTTAATAGTTGTAGCCCGATGTTCTTGTTCTCACTTTGGTGAGAAGCGAACATTACTAATCCGTAAGCATAACATGCTTCTTTATGTTGCATGTTAGCCGCTTTTTCTAAATCACGAAGTCCAATATTCGGATATATTGAGTCAAAATAATTTCTTAACCCGTTGCGTAAAATAGCATTTGGGTTCCCCGCAATATATGCGTCAAAGTAAACACATCGTAACTTATGGGTTTCCCAATGTGATATCCCCCATCTTTCAAACGAAAGTCTCTTATAAACCAAGACATTCTTGGAACGTTCTTCGAATGTCTTACAAACTGATCTCGCCTTAAATAGTTGTGCCGAAGAATTCTGGCCGACTCTAGACAAGATTTCATCAATCATGTCTCCGGGTAGGTCTCTTAAAATATTGGGTTGTCTATCCATTTTGTGTTTTTAAACTGTAAAATAGACAAGAGTTAGATTCATAAAAAAAATACTTATTAATACAAGCAATTTTTACATATATCATAAAGCATAAGAACACTATATTACATATATTACACCACACGAATACAACTATCTTATTCCGACTCGCTCGTTTCTTCTTCTTCGGTTTTGGTTCGTTTTGCCAAGTTTCTAGGGATATATGATGTTCCCCTAATACGAGCCGTCGTTGTCCACATTGGTTTAGAAAAACCTGGTGGTTTAGAGGTTCCCGGGTCATTGTTACAACTTAAGGACTTCGGGGGTTGACGATACATATAAAGTTCATCGGGGTTGGAATTAGATTTCTCTATTTTTATGCCCTTTTCCTTATTATTTTCTTTTGCCTTTTTAAATTCAGTTGGGGTAATTTCTATAACATCATCGGAATTCTCGTCGGAATCCGATTCATCGGAGAATTGGTAATCCTCCCAATATTTTGCTTCCTTGGCGGAAACACCATTGACCATAATTAACTTTGGTCGGTTGGTTGAGGATTTTCTTTTACTTAACCGTTTTATTATTTCCCCCACCGGTTCTATTTCTTCATCCGGTTCCGATTCTTCTTTCGGTTCCGATTCTTCTTCCGGTTCCGACTCTTCTTCCGGTTCTTCTTTGGGAACTTGTGAATCAGTCCACTTATCATTCCAATTTACATTTGACTCTTCATTATTATTAGGTGAGTCAATGGAACTTGTTCTAGAGGTAGACATCTATCACATAATATCAAACACGTTAAGAGATTAATATATCACATAATATTCATATGTTAAAAATATATAGTTTCCAACAAAAATGTTAAGCAATCATTTTTAAAGAAAACACGGTCGAAGTCCAGACTCACTAATGCATCCTAACAAACTCGATAAGACACACTAATGCAAATTTTCTGGTTCTCTAAGACCAACGCTCTGATACCAACTGAAATGTCCCGTTCTTATTGATTAAAAACGTTCCATATTAATTGATTTCGTTGCGAGGTTTTGACCTCTATATGAGACGTTTTTCAAAGACTGCATTCATTTTTAAAACAAACCATAACCTTTATTTCATAAATAAAGGTTTAAAAAGCTTTACGTAGATTATCAAATAATGATAATCTAAAATATCCTGTTTACACACGACCATTACATAATGGTTTACAATACAAATATGTTACATCGAAATCAGTTTCTTGAATGCAGTTTTTACACAATATCATACAAACATGGACTCCAAATCTTGTCCTTATTTTAGTATGCAACAGCAGAAGCTCTTAATATTCACCTGAGAATAAACATGCTTTAAACGTCAACAAAAATGTTGGTGAGTTATAGGTTTAACCTATATATATCAAATCGTAACAATAGACCACAAGATTTCATATTTCAATACACATCCCATACATAGAGATAAAAATCATTCATATGGTGAACACCTGGTAACCGACATTAACAAGATGCATATATAAGAATATCCCCATCATTCCGGGACACCCTTCGGATATGATATAAATTTCGAAGTACTAAAGCATCCGGTACTTTGGATGGGGCTTGTTGGGCCCGATAGATCTATCTTTAGGATTCGCGTCAATTAGGGTGTCTGTTCCCTAATTCTTAGATTACCAGACTTAATAAAAAGGGGCATATTCGATTTTGATAATTCAACCATAGAATGTAGTTTCACGTACTTGTGTCTATTTTGTAAATCATTTATAAAACCTGCATGTATTCTCATCCCAAAAATATTAGATTTTAAAAGTGGGACTATAACTCACTTTCACAGATTTTTACTTCGTCGGGAAGTAAGACTTGGCCACTGGTTGATTCACGAACCTATAACAATATATACATATATATCAAAGTATGTTCAAAATATATTTACAACACTTTTAATATATTTTCATGTTTTAAGTTTATTAAGTCAGCTGTCCTCGTTAGTAACCTACAACTAGTTGTCCACAGTTAGATGTACAGAAATAAATCGATAAATATTATCTTGAATCAATCCACGACCCAGTGTATACGTATCTCAGTATTGATCACAACTCAAACTATATATATTTTGGAATCAACCTCAACCCTGTATAGCTAACTCCAACATTCACATATAGAGTGTCTATGGTTGTTCTGAAATATATATAGATGTGTCGACATGATAGGTCGAAACATTGTATACGTGTCTATGGTATCTCAAGATTACATAATATACAATACAAGTTGATTAAGTTATGGTTGGAATAGATTTGTTACCAATTTTCACGTAGCTAAAATGAGAAAAATTATCCAATCTTGTTTTACCCATAACTTCTTCATTTTAAATCCGTTTTGAGTGAATCAAATTGCTATGGTTTCATATTGAACTCTATTTTATGAATCTAAACAGAAAAGTATAGGTTTATAGTCGAAAAAATAAGTTACAAGTCGTTTTTGTAAAGGTAGTCATTTCAGTCGAAAGAACGACGTCTAGATGACCTTTTTAGAAAACATACTTCCACTTTGAGTTTAACCATAATTTTTGGATAAAGTTTCATGTTCATAATAAAAATCATTTTCTCAGAATAACAACTTTTAAATCAAAGTTTATCATAGTTTTTAATTAACTAACCCAAAACAGCCCGCGGTGTTACTACGACGGCGTAAATCCGGTTTTACAGTGTTTTTCGTGTTTCCAGGTTTTAAATCATTAAGTTAGCATATCATATAGATATAGAACATGTGTTTAGTTGATTTTAAAAGTCAAGTTAGAAGGATTAACTTTTGTTTGCGAACAAGTTTAGAATTAACTAAACTATGTTCTAGTGATTACAAGTTTAAACCTTCGAATAAGATAGCTTTATATGTATGAATCGAATGATGTTATGAACATCATTACTACCTTAATTTCCTTGGATAAACCTACTGGAAAAGAGAAAAATGGATCTAGCTTCAATGGATCCTTGGATGGCTCGAAGTTCTTGAAGCAGAATCATGACACGAAAACAAGTTCAAGTAAGATCATCACTTGAAATAAGATTGTTGTAGTTATAGAAATTGAACCAAAGTTTGAATATGATTATTACCTTGTATTAGAATGATAACCTACTGTAAGAAACAAAGATTTCTTGAGGTTGGATGATCACCTTACAAGATTGGAAGTGAGCTAGCAAACTTGAAAGTATTCTTGATTTTATGAAACTAGAACTTTTGGAATTTATGAAGAACACTTAGAACTTGAAGATAGAACTTGAGAGAGATCAATTAGATGAAGAAAATTGAAGAATGAAAGTGTTTGTAGGTGTTTTTGGTCGTTGGTGTATGGATTAGATATAAAGGATATGTAATTTTGTTTTCATGTAAATAAGTCATGAATGATTACTCATATTTTTGTAATTTTATGAGATATTTCATGCTAGTTGCCAAATGATGGTTCCCACATGTGTTAGGTGACTCACATGGGCTGCTAAGAGCTGATCATTGGAGTGTATATACCAATAGTACATACATCTAAAAGCTGTGTATTGTACGAGTACGAATACGGGTGCATACGAGTAGAATTGTTGATGAAACTGAACGAGGATGTAATTGTAAGCATTTTTGTTAAGTAGAAGTATTTTGATAAGTGTATTGAAGTCTTTCAAAAGTGTATAAATACATATTAAAACACTACATGTATATACATTTTAACTGAGTCGTTAAGTCATCGTTAGTCGTTACATGTAAGTGTTGTTTTGAAACCTTTAGGTTAACGATCTTGTTAAATGTTGTTAACCCAATGTTTATAATATCAAAAGAGATTTTAGATTATTATATTATCATGATATTATCATGTATGAATATCTCTTAATATGATATATATACATTAAATGTCTTTACAACGATAATCGTTACATATATGTCTCGTTTAAAAATCATTAAGTTAGTAGTCTTGTTTTTACATATGTAGTTCATTGTTAATATACTTAATGATATGTTTACTTATCATAGTATCATGTTAACTATATATATATCCATATATATGTCATCATATAGTTTTTACAAGTTTTAACGTTCGTGAATCACCGGTCAACTTGGGTGGTCAATTGTCTATATGAAACATATTTCAATTAATCAAGTCTTAACAAGTTTGATTGCTTAACATGTTGGAAACATTTAATCATGTAAATATCAATCTCAATTAATATATATAAACATGGAAAAGTTCGGGTCACTACACATCCTCTCGATTGAGGTGTTTTCAAGAATCATGAAAGGTTTGAACGTAGATTGTAATTGTCAAAATACAAATGAAGTTTAAGATGAAATCAAGTGACAAACTTGAAGAATTGTTTTGTTTCATATGTTATAATCAATATTTTAATTCATTTTAATTGTCCAATGTTGGTAGTCCACAGTTGATAGTCCACAGTTGACAGTCCAATAATTCATATATAATTTAATATATAATTTAATATATAATATTCGAATTAATTAATACGTATCGTGACCCGTATTCGTCTCAGACTCGATCACAACTCAAAGTATATATATTATTATAGAATCAACCTCAACCCTGTATAGAGAACTCGATCATTACTGTATATAGAGTGTCTATGGTTATTCCAAATAATATATATATATATATATGCGTCGATATGATATGTCAAAACCTTGTATACGTGTCCCGATATTTAAAGTGTGTAAAAATAAATAACATAAATTAAATGACGATAAATAAAGTGCGTAAAGTAAATAACTGAAATTAAATGACGATAAATAAAATTGCGAGAATGTAAATTGCGATAATTAAATTGCGATAAATAAAATGTAACAAGTTAGCTAGGAACAATTAGCTAGGAACAGTTAGCTAGGAACAGTTAGCGTGGATTCTTAATAAAATTCCTCATAGTTAATTTGTTTGTTTCTAACAAATTTTATTTTGTCAAATGTTTTCTTCATTATGCCACTTGTTGGATTCTGATAAATCAAAATCCCAATATGAAATTGTATGAATATGGTTATTCTGCGGTGAACGAATTTGTATATCGGTGAATGTAAATAGGATAGTAAACGACTATTGAATCAGCTTCGAAGAATGTACAGTGTAACTTATTAATGTGAAATCTAAATATTCCTCGGGTATTACCTACCGGTTAAAATATTTTCACCATTAACAGTTTGTACAAAAGGATTTTTAATTACAATCTTTATGAAAACATATATACATATATATTTTCTTCAGACGTAATTATGGATTTAATGAGTCAATGTGATATTAAACTCATCAGATTTACAACTAGAAGTAGAGTACCTAATCTCTAAAACATTAGAGATTACATAATCACCACGAAGGACGAAGATAGTTTATGTAGAACGATTTGTAGAACGATGATTATGCTTGAGGTATAGATTGCGAGGTTAAGACGTGTGGTGATGTTGTTGTTGTTGGTACTGGTTATGCTACTGGTGCTGCTGATGGTGGAACTGTTGCTGTCGGTGCTACAAGTGTTGTTGGTGCTAAGGTTGGTGATGATGTTGGTGTAGTAAGTATAGCTTGTAAATCACGCACCATTCTTGTCAGGTTTTCTATCCTACCCTCTATCATTTCTATCCATCCACTCATCTGATTCGATAGATCTTGATTATCAATTCGAAGTTCCCTAACTTCTTCTAATATTCCCCTTCGATTGGTATTCGGAAGTAGAGGTTGAATATTTTCTGAGATTGCAGTAATGCGACCTTCGAGGTCAAAAAACTTTAGCAAGAAGGGTGAATACAGTGTTGCGCATAGGTTCACCAGTGAGTACATCATTTTCTCCGATGTTAGGAGGTAAGTTTGGTTCGCGGTAGGGCTCGCCTTCTTCATTTCTCCATCGAGTGAGTAAGTCTCGGATCCACCCCCATCTCCTCCAGAAAGAAAAATAACTAAATGGTTGAGGCACTTCTGGTTCATTGACTTCTGTGTCCGCTTCAATATACATCTCGAAATCGCTTCCGGAACTAATGGAATCCAAGCTAGGTGTAGGATCCATCTCTCACGATCAGTTAAAGGGTTTTGATATGAAATGATTTTCGAATATCGAATGATATTCTAATTATATATAGAATATCTATTCATACTTCCAAAGATCCCGTGAATTGCGGAGAAAATTAAGGAAACGTGTCAGATAAAGTCTATAGTGACAGATACGCTAAGATAT